>NW_028133183.1:0-415932 GCF_964374135.1 Grampus griseus | reverse complement strand
GTACAGGGGCATAAACGCAGCAGTGATAGGATTGGAGAGGTTCGGTGAGCAAATGCAGACCCTTTGAAGTCATATTGCATGGTACCCATTCCATGGGTCTCAACTCTCCAGGTTTAAGGGATTCTTCCTTCAGCTAAAACATGCATGTGGAACCCAGAGTATGATCCACCGTGTGATCGGGAAACGTGTTCAAATGTGTCTCAGTTTTCGTCCCCTGGTACTCGGGTGCAACATTCCAGACGCTTTACTAACACTCTCCCCACTTGGAGAGTCAGTGCCTTTAACCTCCTGTTTGGCCCAGTTTGCAATTTCTGCGGAAAATGTACAGGAATAGGGAGAACCAATGAGAGACTAGCTGGAGGTGTCTGGACAGGCAAATTTAACTCTCATTTCCCACCAGGAAGAGGAATTAACCAAAGGCTCAGCGTGCCATGCCGGAACCACACTAGGGCCTGAAGCAATCCTGCGGTGTTGCGGCCAGCTCACAAGAAAGCGAGTTGAAGAAAGGAGCTCAGGGGCACTGTCATTCACAAACCTGCAGAGTTATAAATGACAGCTATCGTCCAAAAATATATTGAAGTAAGGCTGCCAAGAGGACTTGAAAACGGGGCAGAATTGCAGGAAACCGATTTCAGGAGGTAGACTGGAATTGCATGTAAAGCATAGGAAAAGAGGCAGAACGTCCACAATGATACACTTGGCCAAAAAGGGCGCATGCGTTTTTTCCTGAATATATTCAGGAAAAAACGCATACGAACTTTTTGGCCAACCAAGCAAGCTTGCAAATGAAATCTGCACTAAAATGAAGTCTCACTGCCCCCCGGTCAAAAGGGCCATCTGAAAAAAGTGTAAAATCCAGAAAGGCAGGACAGGCCATGGAGAACTGGGAGCCTTGTTATGCTGATGGGCGGGATGTATATTGCCAACAGCCACTCTGGAGAAGTGTATGGTGTTTCCTGAAACATCTAAAAAACAAAGCAACAGAGCCTAGGGCACTTCCACTTATGGTCCTATAGATTAGGGAAATTAAAATCAAAAAGACACAGCCACCCCAAAGTTTGGGACGGCTCTGTTTACAAGAACCTCGTTTACGGTACAAATTCAATATCGCAGAAAGCGAAAAATGGATAAAGAATTTGTGGTACTTACGTACAATGCAATATCACTCAGCAATGAAATCTATGTCATCAGGCCCGTAGCAGCATAATGAGTGGATTCAGGTACGATGATTCTAAGTGAAATAAGTCACACAGAAAAAGAAACATCATAAGATATCACCATTACACGGAATGTAAACTTGGCTACACAAGAACTGAATTACAAAACAGAACAGGGTCTCAAATGTAGAAAACCAACTTATGCTTGCTTAAGGGGAAAGGTGAGTTGGGGTGCTGCATAAAACCAGAGATTGAAATTAGCACAGATACCGTTCCATAAGCCAAATATGTAATAGACAAGAGCTACTCCTTGCTCAATGAAGTGGACTCAACACCCCATATTAAACGCCTAAGAATGTACCTGACTAGTAAGAATCTTAAAACCTATGGATTTATATGTCTCTGAAAGAGAATCAAGCGTGTGTACAGTGGCATAAACACAGCAGTGATAAGATTGGTGAGGATCGGTGAGCAAATGCATACTCTTTGAAGTCATATTGCATGGTACCCATTCCATGGGTCTCAACTCTCCTGGTTTAAGGGATTCTTCCTTCAGCTAAAACATGCATGTGGAACCCAGAGTATGATCCACCATGTGATTGGGAAACGTGTTCAAATGTGACTCAGTTTTCATCCCCCGATACTCGGGTGGAACATTCCAGACGCTTTACTAACACTCTCCCCACTTGGAGAGTCAGTGCCTTTAACCTCCTGTTTGGCCCAGTTTGCAATTTCTGCGGAAAATGAACAGGAATAGGGAGAACCAATGAGAGACTAGCTGGAGGTGTCTGGACGGGCAAATTTAACTCTCATTTCCCACCAGGAAGAGGAATTAACCAAAGGCTCAGCGTGCCGTGCCGGAACCACACTAGGGCCTGAAACAATCCTGCGGTGTTGCGGCCAGCTCACAAGAAAGCGAGTTGAAGAAAGGAGCTCAGGGGCACTGTCATTCACAAACCTGCAGAGTTATAAATGACAGCTATCGTCCAAAAATATATTGAAGTAAGGCTGCCAAGAGGACTTGAAAGCGGGGCAGAATTGCAGGAAACCGATTTCAGGAGGTAGACTGGAATTGCATGTAAAGCATAGGAAAAGAGGCAGAACGTCCACAATGATGCACTTGGCCAAAAAGGGCGTATGCGTTTTTTCCTGAATATATTCAGGAAAAAACGCATACGCCCTTTTTGGCCAACCAAGCAAGCTTGCAAAGGAAATCTGCACTACAATGAAGTCTCACTGCCCCCCGGTCAAAAGGGCCATCTGAAAAAAGTGTAAAATCCAGAAAGGCAGGACAGGCCATGGAGAACTGGGAGCCTTGTTATGCTGATGGGCGGGATGTAAATTGCCAACAGCCACTCTGGAGAAGTGTATGGTGTTTCCTGAAACATCTACAAAACAAAGCAACAGAGCCTAGGGCACTTCCACTTATGGTCCTATAGCTTAGGGAAATTAAAATCAAAAAGACACAGCCACCCCAAAATTTGGGACGGCTCTGTTTACAAGAACCTCGTTTACGGTACAAGTTCAATATCGCAGAAAGTGAAAAATGGATAAAGAAGTTGTGGTACTTACATACAATGCAATATCACTCAGCAATGAAATCTATGTCATCAGGGCCGTAGCAGCATAATGAATGGATTCAGGTACGATGATTCTAAGTGAAATAAGTCACACAGAGAAAGAAACATCATAAGATATCACTACTACACGGAATGTAATCTTGGCTACACAGGAACTGAATTACAAAACAGAACAGGGTCTCAAATGTAGAAAACCAACTTATGCTTGCTTAAGGGGAAAGGTGAGTTGGGGTGCTGCATAAAACCAGAGATTGAAATTAGCACAGATACCGTTCCATAAGCCAAATATGTAATAGACAATAGCTACTCCTTGCTCAACGAAGTGGACTAAACACCACATATTAAACGCCTAACAATATATCTGACTAGTAAGAATCTTAAAACCTATGGATTTATATGTCTCCGAAGGAGAATCAAGCGTGTGTACAGCGGCATAAACGCAGCAGTGATAGGATTGGTGAGGATCGGTGAGCAAATGCAGACCCTTTGAAGTCATATTGCATGGTACCCATTCCATAGGTCTCAACTCTCCAGGTTTAAGGGATTCTTCCTTCAGCTAAAACATGCATGTGGAACCCAGAGTATGATCCACCGTGTGATCGGGAAACGTGTTCAAATGTGTCTCAGTTTTCGTCCCCTGGTACTCGGGTGCAACATTCCAGACGCTTTACTAACACTCTCCCCACTTGGAGAGTCAGTGCCTTTAACCTCCTCTTTGGCCCAGTTTGCAATTTCTGCGGAAAATGAACAGGAATAGGGAGAACCAATGAGAGACTAGCTGGAGGTGTCTGCACGGGCAAATTTAACTCTCATTTCCCACCAGGAAGAGGAATTAACCAAAGGCTCAGCGTGCCATGCCGGAACCACACTAGGGCCTGAAGCAATCCTGCGGTGTTGCGGCCAGCTCAAAAGAAAGCGAGTTGAAGAAAGGAGCTCAGGGGCACTGTCATTCACAAACCTGCAGAGTTATAAATGACAGCTATCGTCCAAAAATATATTGAAGTAAAGCTGCCAAGAGGACTTGAAAGCGGGGCAGAATTGCAGGAAACCGATTTCAGGAGGTAGACTGGAATTGTATGTAAAGCATAGGAAAAGAGGCAGAACGTCCACAATGATGCACTTGGCCAAAAAGGGCGTATGCGTTTTTTCCTGAATATATTCAGGAAAAAACGCATACGCCCTTTTTGGCCAACCAAGCAAGCTTGCAAAGGAAATCTGCCCTACAATGAAGTCTCACTGCCCCCCGGTCAAAAGGGCCATTTGAAAAAAGTGTAAAATCCAGAAACGCAGGACAGGCCATGGAGAACTGGGAGCCTTGTTATGCTGATGGACGGGATGTAAATTGCCAACAGCCACTCTGGAGAAGTGTATGGTGTTTCCTGAAACATCTAAAAAACAAAGCAACAGAGCCTAGGGCACTTCCACTTATGGTCCTATAGCTTAGGGAAATTAAAATCTAAAAGACACAGCCACCCCAAAATTTGGGACGGCTCTGTATACAAGAACCTCGTTTACGGTACAAGTTCAATATCGCAGAAAGCAAAAAATGGAAAAAGAAGTTGTGGTACTTACGTACAATGCAATATCACTCAGCAATGAAATCTATGTCATCAGGCCCGTAGCAGCATGACGAGTGGATTCAGGTACGATGATTCTAAGTGAAATAAGTCACAGAGAAAAAGAAACATCATAAGATATCACTACTACACGGAATGTAATCTTGGCTACACAGGAACTGAATTACAAAACAGAACAGGGTCTCAAATGTAGAAAACCAACTTATGCTTGCTTAAGGGGAAAGGTGAGTTGGGGTGCTACATAAAACCAGAGATTGAAATTAGCACAGATACCGTTCCATAAGCCAAATATGTAATAGACAAGAGCTACTCCTTGCTCAACGATGTGGACTCAACACCACATATTAAACGCCTAAGAATATATCTGACTAGTAAGAATCTTAAAACCTATGGATTTATATGTCTCCGAAGGAGAATCAAGCGTGTGTACAGCGGCATAAATGCAGCAGTGATAGGATTAGTGAGGATCGGTGAGCAAATGCAGACCCTTTGAAGTCATATTGCATGGTACCCATTCCATGGGTCTCAACTCTCCAGGTTTAAGGGATTCTTCCTTCAGCTAAAACATGCATGTGGAACCCAGAGTATGATCCACCGTGTGATCGGGAAACGTGTTCAAATGTGTCTCAGTTTTCGTCCCCTGGTACTCGGGTGCAACATTCCAGACGCTTTACTAACACTCTCCCCACTTGGAGAGTCAGTGCCTTTAACCTCCTGTTTGGCCCAGTTTGCAATTTCTGCGGAAAATGTACAGGAATAGGGAGAACCAATGAGAGACTAGCTGGAGGTGTCTGGACAGGCAAATTTAACTCTCATTTCCCACCAGGAAGAGGAATTAACCAAAGGCTCAGCGTGCCATGCCGGAACCACACTAGGGCCTGAAGCAATCCTGCGGTGTTGCGGCCAGCTCACAAGAAAGCGAGTTGAAGAAAGGAGCTCAGGGGCACTGTCATTCACAAACCTGCAGAGTTATAAATGACAGCTATCGTCCAAAAATATATTGAAGTAAGGCTGCCAAGAGGACTTGAAAACGGGGCAGAATTGCAGGAAACCGATTTCAGGAGGTAGACTGGAATTGCATGTAAAGCATAGGAAAAGAGGCAGAACGTCCACAATGATACACTTGGCCAAAAAGGGCGCATGCGTTTTTTCCTGAATATATTCAGGAAAAAACGCATACGAACTTTTTGGCCAACCAAGCAAGCTTGCAAATGAAATCTGCACTAAAATGAAGTCTCACTGCCCCCCGGTCAAAAGGGCCATCTGAAAAAAGTGTAAAATCCAGAAAGGCAGGACAGGCCATGGAGAACTGGGAGCCTTGTTATGCTGATGGGCGGGATGTATATTGCCAACAGCCACTCTGGAGAAGTGTATGGTGTTTCCTGAAACATCTAAAAAACAAAGCAACAGAGCCTAGGGCACTTCCACTTATGGTCCTATAGATTAGGGAAATTAAAATCAAAAAGACACAGCCACCCCAAAGTTTGGGACGGCTCTGTTTACAAGAACCTCGTTTACGGTACAAATTCAATATCGCAGAAAGCGAAAAATGGATAAAGAATTTGTGGTACTTACGTACAATGCAATATCACTCAGCAATGAAATCTATGTCATCAGGCCCGTAGCAGCATAATGAGTGGATTCAGGTACGATGATTCTAAGTGAAATAAGTCACACAGAAAAAGAAACATCATAAGATATCACCATTACACGGAATGTAAACTTGGCTACACAAGAACTGAATTACAAAACAGAACAGGGTCTCAAATGTAGAAAACCAACTTATGCTTGCTTAAGGGGAAAGGTGAGTTGGGGTGCTGCATAAAACCAGAGATTGAAATTAGCACAGATACCGTTCCATAAGCCAAATATGTAATAGACAAGAGCTACTCCTTGCTCAATGAAGTGGACTCAACACCCCATATTAAACGCCTAAGAATGTACCTGACTAGTAAGAATCTTAAAACCTATGGATTTATATGTCTCTGAAAGAGAATCAAGCGTGTGTACAGTGCCATAAACACAGCAGTGATAAGATTGGTGAGGATCGGTGAGCAAATGCATACTCTTTGAAGTCATATTGCATGGTACCCATTCCATGGGTCTCAACTCTCCTGGTTTAAGGGATTCTTCCTTCAGCTAAAACATGCATGTGGAACCCAGAGTATGATCCACCATGTGATTGGGAAACGTGTTCAAATGTGACTCAGTTTTCATCCCCCGATACTCGGGTGGAACATTCCAGACGCTTTACTAACACTCTCCCCACTTGGAGAGTCAGTGCCTTTAACCTCCTGTTTGGCCCAGTTTGCAATTTCTGCGGAAAATGAACAGGAATAGGGAGAACCAATGAGAGACTAGCTGGAGGTGTCTGGACGGGCAAATTTAACTCTCATTTCCCACCAGGAAGAGGAATTAACCAAAGGCTCAGCGTGCCGTGCCGGAACCACACTAGGGCCTGAAACAATCCTGCGGTGTTGCGGCCAGCTCACAAGAAAGCGAGTTGAAGAAAGGAGCTCAGGGGCACTGTCATTCACAAACCTGCAGAGTTATAAATGACAGCTATCGTCCAAAAATATATTGAAGTAAGGCTGCCAAGAGGACTTGAAAGCGGGGCAGAATTGCAGGAAACCGATTTCAGGAGGTAGACTGGAATTGCATGTAAAGCATAGGAAAAGAGGGAGAACGTCCACAATGATGCACTTGGCCAAAAAGGACGTATGCGTTTTTTCCTGAATATATTCAGGAAAAAACGCATACGAACTTTTTGGCCAACCAAGCAATCTTGCAAAGGAAATCTGCCCTACAATGAAGTCTCACTGCTCCCCGGTCAAAAGGGCCATCTGAAAAAAGTGTAAAATCCAGAAAGGCAGGACAGGCCATGGAGAACTGGGAGCCTTGTTATGCTGATGGACGGGATGTAAATTGCCAACAGCCACTCTGGAGAAGTGTATGGTGTTTCCTGAAACATCTAAAAAACAAAGCAACAGAGCCTAGGGCACTTCCACTTATGGTCCTATAGCTTAGGGAAATTAAAATCAAAAAGACACAGCCACCCCAAAATTTGGGACGGCTCTGTTTACAAGAACCTCGTTTACGGTACAAGTTCACTATCGCAGAAAGCAAAAAATGGAAAAAGAATTTGTGGTACTTACGTACAATGCAATATCACTCAGCAATGAAATCTATGTCATCAGGCCCGTAGCAGCATAATGAGTGGATTCAGGTACGATGATTCTAAGTGAAATAAGTCACAGAGAAAAAGAAACATCATAAGATATCACTACTACACGGAATGTAAACTTGGCTACACAGGAACTGAATTACAAAACAGAACAGGGTCTCAAATGTAGAAAACCAACTTATGATTGCTTAAGGGGAAAGGTGAGTTGGGGTGCTGCATAAAACCAGGGATTGAAATTAGCACAGATACCGTTCCATAAGCCAAATATGTAATAGACAATAGCTACTCCTTGCTCAATGAAGTGGACTCAACACCACATATTAAACGCCTAAGAATATATCTGACTAGTAAGAATCTTAAAACCTATGGATTTATATGTCTCCGAAGGAGAATCAAGCGTGTGTACAGCGGCATAAACGCAGCAGTGATAGGATTGGTGAGGATCGGTGAGCAAATGCAGACCCTTTGAAGTCATATTGCATGGTACCCATTCCAAGGGTCTCAACTCTCCAGGTTTAAGGGATTCTTCCTTCAGCTAAAACATGCATGTGGAACCCAGACTATGATCCACCGTGTGATTGGGAAACGTGTTCAAAGGTGTCTCAGTTTTCGTCCCCCGGTACTCGGGTGCAACATTCCAGACGCTTTACTAACACTCTCCCCACTTGGAGAGTCAGTGCCTTTAACCTCCTGTTTGGCCCAGTTTGCAATTTCTGCGGAAAATGAACAGGAATAGGGAGAACCAATGAGAGACTAGCTGGAGGTGTCTGGACGGCAAATTTAACTCTCATTTCCCACCAGGAAGAGGAATTAACCAAAGGCTCAGCGTGCCGTGCCGGAACCACCCTAGGGCCTGAAGCAATCCTGCGGTGTTGCGGCCAGCTCACAAGAAAGCAAGTTGAAGAAAGGAGCTCAGGGGCACTGTCATTCACAAACGTGCAGAGTTATAAATGACAGCTATCGTCCAAAAATATATTGAAGTAAGGCTGCCAAGAGGACTTGAATGTGGGGCAGAATTGCAGGAAACCGATTTCAGGAGGTAGACTGGAATTGCATGTAAAGCATAGGAAAAGAGGCAGAACGTCCACAATGATGCACTTGGCCAAAAATGGCGTATGCGTTTTTTCCTGAATATATTCAGGAAAAAACGCATACGCCCTTTTTGGCCAACCAAGCAAGCTTGCAAAGGAAATCTGCACTACAATGAAGTCTCACTGCCCCCTGCAAAAGGGCCATCTGAAAAATGTGTAAAATCCAGAAAGGCAGGACAGGCCATGGAGAACTGGGAGCCTTGTTATGCTGATGTGCGGGATGTAAATTGCCAACAGCCACTCTGGAGAATTGTATGGTGTTTCCTGAAACATCTACAAAACAAAGCAACAGAGCCTAGGGCACTTCCACTTATGGTCCTATAGCTTAGGGAAATTAAAATCAAAAACACACAGCCACCTCAATGTTTGGGACGGTTCTGTTTACAAGAACCTCATTTATGGTACAAGTTCAATATCACAGAAAGTGAAAAATGGATAAAGAAGTTGTGGTACTTACGTACAATGCAATATCACTCAGAAATGAAATCTATGTCATCAGGCCCGTAGCAGCATAATGAGTGGATTCAGGTACGATGATTCTAAGTGAAATAAGTCACAGAGAAAAAGAAACATCATAAGATATCACTACTACACGGAATGTAAACTTGGCTACACAGGAACTGAATTACAAAACAGAACAGGGTCTCAAATGTAGAAAACCAACTTATGCTTGCTTAAGGGGAAAGGTGAGTTGGGGTGCTGCATAAAACCAGAGATTGAAATTAGCACAGATACAGTTCCATAAGCCAAATATGTAATAGACAAGAGCTACTCCTTGCTCAACGAAGTGGACTCAACACCCCATTTTAAACGCCTAAAAATATACCCGACTAGTAAGAAACTTAAAACCTATGGATTTATATGTCTCTGAAAGAGAATCAAGCGTGTGTACAGCGGCTTATACGAAGCAGTGATAGGATTTGTGAAGATCGGTGAGCAAATGCAGACCCTTTGAAGTCATATTGCATGGTACCCATTATATGGGTCTCAACTCTCCAGGTTGAAGGGATTCTTCCTTCAGCTAAAACATGCATGTGGAACCCAGAGTATGATCCACGTGTGATCAGGAAACGTGTTCAAATGTGACTCAGGTTTCGTCCCCCGGTACTCGGGTGCAACATTCCAGATGCTTTACTAACACTCTCCCCACTTAGAGAGTCAGTGCCTTTAACCTCCTGTTTGGCCCAGTTTGCAATTTCTGCGGAAAATGAACAGGAATAGGGAGAACCAATGAGAGACTAGCTGGAGGTGTCTGGACGGGCAAATTTAACTCTCATTTCCCACCAGGAAGAGGAATTAACCAAAGGCTCAGCGTGCCATGCCGGAACCACACTAGGGCCTGAAGCAATCCTGCGGTGCTGTGGCCAGCTCACAAGAAAGCGAGTTGAAGAAGGGAGCTCAGGGGCACTGTCATTCACAAACCTGCAGAGTTATAAATGACAGCTATCGTCCAAAAATATATTGAAGTAAGGCTGCCAAGAGGACTTGAAAGCGGGGCAGAATTGCAGGAAACCGATTTCAGGAGGTAGACTGGAATTGCATGTAAAGCATAGGAAAAGAGGCAGAACGTCCACAATGATGCACTTGGCCAAAAAGGGCGTATGCGTTTTTTCCTGAATATATTCAGGAAAAAACGCATACGCCCTTTTTGGCCAACCAAGCAAGCTTGCAAAGGAAATCTGCACTACAATGAAGTCTCTCTGCCCCCTGTCAAAAGGGCCATCTGAAAAAAGTGTAAAATCCAGAAAGGCAGGACAGGCCATGGAGAACTGGGAACCTTGTTATGCTGATGGGCGGGATGTAAATTGCCAACAGCCACTCTGGAGAAGTGTATGGTGTTTCCTGAAACATCTTAAAAACAAAGCAACAGAGCGTAGGACACTTCCACTTATGGTCCTACAGCTTAGGGAAATTAAAATCAAAAAGAAACAGCCACCCCGAAGTTTGGGACGGCTCTGTTTACAAGAACCTCGTTTACGGTACAAGTTCAATATCGCAGAAAGCGAAAAATTGATAAAGAAGTTGTGGTACTTACGTACAATGCAATATCACTCAGCAATGAAATCTCTGTCATCAGGCCCGTAGCAGCATAATGAGTGGATTCAGGTACGATGATTCTAAGTGAAATAAGTCACACAGAAAAAGAAACATCATAAGATATCACTACTACACGGAATGTAAACTTGGCTACACAGGAACTGAATTACAAAACAGAACAGGGTCTCAAATGTAGAAAACCAACTTATGCTTGCTTAAGGGGATAGGTGAGTTGCGGAGCTGCATAAAACCAGAGATTGAAATTAGCACAGATACCGTTCCATAAGCCAAATATGTAATAGACAAGAGCTACTCCTTGCTCAACGAAGTGGACTCAACACCCCATATTAAACGCCTAAGAATATACCTGACTTGTAAGAATCTTAAAACCTATGGATTTATATGTCTCCGAAGGAGAATCAAGCGTGTGTACAGCAGCATAAACGCAACAGTGATAGGATTGGTGAGGATCGGTGAGCAAATGCAGACCCTTTGAAGTCATATTGCATGGTACCCATTCCATGGGTCTCAACTCTCCAGGTTTAAGGGATTCTTCCTTCAGCTAAAAGATGCATGTGGAACCCAGAGTATGATCCACCGTGTGATCGGGAAACGTGTTCAAAGGTGTCTCAGTTTTCGTCCCCTGGTAATCGGGTGCAACTTTCCAGACGCTTTACTAACACTCTCCCCACTTGGAGAGTCAGTGCCTTTAACCTCCTGTTTGGCCCAGTTTGCAATTTCTGCGGAAAATGAACAGGAATAGGGAGAACCAGTGAGAGACTAGCTGGAGGTATCTGGACGGGCAAATTTAACTCTCATTTCCCACCAGGAAGAGGAACTAACCAAAGGCTCAGCGTGCCGTGCTGGAACAACACTAGGGCCTGAAGAAATCCTGCGGTGTTGCGGCCACCTCACAAGAAAGCGAGTTGAAGAAAGGAGCTCAGGGACACTGTCATTCACAAACCTGCAGAGTTATAAATGACAGCTATCGTCCAAAAATATATTGAAGTAAGGCTGCCAAGAGGACTTGAAAGCGGGGCAGAATTGCAGAAAACCGATTTCAGGAGGTAGACTGGAATTGCATGTAAAGCATAGGAAAAGAGGCAGAACGTCCACAATGATGCCCTTGGCCAAAAAGGGCGTATGCGTTTTTTCCTGAATATATTCACGAAAAAACGCATACGTCCTTTTTGGCCAACCAAGCAAGCTTGCAAAGGAAATCTACACTACAATGAAGTCTCACTGCCCCCCGGTCAAAAGGGCCATCTGAAAAAAGTGTAAAATCCATAAAGGCAGGACAGGCCATGGAGAACTGGGAGCCTTGTTATGCTGATGGGCGGGATGTAAATTGCCAACAGCCACTCTGGAGAAGTGTATGGTGTTTCCTGAAACATCTAAAAAACAAAGCAACAGAGCCTAGGGCACTTCCGCTTATGGTTCTATAGCTTAGGGAAATTAAAATCAAAAAGACACAGCCACCCCAAAGTTTGGGACGCCTCTGTTTACAAGAACTTCGTTTACGGTATAAGTTCAATATCTCAGAAAGCGAAAAATGGATAAAGAAGTTGTGGTACTTACGTACAATGCAATATCACTCAGAAATGAAATCTATGTCATCAGGCCCGTAGCAGCATAATGAGTGGATTCAGGTACGATGATTCTAAGTGAAATAAGTCACACAGAAAAAGAAACATAATAAGATATCACTACTACACGGAATGTAAACTTGGCTACACAGGAACTGAATTACAAAACAGAACAGGGTCTCAAATGTAGAAAACCAACTTATGCTTGCTTAAGGGGAAAGGTGAGTTGGGGTGCTGCATAAAACCAGAGATTGAAATTAGCACAGATACCGTTCCATAAGCCAAATATGTAATAGACAAGAGCTACTCCTTGCTCAACAAAGTGGACTCAACACCCCAGTTTAAACGCCTAAAAATATACCCGACTGGTAAGAATCTTAAAACCTATGGATTTATATGTCTCCGAAAGAGAATCAAGCGTGTGTACAGCGGCATAAACGCAGCAGTGATAGGATTGGTGAAGATCGGTGAGCAAATGCAGACCCTTTGAAGTCATATTGCATGGTACTCATTATATGGGTCTCAACTCTCCAGGTTTAAGGGATTCTTCCTTCAGCTAAAACATGCATGTGGAGACCAGAGTATGATCCACGTGTGATCAGGAAACGTGTTCAAATGTGACTCAGTTTTCGTCCCCCAGTACTCGGGTGCATCATTCCAGACGCTTTACTAACACTCTCCCCACTTGGAGAGTCAGTGCCTTTAACCTCCTGTTTGTCCCAGTTTGCAATTTCTGCGGAAAATGAACAGGAATATGGAGAACCAATGAGAGACTAGCTGGAGGTGTCTGGACGGGCAAATTTAACTCTCATTTCCCACCAGGAAGAGGAATTAACCAAAGGCTCAGCGTGCCATGCCGGAACCACACTAGGGCCTGAAGCAATCCTGCGGTGTTGCGGCCAGCTCACAAGAAAGCGAGTTGAAGAAGGGAGCTCAGGGGCACTGTCATTCACAAAACTGCAGAGTTATAAATGACAGCTATTGTCCAAAAATATATTGAAGTAAGGCTGCCAAGAGGACTTGAAAGCGGGGCAGAATTGCAGGAAACCGATTTCAGGAGGTAGACTGGAATTGCATGTAAAGCATAGGAAAAGAGGCAGAACGTCCACAATGATGCACTTGGCCAAAAAGGGCGTATGCGTTTTTTCCTGAATATATTCAGGAAAAAACGCATACATATTTTTTGGCCCACCAAGCAAGCTTGCAAAGGAAATCTGCACTACAATGAAGTCTCTCTGCCCCCCTGTCAAAAGGGCCATCTGAAAAAAGTGTAAAATCCAGAAAGGCAGGACAGGCCATGGAGAACTGGGAACCTTGTTATGCTGATGGGCGGGATGTAAATTGCCAACAGCCACTCTGGAGAAGTGTATGGTGTTTCCTGAAACATCTACAAAACAAAGCAACAGAGCCTAGGGCACTTCCACTTATGGTCCTATAGCTTAGGGAAATTAAAATCAAAAAGACACAGCCACCCCAAAGTTTGGGACGGCTCTGTTTACAAGAACCTCGTTTACGGTACAAGTTCAATATCGCAGAAAGCGAAAAATGGATAAAGAAGTGGTGGTACTTACGTACAATGCAATATCACTCAGCAATGAAATCTATGTCATCGGGACCGTAGCAGCATAATGAGTGGATTCAGGTACGATGATTCTAAGTGAAATAAGTCACACAGAAAAAGAAACATCATAAGATATCACTACTACACGGAATGTAAACTTGGTTACACAGGAACTGAATTACAAAACAGAACAGGGTCTCAAATGTAGAAAACCAACTTATGCTTGCTTAAGGTGAAAGGTGAGTTGGGGTGCTGCATAAAACCAGAGATTGAAATTAGCACAGATACCGTTCCATAAGCCAAATATGTAATAGACAAGAGCTACTCCTTGCTCAACGATGTGGACTCAACACCCCATATTAAATGCCTAAGAATATACCTGACTAGTAAGAATCTTAAAACCTATGGATTTATATGTCTCCGCAAGAGAATCAAACGTGAGTACAGCGCCATAAACGCAGCAGTGATAGGATTGGTGAGGATCGGTGAGCAAATGCATACTCTTTGAAGCCATATTGCATGGTACCCATTCCATGGGTCTCACTCAACTCTCCACGTTTAAGGGATTCTTCCTTCAGCTAAAACATGCATGTGGAACCCAGAGTATGATCCACCGTGTGATTGGGAAACGTTTTCAAAGGTGTCTCAGTTTTCGTCCCCTGGTACTCGGGTGCAACATTCCAGACGCTTTACTAACACTCTCCCCACTTGGAGAGTCAGTGCCTTTAACCTCCTGTTTGGCCCAGTTTGCAATTTCTGCGGAAAATGAACAGGAATAGGGAGAACCAATGAGAGACTAGCTGGAGGTGTCTGGACGGGCAAATTTAACTCTCATTTCCCACCAGGAAGAGGAAATAACCAAAGGCTCAGCGTGCCATGCCGGAACCATGCTAGGGCCTGAAGCAATCCTGCGGTGTTGCGGCCAGCTCACAAGAAAGCGAGTTGAAGAAAGGAGCTCAGGGGCACTGTCATTCACAAACCTGCAGAGTTATAAATGACAGCTATCGTCCAAAAATATATTGAAGTAAGGCTGCCAAGAGGACTTGAAACCGGGGCAGAATTGCAGGAAACCGATTTCAGGAGGTAGACTGGAATTGCATGTAAAGCATAGGTAAAGAGGGAGAACGTCCACAATGATGCACTTGGCCAAAAAGGGCGTATGCGTTTTTTCCTGAATATATTCAGGAAAAAACGCATACGCCCTTTTTGGCCAACCAAGCAAGCTTGCAAAGGAAATCTACACTACAATGAAGTCTCACTGCCCCCCGGTCAAAAGGGCCATCTGAAAAAAGTGTAAAATCCAGAAAGGCAGGACAGGCCATGGAGAACTGGGAGCCTTGTTATGCTGATGGGCGGGATGTAAATTGCCAACAGCCATTCTGGAGAAGTGTATGGTGTTTCCTGAAACATCTACAAAACAAAGCCACAGAGCCTAGGGCACTTCCACTTATGGTCCTATAGCTTAGGGAAATTAAAATCAAAAAGACACAGCCACCCCAAAGTTTGGGACGGTTCTGTTTACAAGAACCTCGTTTACGGTACAAGTTCAATATCACAGAAAGCGAAAAATGGATAAAGAAGTTGTGGTACTTACGTACAATGCAATATCACTCAGCAATGAAATCTAAGTCATCAGGCCCGTAGCAGCATGACGAGTGGATTCAGGTACGATGATTCTAAGTGAAATAAGTCACAGAGAAAAAGAAACATCATAAGATATCACTACTACACGGAATGTAAACTTGGCTACACAGGAACTGAATTACAAAACAGAACAGGGTCTCAAATGTAGAAAACCAACTTATGCTTGCTTAAGGGGAAAGGTGAGTTGGGGTGCTGCATAAAACCAGAGATTGAAATTAGCACAGATACCGTTCCATAAGCCAAATATGTAATAGAGAAGAGCTACTCCTTGCTCAACGAAGTGGACTCAACACCCCATATTAAACGCCTAAGAATATACCTGACTAGTAAGAATCTTAAAACCTATGGATTTATATGTCTCCGAAGGAGAATCAAGCGTGTGTACAGCGGTATAAACGCAGCAGTGATAGGATTGGTGAGGATCGGTGAGCAAATGCAGACCCTTTGAAGTCATATTGCATGATACCCATTCCATGGGTCTCAACTCTCCAGGTTTAAGGGATTCTTCCTTCAGCTAAAACATGCATGTGGAACGCAGAGTATGATCCACCATGTGATTGGGAAACCTGTTCAAAGGTGTATCAGTTTTCGTCCCCTGGTCCTCGGGTGCAACATTCCAGATGCTTTACTAACACTCTCCCCACTTGGAGAGTCAGTGCCTTTAACCTCCTGTTTGGCCCAGTTTGCAATTTCTGCGGAAAATGAACAGGAATAGGGAGAACCAATGAGAGACTAGCTGGAGGTTTCTGGAAGGGCAAATTTAACTCTCATTTCCCACCAGGAAGAGGAATTAACCAAAGGCTCAGCGTGCCATGCCGGAACCACACTAGGGCCTGAAGCAATCCTGCGGTGTTGCGGCCAGCTCACAAGAAAGCGAGTTGAAGAAAGGAGCTCAGGGGCACTGTCATTCACAAACCTGCAGAGTTATAAATGACAGCTATCGTCCAAAAATATATTGAAGTAAGGCTGCCAAGAGGACTTGAAAGCGGGGCAGAATTCCAGGAAACCGATTTCAGGAGGTAGACTGGAATTGCATGTAAAGCATAGGAAAAGAGGCAGAACGTCCACAATGATGCACTTGGCCAAAAAGGGCGTATGCGTTTTTTCCTGAATATATTCAGGAAAAAACGCATACGCCCTTTTTGGCCAACCAAGCAAGCTTGCAAAGGAAATCTGCACTACAATGAAGTCTCACTGCACCCCGGTCAAAAGGGCCATCAGAAAAAAGTGTAAAATCCAGAAAGGCAGGACAGGCCATGGAGAACTGGGAGCCTTGTTATGCTGATGGGCGGGATGTAAATTGCCAACAGCCACTCTGGAGAAGTGTATGGTGTTTCCTGAAACATCTACAAAACAAAGCAACAGAGCCTAGGGCACTTCCACTTATGGTCCTATAGCTTAGGGAAATTAAAATCAAAAAGACACAGCCACCCCAAAGTTTGGGACAGCTCTGTTTACAAGAACCTCGTTTACGGTACAAGTTCAATATCACAGAAAGTGAAAAATGGATAAAGAAGTGGTGGTACTTAAGTACAATGCAATATCACTCAGCAATGAAATCTATGTCATCAGGCCCGTAGCAGCATAATGAGTGGATTCAGGTACGATGATTCTAAGTGAAATAAGTCACACAGAAAAGAAACTTCATAAGATATCACTACTACACGGAATGTAAACTTGGCTACAAAGGAACTGAATTACAAAACAGAACAGGGTCTCAAATGTAGAAAACCAACTTATGCTTGCTTAAGGGGAAAGGTGAGTTGGGGTGCTGCATAAAACCAGAGATTGAAATTAGCACAGATACCGTTCCATAAGCCAAATATGTAATAGACAAGAGCTACTCCTTGCTCAACGAAGTGGACTCAACACCCCATATTAAACGCCTAAGAATATACCTGACTAGTAAGATTCTTAAAACCTATGGATTTATATGTCTCCGAAAGAGAATCAAGCGTGTGTACAGCGGCATAAACGCAGCAGTGATAGGATTGGTGATGATCGGTGAACAAATGCAGAAACTTTCAAGTCATATTGCATGGTACCCATTCCATGGGTCTCAACTCTCCAGGTTTAAGGGATTCTTCCTTCAGTTGAAACATGCATGTGGACCCCAGAGTATGATCCACCGTGTGATCGGGAAACGTGTTCAAATGTGACTCAGTTTTCGTTCCCTGGTAGTTGGGTGCAACATTCCAGACGCTTTACTAACAGTCTCCCCACTTGGAGTGTCAGTGCCTTTGAACTCCTGTTTGGTCCAGTTTGCAATTTCTGCGGAAAATGAACAGGAATAGGGAGAACCAATGAGAGACTAGCTGGAGGTGTCTGCACGGGCAAATTTAACTCTCATTTCCCACCAGGAAGAGGAATTAACCAAAGGCTCAGCGTGCCATGCCGGAACCACACTAGGGCCTGAAGCAATCCTGCGGTGTTGCGGCCAGCTCACAAGAAAGCGAGTTGAAGAAAGGAGCTCAGGGGCACTGTCATTCACAAATCTGCAGAGTTATAAATGACAGCTATCGTCCAAAAATATATTGAAGTAAGGCTGCCAAGAGGACTTGAAAGCGGGGCAGAATTGCAGGAAACCGATTTCAGGAGGTAGACTGGAATTGCATGTAAAGCATAGGTAAAGAGGGAGAACGTCCACAATGATGCACTTGGCCAAAAAGGGCGTATGCGTTTTTTCCTGAATATATTCAGGAAAAAACGCATACGCCCTTTTTGGCCAACCAAGCAAGCTTGCAAAGGAAATCTGCACTACAATGAAGTCTCACTGCACCCCGGTCAAAAGGGCCATCTGAAAAAAGTGTAAAATCCAGAAAGGCAGGACAGGCCATGGAGAACTGGGAGCCTTGTTATGCTGATGGGCGGGATGTAAATTGCCAACAGCCACTCTGGAGAAGTGTATGGTGTTTCCTGAAACATCTACAAAACAAAGCCACAGAGCCTAGGGCACTTCCACTTATGGTCCTATAGCTTAGGGAAATTAAAATCAAAAAGACACAGCCACCCCAAAGTTTGGGACGGTTCTGTTTACAAGAACCTCGTTTACGGTACAAGTTCAATATCACAGAAAGCGAAAAATGGATAAAGAAGTTGTGGTACTTACGTACAATGCAATATCACTCAGCAATGAAATCTAAGTCATCAGGCCCGTAGCAGCATGACGAGTGGATTCAGGTACGATGATTCTAAGTGAAATAAGTCACAGAGAAAAAGAAACATCATAAGATATCACTACTACACGGAATGTAAACTTGGCTACACAGGAACTGAATTACAAAACAGAACAGGGTCTCAAATGTAGAAAACCAACTTATGCTTGCTTAAGGGGAAAGGTGAGTTGGGGTGCTGCATAAAACCAGAGATTGAAATTAGCACAGATACCGTTCCATAAGCCAAATATGTAATAGAGAAGAGCTACTCCTTGCTCAACGAAGTGGACTCAACACCCCATATTAAACGCCTAAGAATATACCTGACTAGTAAGAATCTTAAAACCTATGGATTTATATGTCTCCGAAGGAGAATCAAGCGTGTGTACAGCGGTATAAACGCAGCAGTGATAGGATTGGTGAGGATCGGTGAGCAAATGCAGACCCTTTGAAGTCATATTGCATGATACCCATTCCATGGGTCTCAACTCTCCAGGTTTAAGGGATTCTTCCTTCAGCTAAAACATGCATGTGGAACGCAGAGTATGATCCACCATGTGATTGGGAAACCTGTTCAAAGGTGTATCAGTTTTCGTCCCCTGGTCCTCGGGTGCAACATTCCAGATGCTTTACTAACACTCTCCCCACTTGGAGAGTCAGTGCCTTTAACCTCCTGTTTGGCCCAGTTTGCAATTTCTGCGGAAAATGAACAGGAATAGGGAGAACCAATGAGAGACTAGCTGGAGGTTTCTGGAAGGGCAAATTTAACTCTCATTTCCCACCAGGAAGAGGAATTAACCAAAGGCTCAGCGTGCCATGCCGGAACCACACTAGGGCCTGAAGCAATCTGCGGTGTTGCGGCCAGCTCACAAGAAAGCGAGTTGAAGAAAGGAGCTCAGGGGCACTGTCATTCACAAACCTGCAGAGTTATAGATGACAGCTATCGTCCAAAAATATATTGAAGTAAGGCTGCCAAGAGGACTTGAAAGCGGGGCAGAATTGCAGGAAACCGATTTCAGGAGGTAGACTGGAATTGCATGTAAAGCATAGGAAAAGAGGCAGAACGTCCACAATGATGCACTTGGCCAAAAAGGGCGTATGCGTTTTTTCCTGAATATATTCACGAAAAAACGCATACGCCCTTTTTGGCCAACCAAGCAAGCTTGCAAAGGAAATCTGCACTACAATGAAGTCTCACTGCACCCCGGTCAAAAGGGCCATCAGAAAAAAGTGTAAAATCCAGAAAGGCAGGACAGGCCATGGAGAACTGGGAGCCTTGTTATGCTGATGGGCGGGATGTAAATTGCCAACAGCCACTCTGGAGAAGTGTATGGTGTTTCCTGAAACATCTACAAAACAAAGCAACAGAGCCTAGGGCACTTCCACTTATGGTCCTATAGCTTAGGGAAATTAAATTCAAAAACACACAGCCACCTCAATGTTTGGGACGGTTCTGTTTACAAGAACCTCATTTATGGTACAAGTTCAATATCACAGAAAGTGAAAAATGGATAAAGAAGTTGTGGTACTTACGTACAATGCAATATCACTCAGAAATGAAATCTATGTCATCAGGCCCGTAGCAGCATAATGAGTGGATTCAGGTACGATGATTCTAAGTGAAATAAGTCACAGAGAAAAAGAAACATCATAAGATATCACTACTACACGGAATGTAAACTTGGCTACACAGGAACTGAATTACAAAACAGAACAGGGTCTCAAATGTAGAAAACCAACTTATGCTTGCTTAAGGGGAAAGGTGAGTTGGGGTGCTGCATAAAACCAGAGATTGAAATTAGCACAGATACCGTTCCATAAGCCAAATATGTAATAGACAAGAGCTACTCCTTGCTCAACGAAGTGGACTCAACACCCCATTTTAAACGCCTAAAAATATACCCGACTAGTAAGAAACTTAAAACCTATGGATTTATATGTCTCTGAAAGAGAATCAAGCGTGTGTACAGCGGCTTATACGAAGCAGTGATAGGATTTGTGAAGATCGGTGAGCAAATGCAGACCCTTTGAAGTCATATTGCATGGTACCCATTATATGGGTCTCAACTCTCCAGGTTGAAGGGATTCTTCCTTCAGCTAAAACATGCATGTGGAACCCAGAGTATGATCCACGTGTGATCAGGAAACGTGTTCAAATGTGACTCAGTTTTCGTCCCCCGGTACTCGGGTGCAACATTCCAGATGCTTTACTAACACTCTCCCCACTTAGAGAGTCAGTGCCTTTAACCTCCTGTTTGGCCAAGTTTGCAATTTCTGCGGAAAATGAACAGGAATAGGGAGAACCAATGAGAGACTAGCTGGAGGTGTCTGGACGGGCAAATTTAACTCTCATTTCCCACCAGGAAGAGGAATTAACCAAAGGCTCAGCGTGCCATGCCGGAACCACACTAGGGCCTGAAGCAATCCTGCGGTGCTGTGGCCAGCTCACAAGAAAGCGAGTTGAAGAAGGGAGCTCAGGGGCACTGTCATTCACAAACCTGCAGAGTTATAAATGACAGCTATCGTCCAAAAATATATTGAAGTAAGGCTGCCAAGAGGACTTGAAAGCGGGGCAGAATTGCAGGAAACCGATTTCAGGAGGTAGACTGGAATTGCATGTAAAGCATAGGAAAAGAGGCAGAACGTCCACAATGATGCACTTGGCCAAAAAGGGCGTATGCGTTTTTTCCTGAATATATTCAGGAAAAAACGCATACGCCCTTTTTGGCCAACCAAGCAAGCTTGCAAAGGAAATCTGCACTACAATGAAGTCTCTCTGCCCCCCTGTCAAAAGGGCCATCTGAAAAAAGTGTAAAATCCAGAAAGGCAGGACAGGCCATGGAGAACTGGGAACCTTGTTATGCTGATGGGCGGGATGTAAATTGCCAACAGCCACTCTGGAGAAGTGTATGGTGTTTCCTGAAACATCTTAAAAACAAAGCAACTGAGCGTAGGACACTTCCACTTATGGTCCTATAGCTTAGGGAAATTAAAATCAAAAAGACACAGCCACCCCGAAGTTTGGGACGGCTCTGTTTACAAGAACCTCGTTTACGGTACAAGTTCAATATCGCAGAAAGCGAAAAATTGATAAAGAAGTTGTGGTACTTACGTACAATGCAATATCACTCAGCAATGAAATCTCTGTCATCAGGCCCGTAGCAGCATAATGAGTGGATTCAGGTACGATGATTCTAAGTGAAATAAGTCACACAGAAAAAGAAACATCATAAGATATCACTACTACACGGAATGTAAACTTGGCTACACAGGAACTGAATTACAAAACAGAACAGGGTCTCAAATGTAGAAAACCAACTTATGCTTGCTTAAGGGGATAGGTGAGTTGCGGAGCTGCATAAAACCAGAGATTGAAATTAGCACAGATACCGTTCCATAAGCCAAATATGTAATAGACAAGAGCTACTCCTTGCTCAACGAAGTGGACTCAACACCCCATATTAAACGCCTAAGAATATACCTGACTTGTAAGAATCTTAAAACCTATGGATTTATATGTCTCCGAAGGAGAATCAAGCGTGTGTACAGCAGCATAAACGCAGCAGTGATAGGATTGGTGAGGATCGGTGAGCAAATGCAGACCCTTTGAAGTCATATTGCATGGTACCCATTCCATGGGTCTCAACTCTCCAGGTTTAAGGGATTCTTCCTTCAGCTAAAACATGCATGTGGAACCCAGAGTATGATCCACCGTGTGATCGGGAAACGTGTTCAAAGGTGTCTCAGTTTTTGTCCCCTGGTAATCGGGTGCAACTTTCCAGACGCTTTACTAACACTCTCCCCACTTGGAGAGTCAGTGCCTTTAACCTCCTGTTTGGCCCAGTTTGCAATTTCTGCGGAAAATGAACAGGAATAGGGAGAACCAGTGAGAGACTAGCTGGAGGTATCTGGACGGGCAAATTTAACTCTCATTTCCCACCAGGAAGAGGAACTAACCAAAGGCTCAGCGTGCCGTGCTGGAACAACACTAGGGCCTGAAGAAATCCTGCGGTGTTGCGGCCACCTCACAAGAAAGCGAGTTGAAGAAAGGAGCTCAGGGACACTGTCATTCACAAACCTGCAGAGTTATAAATGACAGCTATCGTCCAAAAATATATTGAAGTAAGGCTGCCAAGAGGACTTGAAAGCGGGGCAGAATTGCAGAAAACCGATTTCAGGAGGTAGACTGGAATTGCATGTAAAGCATAGGAAAAGAGGCAGAACGTCCACAATGATGCCCTTGGCCAAAAAGGGCGTATGCGTTTTTTCCTGAATATATTCAGGAAAAAACGCATACGCCCTTTTTGGCCAACCAAGCAAGCTTGCAAAGGAAATCTACACTACAATGAAGTCTCACTGCCCCCCGGTCAAAAGGGCCATCTGAAAAAAGTGTAAAATCCATAAAGGCAGGACAGGCCATGGAGAACTGGGAGCCTTGTTATGCTGATGGGCGGGATGTAAATTGCCAACAGCCACTCTGGAGAAGTGTATGGTGTTTCCTGAAACATCTAAAAAACAAAGCAACAGAGCCTAGGGCACTTCCGCTTATGGTTCTATAGCTTAGGGAAATTAAAATCAAAAAGACACAGCCACCCCAAAGTTTGGGACGCCTCTGTTTACAAGAACTTCGTTTACGGTATAAGTTCAATATCTCAGAAAGCGAAAAATGGATAAAGAAGTTGTGGTACTTACGTACAATGCAATATCACTCAGAAATGAAATCTATGTCATCAGGCCCGTAGCAGCATAATGAGTGGATTCAGGTACGATGATTCTAAGTGAAATAAGTCACACAGAAAAAGAAACATAATAAGATATCACTACTACACGGAATGTAAACTTGGCTACACAGGAACTGAATTACAAAACAGAACAGGGTCTCAAATGTAGAAAACCAACTTATGCTTGCTTAAGGGGAAAGGTGAGTTGGGGTGCTGCATAAAACCAGAGATTGAAATTAGCACAGATACCGTTCCATAAGCCAAATATGTAATAGACAAGAGCTACTCCTTGCTCAACAAAGTGGACTCAACACCCCATTTTAAACGCCTAAAAATATACCCGACTGGTAAGAATCTTAAAACCTATGGATTTATATGTCTCCGAAAGAGAATCAAGCGTGTGTACAGCGGCATAAACGCAGCAGTGATAGGATTGGTGAAGATCGGTGAGCAAATGCAGACCCTTTGAAGTCATATTGCATGGTACTCATTATATGGGTCTCAACTCTCCAGGTTTAAGGGATTCTTCCTTCAGCTAAAACATGCATGTGGAGACCAGAGTATGATCCACGTGTGATCAGGAAACGTGTTCAAATGTGACTCAGTTTTCGTCCCCCAGTACTCGGGTGCAACATTCCAGACGCTTTACTAACACTCTCCCCACTTGGAGAGTCAGTGCCTTTAACCTCCTGTTTGTCCCAGTTTGCAATTTCTGCGGAAAATGAACAGGAATAGGGAGAACCAATGAGAGACTAGCTGGAGGTGTCTGGACGGGCAAATTTAACTCTCATTTCCCACCAGGAAGAGGAATTAACCAAAGGCTCAGCGTGCCGTGCCGGAACCACACTAGGGCCTGAAGCAATCCTGCGGTGTTGCGGCCAGCTCACAAGAAAGCGAGTTGAAGAAAGGAGCTCAGGGGCACTGTCATTCACAAACCTGCAGAGTTATAAATGACAGCTATCGTCCAAAAATATATTGAAGTAAGGCTGCCAAGAGGACTTGAAAGCGGGGCAGAATTGCAGGAAACCGATTTCAGGAGGTAGACTGGAATTGCATGTAAAGCATAGGAAAAGAGGCAGAACGTCCACAATGATGCCCTTGGCCAAAAAGGGCGTATGCGTTTTTTCCTGAATATATTCAGGAAAAAACGCATACGTCCTTTTTGGCCAACCAAGCAAGCTTGCAAAGGAAATCTGCACTACAATGAAGTCTCACTGCCCCCCGGTCAAAAGGGCCATCTGAAAAAAGTGTAAAATTCAGAAAGTCAGGACAGGCCATGGAGAACTGGGAACCTTGTTATGCTGATGGGCGGGATGTAAATTGCCAACAGCCACTCTGGAGAAGTGTATGGTGTTTCCTGAAACATCTTAAAAACAAAGCAACAGAGCCTAGGACACTTCCACTTATGGTCCTATAGCTTAGGGAAATGAAAATCAAAAAGACACAGCCACCCCAAAGTTTGGGACGGCTCTGTTTACTAGAACCTCGTTTACGGTACAAGTTCAATATCGCAGAAAGCGAAAAATGGATAAAGAAGTGGTGGTACTTACATACAATGCAATATCACTCAGCAATGAAATCTATGTCATCGGGACCGTAGCAGCATAATGAGTGGATTCAGGTACGATGATTCTAAGTGAAATAAGTCACACAGAAAAAGAAACATCATAAGATATCACTACTACACGGAATGTAAACTTGGTTACACAGGAACTGAATTACAAAACAGAACAGGGTCTCAAATGTAGAAAACCAACTTATGCTTGCTTAAGGGGAAAGGTGAGTTGGGGTGCTGCATAAAACCAGAGATTGAAATTAGCACAGATACCGTTCCATAAGCCAAATATGTAATAGACAAGAGCTACTCCTTGCTCAACGAAGTGGACTCAACACCCCATATTAAACGCCTAAGAATATACCTGACTAGTAAGAATCTTAAAACCTATGGATTTATATGTCTCCGAAAGAGAATCAAGCGTGTGTACAGCGGCATAAACGCAGCAGTGATAGGATTGGTGACGATCGGTGAACAAATGCAGAAACTTTCAAGTCATATTGCATGGTACCCATTCCATGGGTCTCAACTCTCCAGGTTTAAGGGATTCTTCCTTCAGTTGAAACATGCATGTGGACCCCAGAGTATGATCCACCGTGTGATCGGGAAACGTGTTCAAATGTGACTCAGTTTTCGTTCCCTGGTAGTTGGGTGCAACATTCCAGACGCTTTACTAACAGTCTCCCCACTTGGAGTGTCAGTGCCTTTGAACTCCTGTTTGGTCCAGTTTGCAATTTCTGCGGAAAATGAACAGGAATAGGGAGAACCAATGAGAGACTAGCTGGAGGTGTCTGGACGGGCAAATTTAACTCTCATTTCCCACCAGGAAGAGGAATTAACCAAAGGCTCAGCGTGCCATGCCGGAACCACATTAGGGCCTGAAGCAATCCTGCGGTGTTGCGGCCAGCTCACAAGAAAGCGAGTTGAAGAAAGGAGATCAGGGGCACTGTCATTCACAAATCTGCAGAGTTATAAATGACAGCTATCGTCCAAAAATATATTGAAGTAAGGCTGCCAAGAGGACTTGAAAGCGGGGCAGAATTGCAGGAAACCGATTTCAGGAGGTAGACTGGAATTGCATGTAAAGCATAGGTAAAGAGGGAGAACGTCCACAATGATGCACTTGGCCAAAAAGGGCGTATGCGTTTTTTCCTGAATATATTCAGGAAAAAACGCATACGCCCTTTTTGGCCAACCAAGCAAGCTTGCAAAGGAAATCTACACTACAATGAAGTCTCACTGCCCCCCGGTCAAAAGGGCCATCTGAAAAAAGTGTAAAATCCAGAAAGGCAGGACAGGCCATGGAGAACTGGGAGCCTTGTTATGCTGATGGGCGGGATGTAAATTGCCAACAGCCACTCTGGAGAAGTGTATGGTGTTTCCTGAAACATCTACAAAACAAAGCAACAGAGCCTAGGGCACTTCCACTTATGGTCCTATAGCTTAGGGAAATTAAAATCAAAAAGACACAGCCACCCCAAAGTTTGGGACGGTTCTGTTTACAAGAACCTCGTTTACGGTACAAGTTCAATATCACAGAAAGCGAAAAATGGATAAAGAAGTTGTGGTACTTACGTACAATGCAATATCACTCAGCAATGAAATCTAAGTCATCAGGCCCGTAGCAGCATGACGAGTGGATTCAGGTACGATGATTCTAAGTGAAATAAGTCACAGAGAAAAAGAAACATCATAAGATATCACTACTACACGGAATGTAAACTTGGCTACACAGGAACTGAATTACAAAACAGAACAGGGTCTCAAATGTAGAAAACCAACTTATGCTTGCTTAAGGGGAAAGGTGAGTTGGGGTGCTGCATAAAACCAGAGATTGAAATTAGCACAGATACCGTTCCATAAGCCAAATATGTAATAGAGAAGAGCTACTCCTTGCTCAACGAAGTGGACTCAACACCCCATATTAAACGCCTAAGAATATACCTGACTAGTAAGAATCTTAAAACCTATGGATTTATATGTCTCCGAAAGAGAATCAAGCGTGTGTACAGCGGCATAAACGCAGCAGTGATAGGATTGGTGACGATCGGTGAACAAATGCAGAAACTTTCAAGTCATATTGCATGGTACCCATTCCATGGGTCTCAACTCTCCAGGTTTAAGGGATTCTTCCTTCAGTTGAAACATGCATGTGGACCCCAGAGTATGATCCACCGTGTGATCGGGAAACGTGTTCAAATGTGACTCAGTTTTCGTTCCCTGGTAGTTGGGTGCAACATTCCAGACGCTTTACTAACAGTCTCCCCAGTTGGAGTGTCAGTGCCTTTGAACTCCTGTTTGGTCCAGTTTGCAATTTCTGCGGAAAATGAACAGGAATAGGGAGAACCAATGAGAGACTAGCTGGAGGTGTCTGGACGGGCAAATTTAACTCTCATTTCCCACCAGGAAGAGGAATTAACCAAAGGCTCAGCGTGCCATGCCGGAACCACACTAGGGCCTGAAGCAATCCTGCGGTGTTGCGGCCAGCTCACAAGAAAGCGAGTTGAAGAAAGGAGCTCAGGGGCACTGTCATTCACAAATCTGCAGAGTTATAAATGACAGCTATCGTCCAAAAATATATTGAAGTAAGGCTGCCAAGAGGACTTGAAAGCGGGGCAGAATTGCAGGAAACCGATTTCAGGAGGTAGACTGGAATTGCATGTAAAGCATAGGTAAAGAGGGAGAACGTCCACAATGATGCACTTGGCCAAAAAGGGCGTATGCGTTTTTTTCTGAATATATTCAGGAAAAAACGCATACGCCCTTTTTGGCCAACCAAGCAAGCTTGTAAAGGAAATCTACACTACAATGAAGTCTCACTGCCCCCCGGTCAAAAGGGCCATCTGAAAAAAGTGTAAAATCCAGAAAGGCAGGACAGGCCATGGAGAACTGGGAGCCTTGTTATGCTGATGGGCGGGATGTAAATTGCCAACAGCCACTCTGGAGAAGTGTATGGTGTTTCCTGAAACATCTACAAAACAAAGCAACAGAGCCTAGGGCACTTCCACTTATGGTCCTATAGCTTAGGGAAATTAAAATCAAAAACACACAGCCACCTCAATGTTTGGGACGGTTCTGTTTACAAGAACCTCATTTATGGTACAAGTTCAATATCACAGAAAGTGAAAAATGGATAAAGAAGTTGTGGTACTTACGTACAATGCAATATCACTCAGAAATGAAATCTATGTCATCAGGCCCGTAGCAGCATAATGAGTGGATTCAGGTACGATGATTCTAAGTGAAATAAGTCACAGAGAAAAAGAAACATCATAAGATATCACTACTACACGGAATGTAAACTTGGCTACACAGGAACTGAATTACAAAACAGAACAGGGTCTCAAATGTAGAAAACCAACTTATGCTTGCTTAAGGGGAAAGGTGAGTTGGGGTGCTGCATAAAACCAGAGATTGAAATTAGCACAGATACCGTTCCATAAGCCAAATATGTAATAGACAAGAGCTACTCCTTGCTCAACGAAGTGGACTCAACACCCCATTTTAAACGCCTAAAAATATACCCGACTAGTAAGAAACTTAAAACCTATGGATTTATATGTCTCTGAAAGAGAATCAAGCGTGTGTACAGCGGCTTATACGAAGCAGTGATAGGATTTGTGAAGATCGGTGAGCAAATGCAGACCCTTTGAAGTCATATTGCATGGTACCCATTATATGGGTCTCAACTCTCCAGGTTGAAGGGATTCTTCCTTCAGCTAAAACATGCATGTGGAACCCAGAGTATGATCCACGTGTGATCAGGAAACGTGTTCAAATGTGACTCAGTTTTCGTCCCCCGGTACTCGGGTGCAACATTCCAGATGCTTTACTAACACTCTCCCCACTTAGAGAGTCAGTGCCTTTAACCTCCTGTTTGGCCCAGTTTGCAATTTCTGCGGAAAATGAACAGGAATAGGGAGAACCAATGAGAGACTAGCTGGAGGTGTCTGGACGGGCAAATTTAACTCTCATTTCCCACCAGGAAGAGGAATTAACCAAAGGCTCAGCGTGCCATGCCGGAACCACACTAGGGCCTGAAGCAATCCTGCGGTGCTGTGGCCAGCTCACAAGAAAGCGAGTTGAAGAAGGGAGCTCAGGGGCACTGTCATTCACAAACCTGCAGAGTTATAAATGACAGCTATCGTCCAAAAATATATTGAAGTAAGGCTGCCAAGAGGACTTGAAAGCGGGGCAGAATTGCAGGAAACCGATTTCAGGAGGTAGACTGGAATTGCATGTAAAGCATAGGAAAAGAGGCAGAACGTCCACAATGATGCACTTGGCCAAAAAGGGCGTATGCGTTTTTTCCTGAATATATTCAGGAAAAAACGCATACGCCCTTTTTGGCCAACCAAGCAAGCTTGCAAAGGAAATCTGCACTACAATGAAGTCTCTCTGCCCCCCTGTCAAAAGGGCCATCTGAAAAAAGTGTAAAATCCAGAAAGGCAGGACAGGCCATGGAGAACTGGGAACCTTGTTATGCTGATGGGCGGGATGTAAATTGCCAACAGCCACTCTGGAGAAGTGTATGGTGTTTCCTGAAACATCTTAAAAACAAAGCAACAGAGCGTAGGACACTTCCACTTATGGTCCTATAGCTTAGGGAAATTAAAATCAAAAAGACACAGCCACCCCGAAGTTTGGGATGGCTCTGTTTACAAGAACCTCGTTTACGGTACAAGTTCAATATCGCAGAAAGCGAAAAATTGATAAAGAAGTTGTGGTACTTACGTACAATGCAATATCACTCAGCAATGAAATCTCTGTCATCAGGCCCGTAGCAGCATAATGAGTGGATTCAGGTACGATGATTCTAAGTGAAATAAGTCACACAGAAAAAGAAACATCATAAGATATCACTACTACACGGAATGTAAACTTGGCTACACAGGAACTGAATTACAAAACAGAACAGGGTCTCAAATGTAGAAAACCAACTTATGCTTGCTTAAGGGGATAGGTGAGTTGCGGAGCTGCATAAAACCAGAGATTGAAATTAGCACAGATACCGTTCCATAAGCCAAATATGTAATAGACAAGAGCTACTCCTTGCTCAACGAAGTGGACTCAACACCCCATATTAAACGCCTAAGAATATACCTGACTTGTAAGAATCTTAAAACCTATGGATTTATATGTCTCCGAAGGAGAATCAAGCGTGTGTACAGCAGCATAAACGCAGCAGTGATAGGATTGGTGAGGATCGGTGAGCAAATGCAGACCCTTTGAAGTCATATTGCATGGTACCCATTCCATGGGTCTCAACTCTCCAGGTTTAAGGGATTCTTCCTTCAGCTAAAACATGCATGTGGAACCCAGAGTATGATCCACCGTGTGATCGGGAAACGTGTTCAAAGGTGTCTCAGTTTTTGTCCCCTGGTAATCGGGTGCAACTTTCCAGACGCTTTACTAACACTCTCCCCACTTGGAGAGTCAGTGCCTTTAACCTCCTGTTTGGCCCAGTTTGCAATTTCTGCGGAAAATGAACAGGAATAGGGAGAACCAGTGAGAGACTAGCTGGAGGTATCTGGACGGGCAAATTTAACTCTCATTTCCCACCAGGAAGAGGAACTAACCAAAGGCTCAGCGTGCCGTGCTGGAACAACACTAGGGCCTGAAGAAATCCTGCGGTGTTGCGGCCACCTCACAAGAAAGCGAGTTGAAGAAAGGAGCTCAGGGGCACTGTCATTCACAAACCTGCAGAGTTATAAATGACAGCTATCGTCCAAAAATATATTGAAGTAAGGCTGCCAAGAGGACTTGAAAGCGGGGCAGAATTGCAGAAAACCGATTTCAGGAGGTAGACTGGAATTGCATGTAAAGCATAGGAAAAGAGGCAGAACGTCCACAATGATGCCCTTGGCCAAAAAGGGCGTATGCGTTTTTTCCTGAATATATTCAGGAAAAAACGCATACGTCCTTTTTGGCCAACCAAGCAAGCTTGCAAAGGAAATCTACACTACAATGAAGTCTCACTGCCCCCCGGTCAAAAGGGCCATCTGAAAAAAGTGTAAAATCCATAAAGGCAGGACAGGCCATGGAGAACTGGGAGCCTTGTTATGCTGATGGGCGGGATGTAAATTGCCAACAGCCACTCTGGAGAAGTGTATGGTGTTTCCTGAAACATCTAAAAAACAAAGCAACAGAGCCTAGGGCACTTCCGCTTATGGTTCTATAGCTTAGGGAAATTAAAATCAAAAAGACACAGCCACCCCAAAGTTTGGGACGCCTCTGTTTACAAGAACTTCGTTTACGGTATAAGTTCAATATCTCAGAAAGCGAAAAATGGATAAAGAAGTTGTGGTACTTACGTACAATGCAATATCACTCAGAAATGAAATCTATGTCATCAGGCCCGTAGCAGCATAATGAGTGGATTCAGGTACGATGATTCTAAGTGAAATAAGTCACACAGAAAAAGAAACATCATAAGATATCACTACTACACGGAATGTAAACTTGGCTACACAGGAACTGAATTACAAAACAGAACTAGGTCTCAAATGTAGAAAACCAACTTATGCTTGCTTAAGGGGAAAGGTGAGTTGGGGTGCTGCATAAAACCAGAGATTGAAATTAGCACAGATACCGTTCCATAAGCCAAATATGTAATAGACAAGAGCTACTCCTTGCTCAACAAAGTGGACTCAACACCCCATTTTAAACGCCTAAAAATATACCCGACTGGTAAGAATCTTAAAACCTATGGATTTATATGTCTCCGAAAGAGAATCAAGCGTGTGTACAGCGGCATAAACGCAGCAGTGATAGGATTGGTGAAGATCGGTGAGCAAATGCAGACCCTTTGAAGTCATATTGCATGGTACTCATTATATGGGTCTCAACTCTCCAGGTTTAAGGGATTCTTCCTTCAGCTAAAACATGCATGTGGAGACCAGAGTATGATCCACGTGTGATCAGGAAACGTGTTCAAATGTGACTCAGTTTTCTTCCCCCAGTACTCGGGTGCAACATTCCAGACGCTTTACTAACACTCTCCCCACTTGGAGAGTCAGTGCCTTTAACCTCCTGTTTGTCCCAGTTTGCAATTTCTGCGGAAAATGAACAGGAATAGGGAGAACCAATGAGAGACTAGCTGGAGGTGTCTGGACGGGCAAATTTAACTCTCATTTCCCACCAGGAAGAGGAATTAACCAAAGGCTCAGCGTGCCGTGCCGGAACCACACTAGGGCCTGAAGCAATCCTGCGGTGTTGCGGCCAGCTCACAAGAAAGCGAGTTGAAGAAAGGAGCTCAGGGGCACTGTCATTCACAAACCTGCAGAGTTATAAATGACAGCTATCGTCCAAAAATATATTGAAGTAAGGCTGCCAAGAGGACTTGAAAGCGGGGCAGAATTGCAGGAAACCGATTTCAGGAGGTAGACTGGAATTGCATGTAAAGCATAGGAAAAGAGGCAGAACGTCCACAATGATGCCCTTGGCCAAAAAGGGCGTATGCGTTTTTTCCTGAATATATTCAGGAAAAAACGCATACGTCCTTTTTGGCCAACCAAGCAAGCTTGCAAAGGAAATCTGCACTACAATGAAGTCTCACTGCCCCCCGGTCAAAAGGGCCATCTGAAAAAAGTGTAAAATTCAGAAAGTCAGGACAGGCCATGGAGAACTGGGATCCTTGTTATGCTGATGGGCGGGATGTAAATTGCCAACAGCCACTCTGGAGAAGTGTATGGTGTTTCCTGAAACATCTTAAAAACAAAGCAACAGAGCCTAGGACACTTCCACTTATGGTCCTATAGCTTAGGGAAATGAAAATCAAAAAGACACAGCCACCCCAAAGTTTGGGACGGCTCTGTTTACTAGAACCTCGTTTACGGTACAAGTTCAATATCGCAGAAAGCGAAAAATGGATAAAGAAGTTGTGGTACTTACGTAAAATGTAATATCACTCAGCAATGAAATCTATGTCATCAGGCCCGTAGCAGCATAATGAGTGGATTCAGGTACGATGATTCTAAGTGAAATAAGTCACACAGAAAAAGAAACATCATAAGATATCACTACTACACGGAATGTAAACTTGGCTACACAGGAACTGAATTACAAAACAGAGCAGGGTCTCAAATGTAGAAAACCAACTTATGCTTGCTTAAGGGGAAAGGTGAGTTGGGGTGCTGCATAAAACCAGAGATTGAAATTAGCACAGATACCGTTCCATAAGCCAAATATGTAATAGAGAAGAGCTACTCCTTGCTCAACGAAGTGGACTCAACACCCCATATTAAACGCCTAAGAATATACCTGACTAGTAAGAATCTTAAAACCTATGGATTTATATGTCTCCGAAAGAGAATCAAGCGTGTGTACAGCGGCATAAACGCAGCAGTGATAGGATTGGTGAGGATCAGTGAGCAAATGCAGACCCTTTGAAGTCACATTGCATGGTACCCATTATATGGGTCTCAACTCTCCAGGTTTAAGGGATTCTTCCTTCAGCTAAAACACGCATGTGGAACCCAGAGTATGATCCACGTGTGATCGGGAAACGTGTTCAAATGTGACTCAGTTTTCGTTCCCTGGTAGTTGGGTGCAACATTCCAGATGCTTTACTAACAGTCTCCCCACTTGGAGTGTCAGTGCCTTTGAACTCCTGTTTGGTCCAGTTTGCAAATTCTGCGGAAAATGAACAGGAATAGGGAGAACCAATGAGAGACTAGCTGGAGGTGTCTGGACGGGCAAATTTAACTCTCATTTCCCACCAGGAAGAGGAATTAACCAAAGGCTCAGCGTGCCATGCCGGAACCACATTAGGGCCTGAAGCAATCCTGCGGTGTTGCGGCCAGCTCACAAGAAAGCGAGTTGAAGAAAGGAGCTCAGGGGCACTGTCATTCACAAATCTGCAGAGTTATAAATGACAGCTATCGTCCAAAAATATATTGAAGTAAGGCTGCCAAGAGGACTTGAAAGCGGGGCAGAATTGCAGGAAACCGATTTCAGGAGGTAGACTGGAATTGCATGTAAAGCATAGGTAAAGAGGGAGAACGTCCACAATGATGCACTTGGCCAAAAAGGGCGTATGCGTTTTTTCCTGAATATATTCAGGAAAAAACGCATACGCCCTTTTTGGCCAACCAAGCAAGCTTGCAAAGGAAATCTACACTACAATGAAGTCTCACTGCCCCCCGGTCAAAAGGGCCATCTGAAAAAAGTGTAAAATCCAGAAAGGCAGGACAGGCCATGGAGAACTGGGAGCCTTGTTATGCTGATGGGCGGGATGTAAATTGCCAACAGCCACTCTGGAGAAGTGTATGGTGTTTCCTGAAACATCTACAAAACAAAGCCACAGAGCCTAGGGCACTTCCACTTATGGTCCTATAGCTTAGGGAAATTAAAATCAAAAAGACACAGCCACCCCAAAGTTTGGGACGGTTCTGTTTACAAGAACCTCGTTTACGGTACAAGTTCAATATCACAGAAAGCGAAAAATGGATAAAGAAGTTGTGGTACTTACGTACAATGCAATATCACTCAGCAATGAAATCTAAGTCATCAGGCCCGTAGCAGCATGACGAGTGGATTCAGGTACGATGATTCTAAGTGAAATAAGTCACAGAGAAAAAGAAACATCATAAGATATCACTACTACACGGAATGTAAACTTGGCTACACAGGAACTGAATTACAAAACAGAACAGGGTCTCAAATGTAGAAAACCAACTTATGCTTGCTTAAGGGGAAAGGTGAGTTGGGGTGCTGCATAAAACCAGAGATTGAAATTAGCACAGATACCGTTCCATAAGCCAAATATGTAATAGAGAAGAGCTACTCCTTGCTCAACGAAGTGGACTCAACACCCCATATTAAACGCCTAAGAATATACCTGACTAGTAAGAATCTTAAAACCTATGGATTTATATGTCTCCGAAGGAGAATCAAGCGTGTGTACAGCGGTATAAACGCAGCAGTGATAGGATTGGTGAGGATCGGTGAGCAAATGCAGACCCTTTGAAGTCATATTGCATGATACCCATTCCATGGGTCTCAACTCTCCAGGTTTAAGGGATTCTTCCTTCAGCTAAAACATGCATGTGGAACGCAGAGTATGATCCACCATGTGATTGGGAAACCTGTTCAAAGGTGTATCAGTTTTCGTCCCCTGGTCCTCGGGTGCAACATTCCAGATGCTTTACTAACACTCTCCCCACTTGGAGAGTCAGTGCCTTTAACCTCCTGTTTGGCCCAGTTTGCAATTTCTGCGGAAAATGAACAGGAATAGGGAGAACCAATGAGAGACTAGCTGGAGGTTTCTGGAAGGGCAAATTTAACTCTCATTTCCCACCAGGAAGAGGAATTAACCAAAGGCTCAGCGTGCCATGCCGGAACCACACTAGGGCCTGAAGCAATCCTGCGGTGTTGCGGCCAGCTCACAAGAAAGCGAGTTGAAGAAAGGAGCTCAGGGGCACTGTCATTCACAAACCTGCAGAGTTATAAATGACAGCTATCGTCCAAAAATATATTGAAGTAAGGCTGCCAAGAGGACTTGAAAGCGGGGCAGAATTGCAGGAAACCGATTTCAGGAGGTAGACTGGAATTGCATGTAAAGCATAGGAAAAGAGGCAGAACGTCCACAATGATGCACTTGGCCAAAAAGGGCGTATGCGTTTTTTCCTGAATATATTCAGGAAAAAACCCATACGCCCTTTTTGGCCAAACAAGCAAGCTTGCAAAGGAAATCTGCACTACAATGAAGTCTCACTGCACCCCGGTCAAAAGGGCCATCAGAAAAAAGTGTAAAATCCAGAAAGGCAGGACAGGCCATGGAGAACTGGGAGCCTTGTTATGCTGATGGGCGGGATGTAAATTGCCAACAGCCACTCTGGAGAAGTGTATGGTGTTTCCTGAAACATCTACAAAACAAAGCAACAGAGCCTAGGGCACTTCCACTTATGGTCCTATAGCTTAGGGAAATTAAAATCAAAAAGACACAGCCACCCCAAAGTTTGGGACAGCTCTGTTTACAAGAACCTCGTTTACGGTACAAGTTCAATATCACAGAAAGCGAAAAATGGATAAAGAAGTGGTGGTACTTAAGTACAATGCAATATCACTCAGCAATGAAATCTATGTCATCAGCCCCGTAGCAGCATAATGAGTGGATTCAGGTACGATGATTCTAAGTGAAATAAGTCACACAGAAAAGAAACTTCATAAGATATCACTACTACACGGAATGTAAACTTGGCTACAAAGGAACTGAATTACAAAACAGAACAGGGTCTCAAATGTAGAAAACCAACTTATGCTTGCTTAAGGGGAAAGGTGAGTTGGGGTGCTGCATAAAACCAGAGATTGAAATTAGCACAGATACCGTTCCATAAGCCAAATATGTAATAGACAAGAGCTACTCCTTGCTCAACGAAGTGGACTCAACACCCCATATTAAACGCCTAAGAATATACCTGACTAGTAAGATTCTTAAAACCTATGGATTTATATGTCTCCGAAAGAGAATCAAGCGTGTGTACAGCGGCATAAACGCAGCAGTGATAGGATTGGTGACGATCGGTGAACAAATGCAGAAACTTTCAAGTCATATTGCATGGTACCCATTCCATGGGTCTCAACTCTCCAGGTTTAAGGGATTCTTCCTTCAGTTGAAACATGCATGTGGACCCCAGAGTATGATCCACCGTGTGATCGGGAAACGTGTTCAAATGTGACTCAGTTTTCGTTCCCTGGTAGTTGGGTGCAACATTCCAGACGCTTTACTAACAGTCTCCCCACTTGGAGTGTCAGTGCCTTTGAACTCCTGTTTGGTCCTGTTTGCAATTTCTGCGGAAAATGAACAGGAATAGGGAGAACCAATGAGAGACTAGCTGGAGGTGTCTGGACGGGCAAATTTAACTCTCATTTCCCACCAGGAAGAGGAATTAACCAAAGGCTCAGCGTGCCATGCCGGAACCACACTAGGGCCTGAAGCAATCCTGCGGTGTTGCGGCCAGCTCACAAGAAAGCGAGTTGAAGAAAGGAGCTCAGGGGCACTGTCATTCACAAATCTGCAGAGTTATAAATGACAGCTATCGTCCAAAAATATATTGAAGTAAGGCTGCCAAGAGGACTTGAAAGCGGGGCAGAATTGCAGGAAACCTATTTCAGGAGGTAGACTGGAATTGCATGTAAAGCATAGGTAAAGAGGGAGAACGTCCACAATGATGCACTTGGCCAAAAAGGGCGTATGCGTTTTTTCCTGAATATATTCAGGAAAAAACGCATACGCCCTTTTTGGCCAACCAAGCAAGCTTGCAAAGGAAATCTACACTACAATGAAGTCTCACTGCCCCCCGGTCAAAAGGGCCATCTGAAAAAAGTGTAAAATCCAGAAAGGCAGGACAGGCCATGGAGAACTGGGAGCCTTGTTATGCTGATGGGCGGGATGTAAATTGCCAACAGCCACTCTGGAGAAGTGTATGGTGTTTCCTGAAACATCTACAAAACAAAGCAACAGAGCCTAGGGCACTTCCACTTATGGTCCTATAGCTTAGGGAAATTAAAATCAAAAAGACACAGCCACCCCAAAGTTTGGGACGGTTCTGTTTACAAGAACCTCGTTTACGGTACAAGTTCAATATCACAGAAAGCGAAAAATGGATAAAGAAGTTGTGGTACTTACGTACAATGCAATATCACTCAGCAATGAAATCTAAGTCATCAGGCCCGTAGCAGCATGACGAGTGGATTCAGGTACGATGATTCTAAGTGAAATAAGTCACAGAGAAAAAGAAACATCATAAGATATCACTACTACACGGAATGTAAACTTGGCTACACAGGAACTGAATTACAAAACAGAACAGGGTCTCAAATGTAGAAAACCAACTTATGCTTGCTTAAGGGGAAAGGTGAGTTGGGGTGCTGCATAAAACCAGAGATTGAAATTAGCACAGATACCGTTCCATAAGCCAAATATGTAATAGAGAAGAGCTACTCCTTGCTCAACGAAGTGGACTCAACACCCCATATTAAACGCCTAAGAATATACCTGACTAGTAAGAATCTTAAAACCTATGGATTTATATGTCTCCGAAGGAGAATCAAGCGTGTGTACAGCGGTATAAACGCAGCAGTGATAGGATTGGTGAGGATCGGTGAGCAAATGCAGACCCTTTGAAGTCATATTGCATGATACCCATTCCATGGGTCTCAACTCTCCAGGTTTAAGGGATTCTTCCTTCAGCTAAAACATGCATGTGGAACGCAGAGTATGATCCACCATGTGATTGGGAAACCTGTTCAAAGGTGTATCAGTTTTCGTCCCCTGGTCCTCGGGTGCAACATTCCAGATGCTTTACTAACACTCTCCCCACTTGGAGAGTCAGTGCCTTTAACCTCCTGTTTGGCCCAGTTTGCAATTTCTGCGGAAAATGAACAGGAATAGGGAGAACCAATGAGAGACTAGCTGGAGGTTTCTGGAAGGGCAAATTTAACTCTCATTTCCCACCAGGAAGAGGAATTAACCAAAGGCTCAGCGTGCCATGCCGGAACCACACTAGGGCCTGAAGCAATCCTGCGGTGTTGCGGCCAGCTCACAAGAAAGCGAGTTGAAGAAAGGAGCTCAGGGGCACTGTCATTCACAAACCTGCAGAGTTATAAATGACAGCTATCGTCCAAAAATATATTGAAGTAAGGCTGCCAAGAGGACTTGAAAGCGGGGCAGAATTGCAGGAAACCGATTTCAGGAGGTAGACTGGAATTGCATGTAAAGCATAGGAAAAGAGGCAGAACGTCCACAATGATGCACTTGGCCAAAAAGGGCGTATGCGTTTTTTCCTGAATATATTCAGGAAAAAACGCATACGCCCTTTTTGGCCAACCAAGCAAGCTTGCAAAGGAAATCTGCACTACAATGAAGTCTCACTGCACCCCGGTCAAAAGGGCCATCAGAAAAAAGTGTAAAATCCAGAAAGGCAGGACAGGCCATGGAGAACTGGGAGCCTTGTTATGCTGATGGGCGGGATGTAAATTGCCAACAGCCACTCTGGAGAAGTGTATGGTGTTTCCTGAAACATCTACAAAACAAAGCAACAGAGCCTAGGGCACTTCCACTTATGGTCCTATAGCTTAGGGAAATTAAAATCAAAAAGACACAGCCACCCCAAAGTTTGGGACGGCTCTGTTTACAAGAACCTCGTTTACGGTACAAGTTCAATATCACAGAAAGCGAAAAATGGATAAAGAAGTGGTGGTACTTAAGTACAATGCAATATCACTCAGCAATGAAATCTATGTCATCAGGCCCGTAGCAGCATAATGAGTGGATTCAGGTACGATGATTCTAAGTGAAATAAGTCACACAGAAAAGAAACTTCATAAGATATCACTACTACACGGAATGTAAACTTGGCTACAAAGGAACTGAATTACAAAACAGAACAGGGTCTCAAATGTAGAAAACCAACTTATGCTTGCTTAAGGGGAAAGGTGAGTTGGGGTGCTGCATAAAACCAGAGATTGAAATTAGCACAGATACCGTTCCATAAGCCAAATATGTAATAGACAAGAGCTACTCCTTGCTCAACGAAGTGGACTCAACACCCCATATTAAACGCCTAAGAATATACCTGACTAGTAAGAATCTTAAAACCTATGGATTTATATGTCTCCGAAAGAGAATCAAGCGTGTGTACAGCGGCATAAACGCAGCAGTGATAGGATTGGTGACGATCGGTGAACAAATGCAGAAACTTACAAGTCATATTGCATGGTACCCATTCCATGGGTCTCAACTCTCCAGGTTTAAGGGATTCTTCCTTCAGTTGAAACATGCATGTGGACCCCAGAGTATGATCCACCGTGTGATCGGGAAACGTGTTCAAATGTGACTCAGTTTTCGTTCCCTGGTAGTTGGGTGCAACATTCCAGACGCTTTACTAACAGTCTCCCCAGTTGGAGTGTCAGTGCCTTTGAACTCCTGTTTGGTCCAGTTTGCAATTTCTGCGGAAAATGAACAGGAATAGGGAGAACCAATGAGAGACTAGCTGGAGGTGTCTGGACGGGCAAATTTAACTCTCATTTCCCACCAGGAAGAGGAATTAACCAAAGGCTCAGCGTGCCATGCCGGAACCACACTAGGGCCTGAAGCAATCCTGCGGTGTTGCGGCCAGCTCACAAGAAAGCGAGTTGAAGAAAGGAGCTCAGGGGCACTGTCATTCACAAATCTGCAGAGTTATAAATGACAGCTATCGTCCAAAAATATATTGAAGTAAGGCTGCCAAGAGGACTTGAAAGCGGGGCAGAATTGCAGGAAACCGATTTCAGGAGGTAGACTGGAATTGCATGTAAAGCATAGGTAAAGAGGGAGAACGTCCACAATGATGCACTTGGCCAAAAAGGGCGTATGCCTTTTTTCCTGAATATATTCAGGAAAAAACGCATACGCCCTTTTTGGCCAACCAAGCAAGCTTGCAAAGGAAATCTACACTACAATGAAGTCTCACTGCCCCCCGGTCAAAAGGGCCATCTGAAAAAAGTGTAAAATCCAGAAAGGCAGGACAGGCCATGGAGAACTGGGAGCCTTGTTATGCTGATGGGCGGGATGTAAATTGCCAACAGCCACTCTGGAGAAGTGTATGGTGTTTCCTGAAACATCTACAAAACAAAGCAACAGAGCCTAGGGCACTTCCACTTATGGTCCTATAGCTTAGGGAAATTAAAATCAAAAACACACAGCCACCTCAATGTTTGGGACGGTTCTGTTTACAAGAACCTCATTTATGGTACAAGTTCAATATCACAGAAAGTGAAAAATGGATAAAGAAGTTGTGGTACTTACGTACAATGCAATATCACTCAGAAATGAAATCTATGTCATCAGGCCCGTAGCAGCATAATGAGTGGATTCAGGTACGATGATTCTAAGTGAAATAAGTCACAGAGAAAAAGAAACATCATAAGATATCACTACTACACGGAATGTAAACTTGGCTACACAGGAACTGAATTACAAAACAGAACAGGGTCTCAAATGTAGAAAACCAACTTATGCTTGCTTAAGGGGAAAGGTGAGTTGGGGTGCTGCATAAAACCAGAGATTGAAATTAGCACAGATACCGTTCCATAAGCCAAATATGTAATAGACAAGAGCTACTCCTTGCTCAACGAAGTGGACTCAACACCCCATTTTAAACGCCTAAAAATATACCTGACTAGTAAGAAACTTAAAACCTATGGATTTATATGTCTCTGAAAGAGAATCAAGCGTGTGTACAGCGGCTTATACGAAGCAGTGATAGGATTTGTGAAGATCGGTGAGCAAATGCAGACCCTTTGAAGTCATATTGCATGGTACCCATTATATGGGTCTCAACTCTCCAGGTTGAAGGGATTCTTCCTTCAGCTAAAACATGCATGTGGAACCCAGAGTATGATCCACGTGTGATCAGGAAACGTGTTCAAATGTGACTCAGTTTTCGTCCCCCGGTACTCGGGTGCAACATTCCAGATGCTTTACTAACACTCTCCCCACTTAGAGAGTCAGTGCCTTTAACCTCCTGTTTGGCCCAGTTTGCAATTTCTGCGGAAAATGAACAGGAATAGGGAGAACCAATGAGAGACTAGCTGGAGGTGTCTGGACGGGCAAATTTAACTCTCATTTCCCACCAGGAAGAGGAATTAACCAAAGGCTCAGCGTGCCATGCCGGAACCACACTAGGGCCTGAAGCAATCCTGCGGTGCTGTGGCCAGCTCACAAGAAAGCGAGTTGAAGAAGGGAGCTCAGGGGCACTGTCATTCACAAACCTGCAGAGTTATAAATGACAGCTATCGTCCAAAAATATATTGAAGTAAGGCTGCCAAGAGGACTTGAAAGCGGGGCAGAATTGCAGGAAACCGATTTCAGGAGGTAGACTGGAATTGCATGTAAAGCATAGGAAAAGAGGCAGAACGTCCACAATGATGCACTTGGCCAAAAAGGGCGTATGCGTTTTTTCCTGAATATATTCAGGAAAAAACGCATACGCCCTTTTTGGCCAACCAAGCAAGCTTGCAAAGGAAATCTGCACTACAATGAAGTCTCTCTGCCCCCCTGTCAAAAGGGCCATCTGAAAAAAGTGTAAAATCCAGAAAGGCAGGACAGGCCATGGAGAACTGGGAACCTTGTTATGCTGATGGGCGGGATGTAAATTGCCAACAGCCACTCTGGAGAAGTGTATGGTGTTTCCTGAAACATCTTAAAAACAAAGCAACAGAGCGTAGGACACTTCCACTTATGGTCCTATAGCTTAGGGAAATTAAAATCAAAAAGACACAGCCACCCCGAAGTTTGGGACGGCTCTGTTTACAAGAACCTCGTTTACGGTACAAGTTCAATATCGCAGAAAGCGAAAAATTGATAAAGAAGTTGTGGTACTTACGTACAATGCAATATCACTCAGCAATGAAATCTCTGTCATCAGGCCCGTAGCAGCATAATGAGTGGATTCAGGTACGATGATTCTAAGTGAAATAAGTCACACAGAAAAAGAAACATCATAAGATATCACTACTACACGGAATGTAAACTTGGCTACACAGGAACTGAATTACAAAACAGAACAGGGTCTCAAATGTAGAAAACCAACTTATGCTTGCTTAAGGGGATAGGTGAGTTGCGGAGCTGCATAAAACCAGAGATTGAAATTAGCACAGATACCGTTCCATAAGCCAAATATGTAATAGACAAGAGCTACTCCTTGCTCAACGAAGTGGACTCAACACCCCATATTAAACGCCTAAGAATATACCTGACTTGTAAGAATCTTAAAACCTATGGATTTATATGTCTCCGAAGGAGAATCAAGCGTGTGTACAGCAGCATAAACGCAGCAGTGATAGGATTGGTGAGGATCGGTGAGCAAATGCAGACCCTTTGAAGTCATATTGCATGGTACCCATTCCATGGGTCTCAACTCTCCAGGTTTAAGGGATTCTTCCTTCAGCTAAAACATGCATGTGGAACCCAGAGTATGATCCACCGTGTGATCGGGAAACGTGTTCAAAGGTGTCTCAGTTTTTGTCCCCTGGTAATCGGGTGCAACTTTCCAGACGCTTTACTAACACTCTCCCCACTTGGAGAGTCAGTGCCTTTAACCTCCTGTTTGGCCCAGTTTGCAATTTCTGCGGAAAATGAACAGGAATAGGGAGAACCAGTGAGAGACTAGCTGGAGGTATCTGGACGGGCAAATTTAACTCTCATTTCCCACCAGGAAGAGGAACTAACCAAAGGCTCAGCGTGCCGTGCTGGAACAACACTAGGGCCTGAAGAAATCCTGCGGTGTTGCGGCCACCTCACAAGAAAGCGAGTTGAAGAAAGGAGCTCAGGGACACTGTCATTCACAAACCTGCAGAGTTATAAATGACAGCTATCGTCCAAAAATATATTGAAGTAAGGCTGCCAAGAGGACTTGAAAGCGGGGCAGAATTGCAGAAAACCGATTTCAGGAGGTAGACTGGAATTGCATGTAAAGCATAGGAAAAGAGGCAGAACGTCCACAATGATGCCCTTGGCCAAAAAGGGCGTATGCGTTTTTTCCTGAATATATTCAGGAAAAAACGCATACGCCCTTTTTGGCCAACCAAGCAAGCTTGCAAAGGAAATCTACACTACAATGAAGTCTCACTGCCCCCCGGTCAAAAGGGCCATCTGAAAAAAGTGTAAAATCCATAAAGGCAGGACAGGCCATGGAGAACTGGGAGCCTTGTTATGCTGATGGGCGGGATGTAAATTGCCAACAGCCACTCTGGAGAAGTGTATGGTGTTTCCTGAAACATCTAAAAAACAAAGCAACAGAGCCTAGGGCACTTCCGCTTATGGTTCTATAGCTTAGGGAAATTAAAATCAAAAAGACACAGCCACCCCAAAGTTTGGGACGCCTCTGTTTACAAGAACTTCGTTTACGGTATAAGTTCAATATCTCAGAAAGCGAAAAATGGATAAAGAAGTTGTGGTACTTACGTACAATGCAATATCACTCAGAAATGAAATCTATGTCATCAGGCCCGTAGCAGCATAATGAGTGGATTCAGGTACGATGATTCTAAGTGAAATAAGTCACACAGAAAAAGAAACATAATAAGATATCACTACTACACGGAATGTAAACTTGGCTACACAGGAACTGAATTACAAAACAGAACAGGGTCTCAAATGTAGAAAACCAACTTATGCTTGCTTAAGGGGAAAGGTGAGTTGGGGTGCTGCATAAAACCAGAGATTGAAATTAGCACAGATACCGTTCCATAAGCCAAATATGTAATAGACAAGAGCTACTCCTTGCTCAACAAAGTGGACTCAACACCCCATTTTAAACGCCTAAAAATATACCCGACTGGTAAGAATCTTAAAACCTATGGATTTATATGTCTCCGAAAGAGAATCAAGCGTGTGTACAGTGGCATAAACGCAGCAGTGATAGGATTGGTGAAGATCGGTGAGCAAATGCAGACCCTTTGAAGTCATATTGCATGGTACTCATTATATGGGTCTCAACTCTCCAGGTTTAAGGGATTCTTCCTTCAGCTAAAACATGCATGTGGAGACCAGAGTATGATCCACGTGTGATCAGGAAACGTGTTCAAATGTGACTCAGTTTTCGTCCCCCAGTACTCGGGTGCAACATTCCAGACGCTTTACTAACACTCTCCCCACTTGGAGAGTCAGTGCCTTTAACCTCCTGTTTGTCCCAGTTTGCAATTTCTGCGGAAAATGAACAGGAATAGGGAGAACCAATGAGAGACTAGCTGGAGGTGTCTGGACGGGCAAATTTAACTCTCATTTCCCACCAGGAAGAGGAATTAACCAAAGGCTCAGCGTGCCGTGCCGGAACCACACTAGGGCCTGAAGCAATCCTGCGGTGTTGCGGCCAGCTCACAAGAAAGCGAGTTGAAGAAAGGAGCTCAGGGGCACTGTCATTCACAAACCTGCAGAGTTATAAATGACAGCTATCGTCCAAAAATATATTGAAGTAAGGCTGCCAAGAGGACTTGAAAGCGGGGCAGAATTGCAGGAAACCGATTTCAGGAGGTAGACTGGAATTGCATGTAAAGCATAGGAAAAGAGGCAGAACGTCCACAATGATGCCCTTGGCCAAAAAGGGCGTATGCGTTTTTTCCTGAATATATTCAGGAAAAAACGCATACGTCCTTTTTGGCCAACCAAGCAAGCTTGCAAAGGAAATCTGCACTACAATGAAGTCTCACTGCCCCCCGGTCAAAAGGGCCATCTGAAAAAAGTGTAAAATTCAGAAAGTCAGGACAGGCCATGGAGAACTGGGAACCTTGTTATGCTGATGGGCGGGATGTAAATTGCCAACAGCCACTCTGGAGAAGTGTATGGTGTTTCCTGAAACATCTTAAAAACAAAGCAACAGAGCCTAGGACACTTCCACTTATGGTCCTATAGCTTAGGGAAATGAAAATCAAAAAGACACAGCCACCCCAAAGTTTGGGACGGCTCTGTTTACTAGAACCTCGTTTACGGTACAAGTTCAATATCGCAGAAAGCGAAAAATGGATAAAGAAGTTGTGGTACTTACGTAAAATGTAATATCACTCAGCAATGAAATCTATGTCATCAGGCCCGTAGCAGCATAATGAGTGGATTCAGGTACGATGATTCTAAGTGAAATAAGTCACACAGAAAAAGAAACATCATAAGATATCACTACTACACGGAATGTAAACTTGGCTACACAGGAACTGAATTACAAAACAGAGCAGGGTCTCAAATGTAGAAAACCAACTTATGCTTGCTTAAGGGGAAAGGTGAGTTGGGGTGCTGCATAAAACCAGAGATTGAAATTAGCACAGATACCGTTCCATAAGCCAAATATGTAATAGACAAGAGCTACTCCTTGCTCAACGAAGTGGACTCAACACCCCATATTAAACGCCTAAGAATATACCTGACTAGTAAGAATCTTAAAACCTATGGATTTATATGTCTCCGAAAGAGAATCAAGCGTGTGTACAGCGGCATAAACGCAGCAGTGATAGGATTGGTGAGGATCAGTGAGCAAATGCAGACCCTTTGAAGTCACATTGCATGGTACCCATTATATGGGTCTCAACTCTCCAGGTTTAAGGGATTCTTCCTTCAGCTAAAACACGCATGTGGAACCCAGAGTATGATCCACGTGTGATCAGGAAACGTGTTCAAATGTGACTCAGTTTTCGTCCCCCGGTACTCGGGTGCAACATTCCAGACGCTTTACTAACACTCTCCCCACTTAGAGAGTCACTGCCTTTAACCTCCTGTTTGGCCCAGTTTGCAATTTCTGCGGAAAATGAACAGGAATAGGGAGAACCAATGAGAGACTAGCTGGAGGTGTCTGGACGGGCAAATTTAACTCTCATTTCCCACCAGGAAGAGGAATTAACCAAAGGCTCAGCGTGCCATGCTGGAACCACACTAGGGCCTGAAGCAATCCTGCAGTGTTGTGGCCAGCTCACAAGAAAGCGAGTTGAAGAAGGGAGCTCAGGGGCACTGTCATTCACAAACCTGCAGAGTTATAAATGACAGCTATTGTCCAAAAATATATTGAAGTAAGGCTGCCAAGAGGACTTGAAAGCGGGGCAGAATTGCAGGAAGCCGATTTCAGGAGGTAGACTGGAATTGCATGTAAAGCATAGGAAAAGAGGCAGAACGTCCACAATGATGCACTTGGCCAAAAAGGGCGTATGCGTTTTTTCCTGAATATATTCAGGAAAAAACGCATACATATTTTTTGGCCCACCAAGCAAGCTTGCAAAGGAAATCTGCACTACAATGAAGTCTCTGTGCCCCCCTGTCAAAAGGGCCATCTGAAAAAAGTGTAAAATCCAGAAAGGCAGGACAGGCCATGGAGAACTGGGAACCTTGTTATGCTGATGGGCGGGATGTAAATTGCCAACAGCCACTCTGGAGAAGTGTATGGTGTTTCCTGAAACATCTACAAAACAAAGCAACAGAGCCTAGGGCACTTCCACTTATGGTCCTATAGCTTAGGGAAATTAAAATCAAAAAGACACAGCCACCCCAAAGTTTGGGACGGCTCTGTTTACAAGAACCTCGTTTACGGTACAAGTTCAATATCACAGAAAGCGAAAAATGGATAAAGAAGTGGTGGTACTTACGTACAATGCAATATCACTCAGCAATGAAATCTATGTCATCGGGACCGTAGCAGCATAATGAGTGGATTCAGGTACGATGATTCTAAGTGAAATAAGTCACACAGAAAAAGAAACATCATAAGATATCACTACTACACGGAATGTAAACTTGGTTACACAGGAACTGAATTACAAAACAGAACAGGGTCTCAAATGTAGAAAACCAACTTATGCTTGCTTAAGGTGAAAGGTGAGTTGGGGTGCTGCATAAAACCAGAGATTGAAATTAGCACAGATACCGTTCCATAAGCCAAATATGTAATAGACAAGAGCTACTCCTTGCTCAACGATGTGGACTCAACACCCCATATTAAATGCCTAAGAATATACCTGACTAGTAAGAATCTTAAAACCTATGGATTTATATGTCTCCGCAAGAGAATCAAACGTGTGTACAGCGCCATAAACGCAGCAGTGATAGGATTGGTGAGGATCGGTGAGCAAATGCATACTCTTTGAAGCCATATTGCATGGTACCCATTCCATGGGTCTCACTCAACTCTCCACGTTTAAGGGATTCTTCCTTCAGCTAAAACATGCATGTGGAACCCAGAGTATGATCCACCGTGTGATTGGGAAACGTTTTCAAAGGTGTCTCAGTTTTCGTCCCATGGTACTCGGGTGCAACATTCCAGACGCTTTACTAACACTCTCCCCACTTGGAGAGTCAGTGCCTTTAACCTCCTGTTTGGCCCAGTTTGCAATTTCTGCGGAAAATGAACAGGAATAGGGAGAACCAATGAGAGACTAGCTGGAGGTGTCTGGACGGGCAAATTTAACTCTCATTTCCCACCAGGAAGAGGAATTAACCAAAGGCTCAGCGTGCCATGCCGGAACCATGCTAGGGCCTGAAGCAATCCTGCGGTGTTGCGGCCAGCTCACAAGAAAGCGAGTTGAAGAAAGGAGCTCAGGGGCACTGTCATTCACAAACCTGCAGAGTTATAAATGACAGCTATCGTCCAAAAATATATTGAAGTAAGGCTGCCAAGAGGACTTGAAAGCAGGGCAGAATTGCAGGAAACCGATTTCAGGAGGTAGACTGGAAATGCATGTAAAGCATAGGAAAAGAGGCAGAACGTCCACAATGATGCACTTGGCCAAAAAGGGCGTATGCGTTTTTTCCTGAATATATTCACGAAAAAACGCATACGCCCTTTTTGGCCAACCAAGCAAGCTTGCAAAGGAAATCTGCACTACAATGAAGTCTCACTGCACCCCGGTCAAAAGGGCCATCAGAAAAAAGTGTAAAATCCAGAAAGGCAGGACAGGCCATGGAGAACTGGGAGCCTTGTTATGCTGATGGGCGGGATGTAAATTGCCAACAGCCACTCTGGAGAAGTGTATGGTGTTTCCTGAAACATCTACAAAACAAAGCAACAGAGCCTAGGGCACTTCCACTTATGGTCCTATAGCTTAGGGAAATTAAAATCAAAAAGACACAGCCACCCCAAAGTTTGGGACAGCTCTGTTTACAAGAACCTCGTTTACGGTACAAGTTCAATATCACAGAAAGCGAAAAATGGATAAAGAAGTGGTGGTACTTAAGTACAATGCAATATCACTCAGCAATGAAATCTATGTCATCAGCCCCGTAGCAGCATAATGAGTGGATTCAGGTACGATGATTCTAAGTGAAATAAGTCACACAGAAAAGAAACTTCATAAGATATCACTACTACACGGAATGTAAACTTGGCTACAAAGGAACTGAATTACAAAACAGAACAGGGTCTCAAATGTAGAAAACCAACTTATGCTTGCTTAAGGGGAAAGGTGAGTTGGGGTGCTGCATAAAACCAGAGATTGAAATTAGCACAGATACCGTTCCATAAGCCAAATATGTAATAGACAAGAGCTACTCCTTGCTCAACGAAGTGGACTCAACACCCCATATTAAACGCCTAAGAATATACCTGACTAGTAAGAATCTTAAAACCTATGGATTTATATGTCTCCGAAAGAGAATCAAGCGTGTGTACAGCGGCATAAACGCAGCAGTGATAGGATTGGTGACGATCGGTGAACAAATGCAGAAACTTTCAAGTCATATTGCATGGTACCCATTCCATGGGTCTCAACTCTCCAGGTTTAAGGGATTCTTCCTTCAGTTGAAACATGCATGTGGACCCCAGAGTATGATCCACCGTGTGATCGGGAAACGTGTTCAAATGTGACTCAGTTTTCGTTCCCTGGTAGTTGGGTGCAACATTCCAGACGCTTTACTAACAGTCTCCCCACTTGGAGTGTCAGTGCCTTTGAACTCCTGTTTGGTCCAGTTTGCAATTTCTGCGGAAAATGAACAGGAATAGGGAGAACCAATGAGAGACTAGCTGGAGGTGTCTGCACGGGCAAATTTAACTCTCATTTCCCACCAGGAAGAGGAATTAACCAAAGGCTCAGCGTGCCATGCCGGAACCACACTAGGGCCTGAAGCAATCCTGCGGTGTTGCGGCCAGCTCACAAGAAAGCGAGTTGAAGAAAGGAGCTCAGGGGCACTGTCATTCACAAATCTGCAGAGTTATAAATGACAGCTATCGTCCAAAAATATATTGAAGTAAGGCTGCCAAGAGGACTTGAAAGCGGGGCAGAATTGCAGGAAACCGATTTCAGGAGGTAGACTGGAATTGCATGTAAAGCATAGGTAAAGAGGGAGAACGTCCACAATGATGCACTTGGCCAAAAAGGGCGTATGCGTTTTTTCCTGAATATATTCAGGAAAAAACGCATACGCCCTTTTTGGCCAACCAAGCAAGCTTGCAAAGGAAATCTACACTACAATGAAGTCTCACTGCCCCCCGGTCAAAAGGGCCATCTGAAAAAAGTGTAAAATCCAGAAAGGCAGGACAGGCCATGGAGAACTGGGAGCCTTGTTATGCTGATGGGCGGGATGTAAATTGCCAACAGCCACTCTGGAGAAGTGTATGGTGTTTCCTGAAACATCTACAAAACAAAGCAACAGAGCCTAGGGCACTTCCACTTATGGTCCTATAGCTTAGGGAAATTAAAATCAAAAAGACACAGCCACCCCAAAGTTTGGGACGGTTCTGTTTACAAGAACCTCGTTTACGGTACAAGTTCAATATCACAGAAAGCGAAAAATGGATAAAGAAGTTGTGGTACTTACGTACAATGCAATATCACTCAGCAATGAAATCTAAGTCATCAGGCCCGTAGCAGCATGACGAGTGGATTCAGGTACGATGATTCTAAGTGAAATAAGTCACAGAGAAAAAGAAACATCATAAGATATCACTACTACACGGAATGTAATCTTGGCTACACAGGAACTGAATTACAAAACAGAACAGGGTCTCAAATGTAGAAAACCAACTTATGCTTGCTTAAGGGGAAAGGTGAGTTGGGGTGCTGCATAAAACCAGAGATTGAAATTAGCACAGATATCGTTCCATAAGCCAAATATGTAATAGAGAAGAGCTACTCCTTGCTCAACGAAGTGGACTCAACACCCCATATTAAACGCCTAAGAATATACCTGACTAGTAAGAATCTTAAAACCTATGGATTTATATGTCTCCGAAGGAGAATCAAGCGTGTGTACAGTGGTATAAACGCAGCAGTGATAGGATTGGTGAGGATCGGTGAGCAAATGCAGACCCTTTGAAGTCATATTGCATGATACCCATTCCATGGGTCTCAACTCTCCAGGTTTAAGGGATTCTTCCTTCAGCTAAAACATGCATGTGGAACGCAGAGTATGATCCACCATGTGATTGGGAAACCTGTTCAAAGGTGTATCAGTTTTCGTCCCCTGGTCCTCGGGTGCAACATTCCAGATGCTTTACTAACACTCTCCCCACTTGGAGAGTCAGTGCCTTTAACCTCCTGTTTGGCCCAGTTTGCAATTTCTGCGGAAAATGAACAGGAATAGGGAGAACCAATGAGAGACTAGCTGGAGGTTTCTGGAAGGGCAAATTTAACTCTCATTTCCCACCAGGAAGAGGAATTAACCAAAGGCTCAGCGTGCCATGCCGGAACCACACTAGGGCCTGAAGCAATCCTGCGGTGTTGCGGCCAGCTCACAAGAAAGCGAGTTGAAGAAAGGAGCTCAGGGGCACTGTCATTCACAAACCTGCAGAGTTATAAATGACAGCTATCGTCCAAAAATATATTGAAGTAAGGCTGCCAAGAGGACTTGAAAGCGGAGCAGAATTGCAGGAAACCGATTTCAGGAGGTAGACTGGAATTGCATGTAAAGCATAGGAAAAGAGGCAGAACGTCCACAATGATGCACTTGGCCAAAAAGGGCGTATGCGTTTTTTCCTGAATATATTCAGGAAAAAACGCATACGCCCTTTTTGGCCAACCAAGCAAGCTTGCAAAGGAAATCTGCACTACAATGAAGTCTCACTGCACCCCGGTCAAAAGGGCCATCAGAAAAAAGTGTAAAATCCAGAAAGGCAGGACAGGCCATGGAGAACTGGGAGCCTTGTTATGCTGATGGGCGGGATGTAAATTGCCAACAGCCACTCTGGAGAAGTGTATGGTGTTTCCTGAAACATCTACAAAACAAAGCAACAGAGCCTAGGGCACTTCCACTTATGGTCCTATAGCTTAGGGAAATTAAAATCAAAAAGACACAGCCACCCCAAAGTTTGGGACGGCTCTGTTTACAAGAACCTCGTTTACGGTACAAGTTCAATATCACAGAAAGCGAAAAATGGATAAAGAAGTGGTGGTACTTAAGTACAATGCAATATCACTCAGCAATGAAATCTATGTCATCAGGCCCGTAGCAGCATAATGAGTGGATTCAGGTACGATGATTCTAAGTGAAATAAGTCACACAGAAAAGAAACTTCATAAAATATCACTACTACACGGAATGTAAACTTGGCTACAAAGGAACTGAATTACAAAACAGAACAGGGTCTCAAATGTAGAAAACCAACTTATGCTTGCTTAAGGGGAAAGGTGAGTTGGGGTGCTGCATAAAACCAGAGATTGAAATTAGCACAGATACCGTTCCATAAGCCAAATATGTAATAGACAAGAGCTACTCCTTGCTCAACGAAGTGGACTCAACACCCCATATTAAACGCCTAAGAATATACCTGACTAGTAAGAATCTTAAAACCTATGGATTTATATGTCTCCGAAAGAGAATCAAGCGTGTGTACAGCGGCATAAACGCAGCAGTGATAGGATTGGTGACGATCGGTGAACAAATGCAGAAACTTTCAAGTCATATTGCATGGTACCCATTCCATGGGTCTCAACTCTCCAGGTTTAAGGGATTCTTCCTTCAGTTGAAACATGCATGTGGACCCCAGAGTATGATCCACCGTGTGATCGGGAAACGTGTTCAAATGTGACTCAGTTTTCATTCCCTGGTAGTTGGGTGCAACATTCCAGACGCTTTACTAACAGTCTCCCCAGTTGGAGTGTCAGTGCCTTTGAACTCCTGTTTGGTCCAGTTTGCAATTTCTGCGGAAAATGAACAGGAATAGGGAGAACCAATGAGAGACTAGCTGGAGGTGTCTGGACGGGCAAATTTAACTCTCATTTCCCACCAGGAAGAGGAATTAACCAAAGGCTCAGCGTGCCATGCCGGAACCACACTAGGGCCTGAAGCAATCCTGCGGTGTTGCGGCCAGCTCACAAGAAAGCGAGTTGAAGAAAGGAGCTCAGGGGCACTGTCATTCACAAATCTGCAGAGTTATAAATGACAGCTATCGTCCAAAAATATATTGAAGTAAGGCTGCCAAGAGGACTTGAAAGCGGGGCAGAATTGAAGGAAGCCGATTTCAGGAGGTAGACTGGAATTGCATGTAAAGCATAGGTAAAGAGGGAGAACGTCCACAATGATGCACTTGGCCAAAAAGGGCGTATGCGTTTTTTCCTGAATATATTCAGGAAAAAACGCATACGCCCTTTTTGGCCAACCAAGCAAGCTTGCAAAGGAAATCTACACTACAATGAAGTCTCACTGCCCCCCGGTCAAAAGGGCCATCTGAAAAAAGTGTAAAATCCAGAAAGGCAGGACAGGCCATGGAGAACTGGGAGCCTTGTTATGCTGATGGGCGGGATGTAAATTGCCAACAGCCACTCTGGAGAAGTGTATGGTGTTTCCTGAAACATCTACAAAACAAAGCAACAGAGCCTAGGGCACTTCCACTTATGGTCCTATAGCTTAGGGAAATTAAAATCAAAAACACACAGCCACCTCAATGTTTGGGACGGTTCTGTTTACAAGAACCTCATTTATGGTACAAGTTCAATATCACAGAAAGTGAAAAATGGATAAAGAAGTTGTGGTACTTACGTACAATGCAATATCACTCAGAAATGAAATCTATGTCATCAGGCCCGTAGCAGCATAATGAGTGGATTCAGGTACGATGATTCTAAGTGAAATAAGTCACAGAGAAAAAGAAACATCATAAGATATCACTACTACACGGAATGTAAACTTGGCTACACAGGAACTGAATTACAAAACAGAACAGGGTCTCAAATGTAGAAAACCAACTTATGCTTGCTTAAGGGGAAAGGTGAGTTGGGGTGCTGCATAAAACCAGAGATTGAAATTAGCACAGATACCGTTCCATAAGCCAAATATGTAATAGACAAGAGCTACTCCTTGCTCAACGAAGTGGACTCAACACCCCATTTTAAACGCCTAAAAATATACCCGACTAGTAAGAAACATAAAACCTATGGATTTATATGTCTCTGAAAGAGAATCAAGCGTGTGTACAGCGGCTTATACGAAGCAGTGATAGGATTTGTGAAGATCGGTGAGCAAATGCAGACCCTTTGAAGTCATATTGCATGGTACCCATTATATGGGTCTCAACTCTCCAGGTTGAAGGGATTCTTCCTTCAGCTAAAACATGCATGTGGAACCCAGAGTATGATCCACGTGTGATCAGGAAACGTGTTCAAATGTGACTCAGTTTTCGTCCCCCGGTACTCGGGTGCAACATTCCAGATGCTTTACTAACACTCTCCCCACTTAGAGAGTCAGTGCCTTTAACCTCCTGTTTGGCCCAGTTTGCAATTTCTGCGGAAAATGAACAGGAATAGGGAGAACCAGTGAGAGACTACCTGGAGGTATCTGGACGGGCAAATTTAACTCTCATTTCCCACCAGGAAGAGGAACTAACCAAAGGCTCAGCATGCCGTGCTGGAACAACACTAGGGCCTGAAGAAATCCTGCGGTGTTGCGGCCACCTCACAAGAAAGCGAGTTGAAGAAAGGAGCTCAGGGACACTGTCATTCACAAACCTGCAGAGTTATAAATGACAGCTATCGTCCAAAAATATATTGAAGTAAGGCTGCCAAGAGGACTTGAAAGCGGGGCAGAATTGCAGAAAACCGATTTCAGGAGGTAGACTGGAATTGCATGTAAAGCATAGGAAAAGAGGCAGAACGTCCACAATGATGCCCTTGGCCAAAAAGGGCGTATGCGTTTTTTCCTGAATATATTCAGGAAAAAACGCATACGTCCTTTTTGGCCAACCAAGCAAGCTTGCAAAGGAAATCTACACTACAATGAAGTCTCACTGCCCCCCGGTCAAAAGGGCCATCTGAAAAAAGTGTAAAATCCATAAAGGCAGGACAGGCCATGGAGAACTGGGAGCCTTGTTATGCTGATGGGCGGGATGTAAATTGCCAACAGCCACTCTGGAGAAGTGTATGGTGTTTCCTGAAACATCTAAAAAACAAAGCAACAGAGCCTAGGGCACTTCCGCTTATGGTTCTATAGCTTAGGGAAATTAAAATCAAAAAGACACAGCCACCCCAAAGTTTGGGACGCCTCTGTTTACAAGAACTTCGTTTACGGTATAAGTTCAATATCTCAGAAAGCGAAAAATGGATAAAGAAGTTGTGGTACTTACGTACAATGCAATATCACTCAGAAATGAAATCTATGTCATCAGGCCCGTAGCAGCATAATGAGTGGATTCAGGTACGATGATTCTAAGTGAAATAAGTCACACAGAAAAAGAAACATCATAAGATATCACTACTACACGGAATGTAAACTTGGCTACACAGGAACTGAATTACAAAACAGAACAGGGTCTCAAATGTAGAAAACCAACTTATGCTTGCTTAAGGGGAAAGGTGAGTTGGGGTGCTGCATAAAACCAGAGATTGAAATTAGCACAGATACCGTTCCATAAGCCAAATATGTAATAGACAAGAGCTACTCCTTGCTCAACAAAGTGGACTCAACACCCCATTTTAAACGCCTTAAAATATACACGACTGGTAAGAATCTTAAAACCTATGGATTTATATGTCTCCGAAAGAGAATCAAGCGTGTGTACAGCGGCATAAACGCAGCAGTGATAGGATTGGTGAAGATCGGTGAGCAAATGCAGACCCTTTGAAGTCATATTGCATGGTACTCATTATATGGGTCTCAACTCTCCAGGTTTAAGGGATTCTTCCTTCAGCTAAAACATGCATGTGGAGACCAGAGTATGATCCACGTGTGATCAGGAAACGTGTTCAAATGTGACTCAGTTTTCGTCCCCCAGTACTCGGGTGCAACATTCCAGACGCTTTACTAACACTCTCCCCACTTGGAGAGTCAGTGCCTTTAACCTCCTGTTTGTCCCAGTTTGCAATTTCTGCGGAAAATGAACAGGAATAGGGAGAACCAATGAGAGACTAGCTGGAGGTGTCTGGACGGGCAAATTTAACTCTCATTTCCCACCAGGAAGAGGAATTAACCAAAGGCTCAGCGTGCCGTGCCGGAACCACACTAGGGCCTGAAGCAATCCTGCGGTGTTGCGGCCAGCTCACAAGAAAGCGAGTTGAAGAAAGGAGCTCAGGGGCACTGTCATTCACAAACCTGCAGAGTTATAAATGACAGCTATCGTCCAAAAATATATTGAAGTAAGGCTGCCAAGAGGACTTGAAAGCGGGGCAGAATTGCAGGAAACCGATTTCAGGAGGTAGACTGGAATTGCATGTAAAGCATAGGAAAAGAGGCAGAACGTCCACAATGATGCCCTTGGCCAAAAAGGGCGTATGCGTTTTTTCCTGAATATATTCAGGAAAAAACGCATACGTCCTTTTTGGCCAACCAAGCAAGCTTGCAAAGGAAATCTGCACTACAATGAAGTCTCACTGCCCCCCGGTCAAAAGGGCCATCTGAAAAAAGTGTAAAATTCAGAAAGTCAGGACAGGCCATGGAGAACTGGGAACCTTGTTATGCTGATGGGCGGGATGTAAATTGCCAACAGCCACTCTGGAGAAGTGTATGGTGTTTCCTGAAACATCTTAAAAACAAAGCAACAGAGCCTAGGACACTTCCACTTATGGTCCTATAGCTTAGGGAAATGAAAATCAAAAAGACACAGCCACCCCAAAGTTTGGGACGGCTCTGTTTACTAGAACCTCGTTTACGGTACAAGTTCAATATCGCAGAAAGCGAAAAATGGATAAAGAAGTTGTGGTACTTACGTAAAATGTAATATCACTCAGCAATGAAATCTATGTCATCAGGCCCGTAGCAGCATAATGAGTGGATTCAGGTACGATGATTCTAAGTGAAATAAGTCACACAGAAAAAGAAACATCATAAGATATCACTACTACACGGAATGTAAACTTGGCTACACAGGAACTGAATTACAAAACAGAGCAGGGTCTCAAATGTAGAAAACCAACTTATGCTTGCTTAAGGGGAAAGGTGAGTTGGGGTGCTGCATAAAACCAGAGATTGAAATTAGCACAGATACCGTTCCATAAGCCAAATATGTAATAGACAAGAGCTACTCCTTGCTCAACGATGTGGACTCAACACCCCATATTAAACGCCTAAGAATATACCTGACTAGTAAGAATCTTAAAACCTATGGATTTATATGTCTCCGAAAGAGAATCAAGCGTGTGTACAGCGGCATAAACGCAGCAGTGATAGGATTGGTGAGGATCAGTGAGCAAATGCAGACCCTTTGAAGTCACATTGCATGGTACCCATTATATGGGTCTCAACTCTCCAGGTTTAAGGGATTCTTCCTTCAGCTAAAACACGCATGTGGAACCCAGAGTATGATCCACGTGTGATCAGGAAACGTGTTCAAATGTGACTCAGTTTTCGTCCCCCGGTACTCGGGTGCAACATTCCAGACGCTTTACTAACACTCTCCCCACTTAGAGAGTCACTGCCTTTAACCTCCTGTTTGGCCCAGTTTGCAATTTCTGCGGAAAATGAACAGGAATAGGGAGAACCAATGAGAGACTAGCTGGAGGTGTCTGGACGGGCAAATTTAACTCTCATTTCCCACCAGGAAGAGGAATTAACCAAAGGCTCAGTGTGCCATGCCGGAACCACACTAGGGCCTGAAGCAATCCTGCAGTGTTGTGGCCAGCTCACAAGAAAGCGAGTTGAAGAAGGGAGCTCAGGGGCACTGTCATTCACAAACCTGTAGAGTTATAAATGACAGCTATTGTCCAAAAATATATTGAAGTAAGGCTGCCAAGAGGACTTGAAAGCGGGGCAGAATTGCAGGAAACCGATTTCAGGAGGTAGACTGGAATTGCATGTAAAGCATAGGAAAAGAGGCAGAACGTCCACAATGATGCACTTGGCCAAAAAGGGCGTATGCGTTTTTTCCTGAATATATTCAGGAAAAAACGCATACATATTTTTTGGCCCACCAAGCAAGCTTGCAAAGGAAATCTGCACTACAATGAAGTCTCTCTGCCCCCCTGTCAAAAGGGCCATCTGAAAAAAGTGTAAAATCCAGAAAGGCAGGACAGGCCATGGAGAACTGGGAACCTTGTTATGCTGATGGGCGGGATGTAAATTGCCAACAGCCACTCTGGAGAAGTGTATGGTGTTTCCTGAAACATCTACAAAACAAAGCAACAGAGCCTAGGGCACTTCCACTTATGGTCCTATAGCTTAGGGAAATTAAAATCAAAAAGACACAGCCACCCCAAAGTTTGGGACGGCTCTGTTTACAAGAACCTCGTTTACGGTACAAGTTCAATATCGCAGAAAGCGAAAAATGGATAAAGAAGTGGTGGTACTTACGTACAATGCAATATCACTCAGCAATGAAATCTATGTCATCGGGACCGTAGCAGCATAATGAGTGGATTCAGGTACGATGATTCTAAGTGAAATAAGTCACACAGAAAAAGAAACATCATAAGATATCACTACTACACGGAATGTAAACTTGGTTACACAGGAACTGAATTACAAAACAGAACAGGGTCTCAAATGTAGAAAACCAACTTATGCTTGCTTAAGGTGAAAGGTGAGTTGGGGTGCTGCATAAAACCAGAGATTGAAATTAGCACAGATACCGTTCCATAAGCCAAATATGTAATAGACAAGAGCTACTCCTTGCTCAACGATGTGGACTCAACACCCCATATTAAATGCCTAAGAATATACCTGACTAGTAAGAATCTTAAAACCTATGGATTTATATGTCTCCGCAAGAGAATCAAACGTGTGTACAGCGCCATAAACGCAGCAGTGATAGGATTGGTGAGGATCGGTGAGCAAATGCATACTCTTTGAAGCCATATTGCATGGTACCCATTCCATGGGTCTCACTCAACTCTCCACGTTTAAGGGATTCTTCCTTCAGCTAAAACATGCATGTGGAACCCAGAGTATGATCCACCGTGTGATTGGGAAACGTTTTCAAAGGTGTCTCAGTTTTCGTCCCCTGGTACTCGGGTGCAACATTCCAGACGCTTTACTAACACTCTCCCCACTTGGAGAGTCAGTGCCTTTAACCTCCTGTTTGGCCCAGTTTGCAATTTCTGCGGAAAATGAACAGGAATAGGGAGAACCAATGAGAGACTAGCTGGAGGTGTCTGGACGGGCAAATTTAACTCTCATTTCCCACAAGGAAGAGGAATTAACCAAAGCCTCAGCGTGCCATGCCGGAACCACACTAGGGCCTGAAGCAATCCTGCGGTGTTGCGGCCAGCTCACAAGAAAGCGAGTTGAAGAAAGGAGCTCAGGGGCACTGTCATTCACAAATCTGCAGAGTTATAAATGACAGCTATCGTCCAAAAATATATTGAAGTAAGGCTGCCAAGAGGACTTGAAAGCGGGGCAGAATTGCAGGAAACCGATTTCAGGAGGTAGACTGGAATTGCATGTAAAGCATAGGTAAAGAGGGAGAACGTCCACAATGATGCACTTGGCCAAAAAGGGCGTATGCGTTTTTTCCTGAATATATTCAGGAAAAAACGCATACGCCCTTTTTGGCCAACCAAGCAAGCTTGCAAAGGAAATCTACACTACAATGAAGTCTCACTGCCCCCCGGTCAAAAGGGCCATCTGAAAAAAGTGTAAAATCCAGAAAGGCAGGACAGGCCATGGAGAACTGGGAGCCTTGTTATGCTGATGGGCGGGATGTAAATTGCCAACAGCCACTCTGGAGAAGTGTATGGTGTTTCCTGAAACATCTACAAAACAAAGCAACAGAGCCTAGGGCACTTCCACTTATGGTCCTATAGCTTAGGGAAATTAAAATCAAAAAGACACAGCCACCCCAAAGTTTGGGACGGTTCTGTTTACAAGAACCTCGTTTACGGTACAAGTTCAATATCACAGAAAGCGAAAAATGGATAAAGAAGTTGTGGTACTTACGTACAATGCAATATCACTCAGCAATGAAATCTAAGTCATCAGGCCCGTAGCAGCATGACGAGTGGATTCAGGTACGATGATTCTAAGTGAAATAAGTCACAGAGAAAAAGAAACATCATAAGATATCACTACTACACGGAATGTAAACTTGGCTACACAGGAACTGAATTACAAAACAGAACAGGGTCTCAAATGTAGAAAACCAACTTATGCTTGCTTAAGGGGAAAGGTGAGTTGGGGTGCTGCATAAAACCAGAGATTGAAATTAGCACAGATACCGTTCCATAAGCCAAATATGTAATAGAGAAGAGCTACTCCTTGCTCAACGAAGTGGACTCAACACCCCATATTAAACGCCTAAGAATATACCTGACTAGTAAGAATCTTAAAACCTATGGATTTATATGTCTCCGAAGGAGAATCAAGCGTGTGTACAGCGGTATAAACGCAGCAGTGATAGGATTGGTGAGGATCGGTGAGCAAATGCAGACCCTTTGAAGTCATATTGCATGATACCCATTCCATGGGTCTCAACTCTCCAGGTTTAAGGGATTCTTCCTTCAGCTAAAACATGCATGTGGAACGCAGAGTATGATCCACCATGTGATTGGGAAACCTGTTCAAAGGTGTATCAGTTTTCGTCCCCTGGTCCTCGGGTGCAACATTCCAGATGCTTTACTAACACTCTCCCCACTTGGAGAGTCAGTGCCTTTAACCTCCTGTTTGGCCCAGTTTGCAATTTCTGCGGAAAATGAACAGGAATAGGGAGAACCAATGAGAGACTAGCTGGAGGTTTCTGGAAGGGCAAATTTAACTCTCATTTCCCACCAGGAAGAGGAATTAACCAAAGGCTCAGCGTGCCATGCCGGAACCACACTAGGGCCTGAAGCAATCCTGCGGTGTTGCGGCCAGCTCACAAGAAAGCGAGTTGAAGAAAGGAGCTCAGGGGCACTGTCATTCACAAACCTGCAGAGTTATAAATGACAGCTATCGTCCAAAAATATATTGAAGTAAGGCTGCCAAGAGGACTTGAAAGCGGGGCAGAATTGCAGGAAACCGATTTCAGGAGGTAGACTGGAATTGCATGTAAAGCATAGGAAAAGAGGCAGAACGTCCACAATGATGCACTTGGCCAAAAAGGGCGTATGCGTTTTTTCCTGAATATATTCAGGAAAAAACGCATACGCCCTTTTTGGCCAACCAAGCAAGCTTGCAAAGGAAATCTGCACTACAATGAAGTCTCACTGCACCCCGGTCAAAAGGGCCATCAGAAAAAAGTGTAAAATCCAGAAAGGCAGGACAGGCCATGGAGAACTGGGAGCCTTGTTATGCTGATGGGCGGGATGTAAATTGCCAACAGCCACTCTGGAGAAGTGTATGGTGTTTCCTGAAACATCTACAAAACAAAGCAACAGAGCCTAGGGCACTTCCACTTATGGTCCTATAGCTTAGGGAAATTAAAATCAAAAAGACACAGCCACCCCAAAGTTTGGGACGGCTCTGTTTACAAGAACCTCGTTTACGGTACAAGTTCAATATCACAGAAAGCGAAAAATGGATAAAGAAGTGGTGGTACTTAAGTACAATGCAATATCACTCAGCAATGAAATCTATGTCATCAGGCCCGTAGCAGCATAATGAGTGGATTCAGGTACGATGATTCTAAGTGAAATAAGTCACACAGAAAAGAAACTTCATAAGATATCACTACTACACGGAATGTAAACTTGGCTACAAAGGAACTGAATTACAAAACAGAACAGGGTCTCAAATGTAGAAAACCAACTTATGCTTGCTTAAGGGGAAAGGTGAGTTGGGGTGCTGCATAAAACCAGAGATTGAAATTAGCACAGATACCGTTCCATAAGCCAAATATGTAATAGACAAGAGCTACTCCTTGCTCAACGAAGTGGACTCAACACCCCATATTAAACGCCTAAGAATATACCTGACTAGTAAGAATCTTAAAACCTATGGATTTATATGTCTCCGAAAGAGAATCAAGCGTGTGTACAGCGGCATAAACGCAGCAGTGATAGGATTGGTGAGGATCGGTGAGCAAATGCAGACCCTTTGAAGTCATATTGCATGATACCCATTCCATGGGTCTCAACTCTCCAGGTTTAAGGGATTCTTCCTTCAGTTGAAACATGCATGTGGACCCCAGAGTATGATCCACCGTGTGATCGGGAAACGTGTTCAAATGTGACTCAGTTTTCGTTCCCTGGTAGTTGGGTGCAACATTCCAGACGCTTTACTAACAGTCTCCCCAGTTGGAGTGTCAGTGCCTTTGAACTCCTGTTTGGTCCAGTTTGCAATTTCTGCGGAAAATGAACAGGAATAGGGAGAACCAATGAGAGACTAGCTGGAGGTGTCTGGACGGGCAAATTTAACTCTCATTTCCCACCAGGAAGAGGAATTAACCAAAGGCTCAGCGTGCCATGCCGGAACCACACTAGGGCCTGAAGCAATCCTGCGGTGTTGCGGCCAGCTCACAAGAAAGCGAGTTGAAGAAAGGAGCTCAGGGGCACTGTCATTCACAAATCTGCAGAGTTATAAATGACAGCTATCGTCCAAAAATATATTGAAGTAAGGCTGCCAAGAGGACTTGAAAGCGGGGCAGAATTGCAGGAAACCGATTTCAGGAGGTAGACTGGAATTGCATGTAAAGCATAGGTAAAGAGGGAGAACGTCCACAATGATGCACTTGGCCAAAAAGGGCGTATGCGTTTTTTCCTGAATATATTCAGGAAAAAACGCATACGCCCTTTTTGGCCAACCAAGCAAGCTTGCAAAGGAAATCTACACTACAATGAAGTCTCACTGCCCCCCGGTCAAAAGGGCCATCTGAAAAAAGTGGAAAATCCAGAAAGGCAGGACAGGCCATGGAGAACTGGGAGCCTTGTTATGCTGATGGGCGGGATGTAAATTGCCAACAGCCACTCTGGAGAAGTGTATGGTGTTTCCTGAAACATCTACAAAACAAAGCAACAGAGCCTAGGGCACTTCCACTTATGGTCCTATAGCTTAGGGAAATTAAAATCAAAAACACACAGCCACCTCAATGTTTGGGACGGTTCTGTTTACAAGAACCTCATTTATGGTACAAGTTCAATATCACAGAAAGTGAAAAATGGATAAAGAAGTTGTGGTACTTACGTACAATGCAATATCACTCAGAAATGAAATCTATGTCATCAGGCCCGTAGCAGCATAATGAGTGGATTCAGGTACGATGATTCTAAGTGAAATAAGTCACAGAGAAAAAGAAACATCATAAGATATCACTACTACACGGAATGTAAACTTGGCTACACAGGAACTGAATTACAAAACAGAACAGGGTCTCAAATGTAGAAAACCAACTTATGCTTGCTTAAGGGGAAAGGTGAGTTGGGGTGCTGCATAAAACCAGAGATTGAAATTAGCACAGATACCGTTCCATAAGCCAAATATGTAATAGACAAGAGCTACTCCTTGCTCAACGAAGTGGACTCAACACCCCATTTTAAACGCCTAAAAATATACCTGACTAGTAAGAAACTTAAAACCTATGGATTTATATGTCTCTGAAAGAGAATCAAGCGTGTGTACAGCGGCTTATACGAAGCAGTGATAGGATTTGTGAAGATCGGTGAGCAAATGCAGACCCTTTGAAGTCATATTGCATGGTACCCATTATATGGGTCTCAACTCTCCAGGTTGAAGGGATTCTTCCTTCAGCTAAAACATGCATGTGGAACCCAGAGTATGATCCACGTGTGATCAGGAAACGTGTTCAAATGTGACTCAGTTTTCGTCCCCCGGTACTCGGGTGCAACATTCCAGATGCTTTACTAACACTCTCCCCACTTAGAGAGTCAGTGCCTTTAACCTCCTGTTTGGCCCAGTTTGCAATTTCTGCGGAAAATGAACAGGAATAGGGAGAACCAATGAGAGACTAGCTGGAGGTGTCTGGACGGGCAAATTTAACTCTCATTTCCCACCAGGAAGAGGAATTAACCAAAGGCTCAGCGTGCCATGCCGGAACCACACTAGGGCCTGAAGCAATCCTGCGGTGCTGTGGCCAGCTCACAAGAAAGCGAGTTGAAGAAGGGAGCTCAGGGGCACTGTCATTCACAAACCTGCAGAGTTATAAATGACAGCTATCGTCCAAAAATATATTGAAGTAAGGCTGCCAAGAGGACTTGAAAGCGGGGCAGAATTGCAGGAAACCGATTTCAGGAGGTAGACTGGAATTGCATGTAAAGCATAGGAAAAGAGGCAGAACGTCCACAATGATGCACTTGGCCAAAAAGGGCGTATGCGTTTTTTCCTGAATATATTCAGGAAAAAACGCATACGCCCTTTTTGGCCAACCAAGCAAGCTTGCAAAGGAAATCTGCACTACAATGAAGTCTCTCTGCCCCCCTGTCAAAAGGGCCATCTGAAAAAAGTGTAAAATCCAGAAAGGCAGGACAGGCCATGGAGAACTGGGAACCTTGTTATGCTGATGGGCGGGATGTAAATTGCCAACAGCCACTCTGGAGAAGTGTATGGTGTTTCCTGAAACATCTTAAAAACAAAGCAACAGAGCGTAGGACACTTCCACTTATGGTCCTATAGCTTAGGGAAATTAAAATCAAAAAGACACAGCCACCCCGAAGTTTGGGACGGCTCTGTTTACAAGAACCTCGTTTACGGTACAAGTTCAATATCGCAGAAAGCGAAAAATTGATAAAGAAGTTGTGGTACTTACGTACAATGCAATATCACTCAGCAATGAAATCTCTGTCATCAGGCCCGTAGCAGCATAATGAGTGGATTCAGGTACGATGATTCTAAGTGAAATAAGTCACACAGAAAAAGAAACATCATAAGATATCACTACTACACGGAATGTAAACTTGGCTACACAGGAACTGAATTACAAAACAGAACAGGGTCTCAAATGTAGAAAACCAACTTATGCTTGCTTAAGGGGATAGGTGAGTTGCGGAGCTGCATAAAACCAGAGATTGAAATTAGCACAGATACCGTTCCATAAGCCAAATATGTAATAGACAAGAGCTACTCCTTGCTCAACGAAGTGGACTCAACACCCCATATTAAACGCCTAAGAATATACCTGACTTGTAAGAATCTTAAAACCTATGGATTTATATGTCTCCGAAGGAGAATCAAGCGTGTGTACAGCAGCATAAACGCAGCAGTGATAGGATTGGTGAGGATCGGTGAGCAAATGCAGACCCTTTGAAGTCATATTGCATGGTACCCATTCCATGGGTCTCAACTCTCCAGGTTTAAGGGATTCTTCCTTCAGCTAAAACATGCATGTGGAACCCAGAGTATGATCCACCGTGTGATCGGGAAACGTGTTCAAAGGTGTCTCAGTTTTTGTCCCCTGGTAATCGGGTGCAACTTTCCAGACGCTTTACTAACACTCTCCCCACTTGGAGAGTCAGTGCCTTTAACCTCCTGTTTGGCCCAGTTTGCAATTTCTGCGGAAAATGAACAGGAATAGGGAGAACCAGTGAGAGACTAGCTGGAGGTATCTGGACGGGCAAATTTAACTCTCATTTCCCACCAGGAAGAGGAACTAACCAAAGGCTCAGCGTGCCGTGCTGGAACAACACTAGGGCCTGAAGAAATCCTGCGGTGTTGCGGCCACCTCACAAGAAAGCGAGTTGAAGAAAGGAGCTCAGGGACACTGTCATTCACAAACCTGCAGAGTTATAAATGACAGCTATCGTCCAAAAATATATTGAAGTAAGGCTGCCAAGAGGACTTGAAAGCGGGGCAGAATTGCAGGAAACCTATTTCAGGAGGTAGACTGGAATTGCATGTAAAGCATAGGTAAAGAGGGAGAACGTCCACAATGATGCACTTGGCCAAAAAGGGCGTATGCGTTTTTTCCTGAATATATTCAGGAAAAAACGCATACGCCCTTTTTGGCCAACCAAGCAAGCTTGCAAAGGAAATCTACACTACAATGAAGTCTCACTGCCCCCCGGTCAAAAGGGCCATCTGAAAAAAGTGTAAAATCCAGAAAGGCAGGACAGGCCATGGAGAACTGGGAGCCTTGTTATGCTGATGGGCGGGATGTAAATTGCCAACAGCCACTCTGGAGAAGTGTATGGTGTTTCCTGAAACATCTACAAAACAAAGCAACAGAGCCTAGGGCACTTCCACTTATGGTCCTATAGCTTAGGGAAATTAAAATCAAAAAGACACAGCCACCCCAAAGTTTGGGACGGTTCTGTTTACAAGAACCTCGTTTACGGTACAAGTTCAATATCACAGAAAGCGAAAAATGGATAAAGAAGTTGTGGTACTTACGTACAATGCAATATCACTCAGCAATGAAATCTAAGTCATCAGGCCCGTAGCAGCATGACGAGTGGATTCAGGTACGATGATTCTAAGTGAAATAAGTCACAGAGAAAAAGAAACATCATAAGATATCACTACTACACGGAATGTAAACTTGGCTACAAAGGAACTGAATTACAAAACAGAACAGGGTCTCAAATGTAGAAAACCAACTTATGCTTGCTTAAGGGGAAAGGTGAGTTGGGGTGCTGCATAAAACCAGAGATTGAAATTAGCACAGATACCGTTCCATAAGCCAAATATGTAATAGAGAAGAGCTACTCCTTGCTCAACGAAGTGGACTCAACACCCCATATTAAACGCCTAAGAATATACCTGACTAGTAAGAATCTTAAAACCTATGGATTTATATGTCTCCGAAGGAGAATCAAGCGTGTGTACAGCGGTATAAACGCAGCAGTGATAGGATTGGTGAGGATCGGTGAGCAAATGCAGACCCTTTGAAGTCATATTGCATGATACCCATTCCATGGGTCTCAACTCTCCAGGTTTAAGGGATTCTTCCTTCAGCTAAAACATGCATGTGGAACGCAGAGTATGATCCACCATGTGATTGGGAAACCTGTTCAAAGGTGTATCAGTTTTCGTCCCCTGGTCCTCGGGTGCAACATTCCAGATGCTTTACTAACACTCTCCCCACTTGGAGAGTCAGTGCCTTTAACCTCCTGTTTGGCCCAGTTTGCAATTTCTGCGGAAAATGAACAGGAATAGGGAGAACCAATGAGAGACTAGCTGGAGGTTTCTGGAAGGGCAAATTTAACTCTCATTTCCCACCAGGAAGAGGAATTAACCAAAGGCTCAGCGTGCCATGCCGGAACCACACTAGGGCCTGAAGCAATCCTGCGGTGTTGCGGCCAGCTCACAAGAAAGTGAGTTGAAGAAAGGAGCTCAGGGGCACTGTCATTCACAAACCTGCAGAGTTATAAATGACAGCTATCGTCCAAAAATATATTGAAGTAAGGCTGCCAAGAGGACTTGAAAGCGGGGCAGAATTGCAGGAAACCGATTTCAGGAGGTAGACTGGAATTGCATGTAAAGCATAGGAAAAGAGGCAGAACGTCCACAATGATGCACTTGGCCAAAAAGGGCGTATGCGTTTTTTCCTGAATATATTCAGGAAAAAACGCATACGCCCTTTTTGGCCAACCAAGCAAGCTTGCAAAGGAAATCTGCACTACAATGAAGTCTCACTGCACCCCGGTCAAAAGGGCCATCAGAAAAAAGTGTAAAATCCAGAAAGGCAGGACAGGCCATGGAGAACTGGGAGCCTTGTTATGCTGATGGGCGGGATGTAAATTGCCAACAGCCACTCTGGAGAAGTGTATGGTGTTTCCTGAAACATCTACAAAACAAAGCAACAGAGCCTAGGGCACTTCCACTTATGGTCCTATAGCTTAGGGAAATTAAAATCAAAAAGACACAGCCACCCCAAAGTTTGGGACGGCTCTGTTTACAAGAACCTCGTTTACGGTACAAGTTCAATATCACAGAAAGCGAAAAATGGATAAAGAAGTGGTGGTACTTAAGTACAATGCAATATCACTCAGCAATGAAATCTATGTCATCAGGCCCGTAGCAGCATAATGAGTGGATTCAGGTACGATGATTCTAAGTGAAATAAGTCACACAGAAAAGAAACTTCATAAGATATCACTACTACACGGAATGTAAACTTGGCTACAAAGGAACTGAATTACAAAACAGAACAGGGTCTCAAATGTAGAAAACCAACTTATGCTTGCTTAAGGGGAAAGGTGAGTTGGGGTGCTGCATAAAACCAGAGATTGAAATTAGCACAGATACCGTTCCATAAGCCAAATATGTAATAGACAAGAGCTACTCCTTGCTCAACGAAGTGGACTCAACACCCCATATTAAACGCCTAAGAATATACCTGACTAGTAAGAATCTTAAAACCTATGGATTTATATGTCTCCGAAAGAGAATCAAGCGTGTGTACAGCGGCATAAACGCAGCAGTGATAGGATTGGTGACGATCGGTGAACAAATGCAGAAACTTACAAGTCATATTGCATGGTACCCATTCCATGGGTCTCAACTCTCCAGGTTTAAGGGATTCTTCCTTCAGTTGAAACATGCATGTGGACCCCAGAGTATGATCCACCGTGTGATCGGGAAACGTGTTCAAATGTGACTCAGTTTTCGTTCCCTGGTAGTTGGGTGCAACATTCCAGACGCTTTACTAACAGTCTCCCCAGTTGGAGTGTCAGTGCCTTTGAACTCCTGTTTGGTCCAGTTTGCAATTTCTGCGGAAAATGAACAGGAATAGGGAGAACCAATGAGAGACTAGCTGGAGGTGTCTGGACGGGCAAATTTAACTCTCATTTCCCACCAGGAAGAGGAATTAACCAAAGGCTCAGCGTGCCATGCCGGAACCACACTAGGGCCTGAAGCAATCCTGCGGTGTTGCGGCCAGCTCACAAGAAAGCGAGTTGAAGAAAGGAGCTCAGGGGCACTGTCATTCACAAATCTGCAGAGTTATAAATGACAGCTATCGTCCAAAAATATATTGAAGTAAGGCTGCCAAGAGGACTTGAAAGCGGGGCAGAATTGCAGGAAACCGATTTCAGGAGGTAGACTGGAATTGCATGTAAAGCATAGGTAAAGAGGGAGAACGTCCACAATGATGCACTTGGCCAAAAAGGGCGTATGCGTTTTTTCCTGAATATATTCAGGAAAAAACGCATACGCCCTTTTTGGCCAACCAAGCAAGCTTGCAAAGGAAATCTACACTACAATGAAGTCTCACTGCCCCCCGGTCAAAAGGGCCATCTGAAAAGAGTGGAAAATCCAGAAAGGCAGGACAGGCCATGGAGAACTGGGAGCCTTGTTATGCTGATGGGCGGGATGTAAATTGCCAACAGCCACTCTGGAGAAGTGTATGGTGTTTCCTGAAACATCTACAAAACAAAGCAACAGAGCCTAGGGCACTTCCACTTATGGTCCTATAGCTTAGGGAAATTAAAATCAAAAACACACAGCCACCTCAATGTTTGGGACGGTTCTGTTTACAAGAACCTCATTTATGGTACAAGTTCAATATCACAGAAAGTGAAAAATGGATAAAGAAGTTGTGGTACTTACGTACAATGCAATATCACTCAGAAATGAAATCTATGTCATCAGGCCCGTAGCAGCATAATGAGTGGATTCAGGTACGATGATTCTAAGTGAAATAAGTCACAGAGAAAAAGAAACATCATAAGATATCACTACTACACGGAATGTAAACTTGGCTACACAGGAACTGAATTACAAAACAGAACAGGGTCTCAAATGTAGAAAACCAACTTATGCTTGCTTAAGGGGAAAGGTGAGTTGGGGTGCTGCATAAAACCAGAGATTGAAATTAGCACAGATACCGTTCCATAAGCCAAATATGTAATAGACAAGAGCTACTCCTTGCTCAACGAAGTGGACTCAACACCCCATTTTAAACGCCTAAAAATATACCTGACTAGTAAGAAACTTAAAACCTATGGATTTATATGTCTCTGAAAGAGAATCAAGCGTGTGTACAGCGGCTTATACGAAGCAGTGATAGGATTGGTGAAGATCGGTGAGCAAATGCAGACCCTTTGAAGTCATATTGCATGGTACCCATTATATGGGTCTCAACTCTCCAGGTTGAAGGGATTCTTCCTTCAGCTAAAACATGCATGTGGAACCCAGAGTATGATCCACGTGTGATCAGGAAACGTGTTCAAATGTGACTCAGTTTTCGTCCCCCGGTACTCGGGTGCAACATTCCAGATGCTTTACTAACACTCTCCCCACTTAGAGAGTCAGTGCCTTTAACCTCCTGTTTGGCCCAGTTTGCAATTTCTGCGGAAAATGAACAGGAATAGGGAGAACCAATGAGAGACTAGCTGGAGGTGTCTGGACGGGCAAATTTAACTCTCATTTCCCACCAGGAAGAGGAATTAACCAAAGGCTCAGCGTGCCATGCCGGAACCACACTAGGGCCTGAAGCAATCCTGCGGTGCTGTGGCCAGCTCACAAGAAAGCGAGTTGAAGAAGGGAGCTCAGGGGCACTGTCATTCACAAACCTGCAGAGTTATAAATGACAGCTATCGTCCAAAAATATATTGAAGTAAGGCTGCCAAGAGGACTTGAAAGCGGGGCAGAATTGCAGGAAACCGATTTCAGGAGGTAGACTGGAATTGCATGTAAAGCATAGGAAAAGAGGCAGAACGTCCACAATGATGCACTTGGCCAAAAAGGGCGTATGCGTTTTTTCCTGAATATATTCAGGAAAAAACGCATACGCCCTTTTTGGCCAACCAAGCAAGCTTGCAAAGGAAATCTGCACTACAATGAAGTCTCTCTGCCCCCCTGTCAAAAGGGCCATCTGAAAAAAGTATAAAATCCAGAAAGGCAGGACAGGCCATGGAGAACTGGGAACCTTGTTATGCTGATGGGCGGGATGTAAATTGCCAACAGCCACTCTGGAGAAGTGTATGGTGTTTCCTGAAACATCTTAAAAACAAAGCAACAGAGCGTAGGACACTTCCACTTATGGTCCTATAGCTTAGGGAAATTAAAATCAAAAAGACACAGCCACCCCGAAGTTTGGGACGGCTCTGTTTACAAGAACCTCGTTTACGGTACAAGTTCAATATCGCAGAAAGCGAAAAATTGATAAAGAAGTTGTGGTACTTACGTACAATGCAATATCACTCAGCAATGAAATCTCTGTCATCAGGCCCGTAGCAGCATAATGAGTGGATTCAGGTACGATGATTCTAAGTGAAATAAGTCACACAGAAAAAGAAACATCATAAGATATCACTACTACACGGAATGTAAACTTGGCTACACAGGAACTGAATTACAAAACAGAACAGGGTCTCAAATGTAGAAAACCAACTTATGCTTGCTTAAGGGGATAGGTGAGTTGCGGAGCTGCATAAAACCAGAGATTGAAATTAGCACAGATACCGTTCCATAAGCCAAATATGTAATAGACAAGAGCTACTCCTTGCTCAACGAAGTGGACTCAACACCCCATATTAAACGCCTAAGAATATACCTGACTTGTAAGAATCTTAAAACCTATGGATTTATATGTCTCCGAAGGAGAATCAAGCGTGTGTACAGCAGCATAAACGCAGCAGTGATAGGATTGGTGAGGATCGGTGAGCAAATGCAGACCCTTTGAAGTCATATTGCATGGTACCCATTCCATGGGTCTCAACTCTCCAGGTTTAAGGGATTCTTCCTTCAGCTAAAACATGCATGTGGAACCCAGAGTATGATCCACCGTGTGATCGGGAAACGTGTTCAAAGGTGTCTCAGTTTTTGTCCCCTGGTAATCGGGTGCAACTTTCCAGACGCTTTACTAACACTCTCCCCACTTGGAGAGTCAGTGCCTTTAACCTCCTGTTTGGCCCAGTTTGCAATTTCTGCGGAAAATGAACAGGAATAGGGAGAACCAATGAGAGACTAGCTGGAGGTGTCTGGACGGGCAAATTTAACTCTCATTTCCCACCAGGAAGAGGAATTAACCAAAGGCTCAGCGTGCCGTGCCGGAACCACACTAGGGCCTGAAGCAATCCTGCGGTGTTGCGGCCAGCTCACAAGAAAGCGAGTTGAAGAAAGGAGCTCAGGGGCACTGTCATTCACAAACCTGCAGAGTTATAAATGACAGCTATCGTCCAAAAATATATTGAAGTAAGGCTGCCAAGAGGACTTGAAAGCGGGGCAGAATTGCAGGAAACCGATTTCAGGAGGTAGACTGGAATTGCATGTAAAGCATAGGAAAAGAGGCAGAACGTCCACAATGATGCCCTTGGCCAAAAAGGGCGTATGCGTTTTTTCCTGAATATATTCAGGAAAAAACGCATACGTCCTTTTTGGCCAACCAAGCAAGCTTGCAAAGGAAATCTGCACTACAATGAAGTCTCACTGCCCCCCGGTCAAAAGGGCCATCTGAAAAAAGTGTAAAATTCAGAAAGTCAGGACAGGCCATGGAGAACTGGGAACCTTGTTATGCTGATGGGCGGGATGTAAATTGCCAACAGCCACTCTGGAGAAGTGTATGGTGTTTCCTGAAACATCTTAAAAACAAAGCAACAGAGCCTAGGACACTTCCACTTATGGTCCTATAGCTTAGGGAAATGAAAATCAAAAAGACACAGCCACCCCAAAGTTTGGGACGGCTCTGTTTACTAGAACCTCGTTTACGGTACAAGTTCAATATCGCAGAAAGCGAAAAATGGATAAAGAAGTTGTGGTACTTACGTAAAATGTAATATCACTCAGCAATGAAATCTCTGTCATCAGGCCCGTAGCAGCATAATGAGTGGATTCAGGTACGATGATTCTAAGTGAAATAAGTCACACAGAAAAAGAAACATCATAAGATATCACTACTACACGGAATGTAAACTTGGCTACACAGGAACTGAATTACAAAACAGAGCAGGGTCTCAAATGTAGAAAACCAACTTATGCTTGCTTAAGGGGAAAGGTGAGTTGGGGTGCTGCATAAAACCAGAGATTGAAATTAGCACAGATACCGTTCCATAAGCCAAATATGTAATAGACAAGAGCTACTCCTTGCTCAACGAAGTGGACTCAACACCCCATATTAAACGCCTAAGAATATACCTGACTAGTAAGAATCTTAAAACCTATGGATTTATATGTCTCCGAAAGAGAATCAAGCGTGTGTACAGCGGCATAAACGCAGCAGTGATAGGATTGGTGAGGATCAGTGAGCAAATGCAGACCCTTTGAAGTCACATTGCATGGTACCCATTATATGGGTCTCAACTCTCCAGGTTTAAGGGATTCTTCCTTCAGCTAAAACACGCATGTGGAACCCAGAGTATGATCCACGTGTGATCAGGAAACGTGTTCAAATGTGACTCAGTTTTCGTCCCCCGGTACTCGGGTGCAACATTCCAGACGCTTTACTAACACTCTCCCAACTTAGAGAGTCACTGCCTTTAACCTCCTGTTTGGCCCAGTTTGCAATTTCTGCGGAAAATGAACAGGAATAGGGAGAACCAATGAGAGACTAGCTGGAGGTGTCTGGACGGGCAAATTTAACTCTCATTTCCCACCAGGAAGAGGAATTAACCAAAGGCTCAGCGTGCCATGCCGGAACCACACTAGGGCCTGAAGCAATCCTGCAGTGTTGTGGCCAGCTCACAAGAAAGCGAGTTGAAGAAGGGAGCTCAGGGGCACTGTCATTCACAAACCTGCAGAGTTATAAATGACAGCTATTGTCCAAAAATATATTGAAATAAGGCTGCCAAGAGGACTTGAAAGCGGGGCAGAATTGCAGGAAGCCGATTTCAGGAGGTAGACTGGAATTGCATGTAAAGCATAGGAAAAGAGGCAGAACGTCCACAATGATGCACTTGGCCAAAAAGGGCGTATGCGTTTTTTCCTGAATATATTCAGGAAAAAACGCATACATATTTTTTGGCCCACCAAGCAAGCTTGCAAAGGAAATCTGCACTACAATGAAGTCTCTCTGCCCCCCTGTCAAAAGGGCCATCTGAAAAAAGTGTAAAATCCAGAAAGGCAGGACAGGCCATGGAGAACTGGGAACCTTGTTATGCTGATGGGCGGGATGTAAATTGCCAACAGCCACTCTGGAGAAGTGTATGGTGTTTCCTGAAACATCTACAAAACAAAGCAACAGAGCCTAGGGCACTTCCACTTATGGTCCTATAGCTTAGGGAAATTAAAATCAAAAAGACACAGCCACCCCAAAGTTTGGGACGGCTCTGTTTACAAGAACCTCGTTTACGGTACAAGTTCAATATCGCAGAAAGCGAAAAATGGATAAAGAAGTGGTGGTACTTACGTACAATGCAATATCACTCAGCAATGAAATCTATGTCATCGGGACCGTAGCAGCATAATGAGTGGATTCAGGTACGATGATTCTAAGTGAAATAAGTCACACAGAAAAAGAAACATCATAAGATATCACTACTACACGGAATGTAAACTTGGTTACACAGGAACTGAATTACAAAACAGAACAGGGTCTCAAATGTAGAAAACCAACTTATGCTTGCTTAAGGTGAAAGGTGAGTTGGGGTGCTGCATAAAACCAGAGATTGAAATTAGCACAGATACCGTTCCATAAGCCAAATATGTAATAGACAAGAGCTACTCCTTGCTCAACGATGTGGACTCAACACCCCATATTAAATGCCTAAGAATATACCTGACTAGTAAGAATCTTAAAACCTATGGATTTATATGTCTCCGCAAGAGAATCAAACGTGTGTACAGCGCCATAAACGCAGCAGTGATAGGATTGGTGAGGATCGGTGAGCAAATGCATACTCTTTGAAGCCATATTGCATGGTACCCATTCCATGGGTCTCACTCAACTCTCCACGTTTAAGGGATTCTTCCTTCAGCTAAAACATGCATGTGGAACCCAGAGTATGATCCACCGTGTGATTGGGAAACGTTTTCAAAGGTGTCTCAGTTTTCGTCCCCTGGTACTCGGGTGCAACATTCCAGACGCTTTACTAACACTCTCCCCACTTGGAGAGTCAGTGCCTTTAACCTCCTGTTTGGCCCAGTTTGCAATTTCTGCGGAAAATGAACAGGAATAGGGAGAACCAATGAGAGACTAGCTGGAGGTGTCTGGACGGGCAAATTTAACTCTCATTTCCCACCAGGAAGAGGAATTAACCAAAGGCTCAGCGTGCCATGCCGGAACCATGCTAGGGCCTGAAGCAATCCTGCGGTGTTGCGGCCAGCTCACAAGAAAGCGAGTTGAAGAAAGGAGCTCAGGGGCACTGTCATTCACAAACCTGCAGAGTTATAAATGACAGCTATCGTCCAAAAATATATTGAAGTAAGGCTGCCAAGAGGACTTGAAAGCAGGGCAGAATTGCAGGAAACCGATTTCAGGAGGTAGACTGGAAATGCATGTAAAGCATAGGAAAAGAGGCAGAACGTCCACAATGATGCACTTGGCCAAAAAGGGCGTATGCGTTTTTTCCTGAATATATTCACGAAAAAACGCATACGCCCTTTTTGGCCAACCAAGCAAGCTTGCAAAGGAAATCTGCACTACAATGAAGTCTCACTGCACCCCGGTCAAAAGGGCCATCAGAAAAAAGTGTAAAATCCAGAAAGGCAGGACAGGCCATGGAGAACTGGGAGCCTTGTTATGCTGATGGGCGGGATGTAAATTGCCAACAGCCACTCTGGAGAAGTGTATGGTGTTTCCTGAAACATCTACAAAACAAAGCAACAGAGCCTAGGGCACTTCCACTTATGGTCCTATAGCTTAGGGAAATTAAAATCAAAAAGACACAGCCACCCCAAAGTTTGGGACAGCTCTGTTTACAAGAACCTCGTTTACGGTACAAGTTCAATATCACAGAAAGCGAAAAATGGATAAAGAAGTGGTGGTACTTAAGTACAATGCAATATCACTCAGCAATGAAATCTATGTCATCAGCCCCGTAGCAGCATAATGAGTGGATTCAGGTACGATGATTCTAAGTGAAATAAGTCACACAGAAAAGAAACTTCATAAGATATCACTACTACACGGAATGTAAACTTGGCTACACAGGAACTGAATTACAAAACAGAACAGGGTCTCAAATGTAGAAAACCAACTTATGCTTGCTTAAGGGGAAAGGTGAGTTGGGGTGCTGCATAAAACCAGAGATTGAAATTAGCACAGATACCGTTCCATAAGCCAAATATGTAATAGAGAAGAGCTACTCCTTGCTCAACGAAGTGGACTCAACACCCCATATTAAACGCCTAAGAATATACCTGACTAGTAAGAATCTTAAAACCTATGGATTTATATGTCTCCGAAGGAGAATCAAGCGTGTGTACAGCGGTATAAACGCAGCAGTGATAGGATTGGTGAGGATCGGTGAGCAAATGCAGACCCTTTGAAGTCATATTGCATGATACCCATTCCATGGGTCTCAACTCTCCAGGTTTAAGGGATTCTTCCTTCAGCTAAAACATGCATGTGGAACGCAGAGTATGATCCACCATGTGATTGGGAAACCTGTTCAAAGGTGTATCAGTTTTCGTCCCCTGGTCCTCGGGTGCAACATTCCAGATGCTTTACTAACACTCTCCCCACTTGGAGAGTCAGTGCCTTTAACCTCCTGTTTGGCCCAGTTTGCAATTTCTGCGGAAAATGAACAGGAATAGGGAGAACCAATGAGAGACTAGCTGGAGGTTTCTGGAAGGGCAAATTTAACTCTCATTTCCCACCAGGAAGAGGAATTAACCAAAGGCTCAGCGTGCCATGCCGGAACCACACTAGGGCCTGAAGCAATCCTGCGGTGTTGCGGCCAGCTCACAAGAAAGCGAGTTGAAGAAAGGAGCTCAGGGGCACTGTCATTCACAAACCTGCAGAGTTATAAATGACAGCTATCGTCCAAAAATATATTGAAGTAAGGCTGCCAAGAGGACTTGAAAGCGGGGCAGAATTGCAGGAAACCGATTTCAGGAGGTAGACTGGAATTGCATGTAAAGCATAGGAAAAGAGGCAGAACGTCCACAATGATGCACTTGGCCAAAAAGGGCGTATGCGTTTTTTCCTGAATATATTCAGGAAAAAACGCATACGCCCTTTTTGGCCAACCAAGCAAGCTTGCCAAGGAAATCTGCACTACAATGAAGTCTCACTGCACCCCGGTCAAAAGGGCCATCAGAAAAAAGTGTAAAATCCAGAAAGGCAGGACAGGCCATGGAGAACTGGGAGCCTTGTTATGCTGATGGGCGGGATGTAAATTGCCAACAGCCACTCTGGAGAAGTGTATGGTGTTTCCTGAAACATCTACAAAACAAAGCAACAGAGCCTAGGGCACTTCCACTTATGGTCCTATAGCTTAGGGAAATTAAAATCAAAAAGACACAGCCACCCCAAAGTTTGGGACGGCTCTGTTTACAAGAACCTCGTTTACGGTACAAGTTCAATATCACAGAAAGCGAAAAATGGATAAAGAAGTGGTGGTACTTAAGTACAATGCAATATCACTCAGCAATGAAATCTATGTCATCAGGCCCGTAGCAGCATAATGAGTGGATTCAGGTACGATGATTCTAAGTGAAATAAGTCACACAGAAAAGAAACTTCATAAGATATCACTACTACACGGAATGTAAACTTGGCTACAAAGGAACTGAATTACAAAACAGAACAGGGTCTCAAATGTAGAAAACCAACTTATGCTTGCTTAAGGGGAAAGGTGAGTTGGGGTGCTGCATAAAACCAGAGATTGAAATTAGCACAGATACCGTTCCATAAGCCAAATATGTAATAGACAAGAGCTACTCCTTGCTCAACGAAGTGGACTCAACACCCCATATTAAACGCCTAAGAATATACCTGACTAGTAAAAATCTTAAAACCTATGGATTTATATGTCTCCGAAAGAGAATCAAGCGTGTGTACAGCGGCATAAACGCAGCAGTGATAGGATTGGTGACGATCGGTGAACAAATGCAGAAACTTTCAAGTCATATTGCATGGTACCCATTCCATGGGTCTCAACTCTCCAGGTTTAAGGGTTTCTTCCTTCAGTTGAAACATGCATGTGGACCCCAGAGTATGATCCACCGTGTGATCGGGAAACGTGTTCAAATGTGACTCAGTTTTCGTTCCCTGGTAGTTGGGTGCAACATTCCAGACGCTTTACTAACAGTCTCCCCAGTTGGAGTGTCAGTGCCTTTGAACTCCTGTTTGGTCCAGTTTGCAATTTCTGCGGAAAATGAACAGGAATAGGGAGAACCAATGAGAGACTAGCTGGAGGTGTCTGGACGGGCAAATTTAACTCTCATTTCCCACCAGGAAGAGGAATTAACCAAAGGCTCAGCGTGCCATGCCGGAACCACACTAGGGCCTGAAGCAATCCTGCGGTGTTGCGGCCAGCTCACAAGAAAGCGAGTTGAAGAAAGGAGCTCAGGGGCACTGTCATTCACAAATCTGCAGAGTTATAAATGACAGCTATCGTCCAAAAATATATTGAAGTAAGGCTGCCAAGAGGACTTGAAAGCGGGGCAGAATTGCAGGAAACCGATTTCAGGAGGTAGACTGGAATTGCATGTAAAGCATAGGTAAAGAGGGAGAACGTCCACAATGATGCACTTGGCCAAAAAGGGCGTATGCGTTTTTTCCTGAATATATTCAGGAAAAAACGCATACGCCCTTTTTGGCCAACCAAGCAAGCTTGCAAAGGAAATCTACACTACAATGAAGTCTCACTGCCCCCCGGTCAAAAGGGCCATCTGAAAAAAGTGTAAAATCCAGAAAGGCAGGACAGGCCATGGAGAACTGGGAGCCTTGTTATGCTGATGGGCGGGATGTAAATTGCCAACAGCCACTCTGGAGAAGTGTATGGTGTTTCCTGAAACATCTACAAAACAAAGCAACAGAGCCTAGGGCACTTCCACTTATGGTCCTATAGCTTAGGGAAATTAAAATCAAAAACACACAGCCACCTCAATGTTTGGGACGGTTCTGTTTACAAGAACCTCATTTATGGTACAAGTTCAATATCACAGAAAGTGAAAAATGGATAAAGAAGTTGTGGTACTTACGTACAATGCAATATCACTCAGAAATGAAATCTATGTCATCAGGCCCGTAGCAGCATAATGAGTGGATTCAGGTACGATGATTCTAAGTGAAATAAGTCACAGAGAAAAAGAAACATCATAAGATATCACTACTACACGGAATGTAAACTTGGCTACACAGGAACTGAATTACAAAACAGAACAGGGTCTCAAATGTAGAAAACCAACTTATGCTTGCTTAAGGGGAAAGGTGAGTTGGGGTGCTGCATAAAACCAGAGATTGAAATTAGCACAGATACCGTTCCATAAGCCAAATATGTAATAGACAAGAGCTACTCCTTGCTCAACGAAGTGGACTCAACACCCCATTTTAAACGCCTAAAAATATACCCGACTAGTAAGAAACTTAAAACCTATGGATTTATATGTCTCTGAAAGAGAATCAAGCGTGTGTACAGCGGCTTATACGAAGCAGTGATAGGATTTGTGAAGATCGGTGAGCAAATGCAGACCCTTTGAAGTCATATTGCATGGTACCCATTATATGGGTCTCAACTCTCCAGGTTGAAGGGATTCTTCCTTCAGCTAAAACATGCATGTGGAACCCAGAGTATGATCCACGTGTGATCAGGAAACGTGTTCAAATGTGACTCAGTTTTCGTCCCCCGGTACTCGGGTGCAACATTCCAGATGCTTTACTAACACTCTCCCCACTTAGAGAGTCAGTGCCTTTAACCTCCTGTTTGGCCCAGTTTGCAATTTCTGCGGAAAATGAACAGGAATAGGGAGAACCAATGAGAGACTAGCTGGAGGTGTCTGGACGGGCAAATTTAACTCTCATTTCCCACCAGGAAGAGGAATTAACCAAAGGCTCAGCGTGCCATGCCGGAACCACACTAGGGCCTGAAGCAATCCTGCGGTGCTGTGGCCAGCTCACAAGAAAGCGAGTTGAAGAAGGGAGCTCAGGGGCACTGTCATTCACAAACCTGCAGAGTTATAAATGACAGCTATCGTCCAAAAATATATTGAAGTAAGGCTGCCAAGAGGACTTGAAAGCGGGGCAGAATTGCAGGAAACCGATTTCAGGAGGTAGACTGGAATTGCATGTAAAGCATAGGAAAAGAGGCAGAACGTCCACAATGATGCACTTGGCCAAAAAGGGCGTATGCGTTTTTTCCTGAATATATTCAGGAAAAAACGCATACGCCCTTTTTGGCCAACCAAGCAAGCTTGCAAAGGAAATCTGCACTACAATGAAGTCTCTCTGCCCCCCTGTCAAAAGGGCCATCTGAAAAAAGTGTAAAATCCAGAAAGGCAGGACAGGCCATGGAGAACTGGGAACCTTGTTATGCTGATGGGCGGGATGTAAATTGCCAACAGCCACTCTGGAGAAGTGTATGGTGTTTCCTGAAACATCTTAAAAACAAAGCAACAGAGCGTAGGACACTTCCACTTATGGTCCTATAGCTTAGGGAAATTAAAATCAAAAAGACACAGCCACCCCGAAGTTTGGGACGGCTCTGTTTACAAGAACCTCGTTTACGGTACAAGTTCAATATCGCAGAAAGCGAAAAATTGATAAAGAAGTTGTGGTACTTACGTACAATGCAATATCACTCAGCAATGAAATCTCTGTCATCAGGCCCGTAGCAGCATAATGAGTGGATTCAGGTACGATGATTCTAAGTGAAATAAGTCACACAGAAAAAGAAACATCATAAGATATCACTACTACACGGAATGTAAACTTGGCTACACAGGAACTGAATTACAAAACAGAACAGGGTCTCAAATGTAGAAAACCAACTTATGCTTGCTTAAGGGGATAGGTGAGTTGCGGAGCTGCATAAAACCAGAGATTGAAATTAGCACAGATACCGTTCCATAAGCCAAATATGTAATAGACAAGAGCTACTCCTTGCTCAACGAAGTGGACTCAACACCCCATATTAAACGCCTAAGAATATACCTGACTTGTAAGAATCTTAAAACCTATGGATTTATATGTCTCCGAAGGAGAATCAAGCGTGTGTACAGCAGCATAAATGCAGCAGTGATAGGATTGGTGAGGATCGGTGAGCAAATGCAGACCCTTTGAAGTCATATTGCATGGTACCCATTCCATGGGTCTCAACTCTCCAGGTTTAAGGGATTCTTCCTTCAGCTAAAACATGCATGTGGAACCCAGAGTATGATCCACCGTGTGATCGGGAAACGTGTTCAAAGGTGTCTCAGTTTTTGTCCCCTGGTAATCGGGTGCAACTTTCCAGACGCTTTACTAACACTCTCCCCACTTGGAGAGTCAGTGCCTTTAACCTCCTGTTTGGCCCAGTTTGCAATTTCTGCGGAAAATGAACAGGAATAGGGAGAACCAGTGAGAGACTAGCTGGAGGTATCTGGACGGGCAAATTTAACTCTCATTTCCCACCAGGAAGAGGAACTAACCAAAGGCTCAGCATGCCGTGCCGGAACCACACTAGGGCCTGAAGCAATCCTGCGGTGTTGCGGCCAGCTCACAAGAAAGCGAGTTGAAGAAAGGAGCTCAGGGGCACTGTCATTCACAAACCTGCAGAGTTATAAATGACAGCTATCGTCCAAAAATATATTGAAGTAAGGCTGCCAAGAGGACTTGAAAGCGGGGCAGAATTGCAGGAAACCGATTTCAGGAGGTAGACTGGAATTGCATGTAAAGCATAGGAAAAGAGGCAGAACGTCCACAATGATGCCCTTGGCCAAAAAGGGCGTATGCGTTTTTTCCTGAATATATTCAGGAAAAAACGCATACGTCCTTTTTGGCCAACCAAGCAAGCTTGCAAAGGAAATCTGCACTACAATGAAGTCTCACTGCCCCCCGGTCAAAAGGGCCATCTGAAAAAAGTGTAAAATTCAGAAAGTCAGGACAGGCCATGGAGAACTGGGAACCTTGTTATGCTGATGGGCGGGATGTAAATTGCCAACAGCCACTCTGGAGAAGTGTATGGTGTTTCCTGAAACATCTTAAAAACAAAGCAACAGAGCCTAGGACACTTCCACTTATGGTCCTATAGCTTAGGGAAATGAAAATCAAAAAGACACAGCCACCCCAAAGTTTGGGACGGCTCTGTTTACTAGAACCTCGTTTACGGTACAAGTTCAATATCGCAGAAAGCGAAAAATGGATAAAGAAGTTGTGGTACTTACGTAAAATGTAATATCACTCAGCAATGAAATCTATGTCATCAGGCCCGTAGCAGCATAATGAGTGGATTCAGGTACGATGATTGTAAGTGAAATAAGTCACACAGAAAAAGAAACATCATAAGATATCACTACTACACGGAATGTAAACTTGGCTACACAGGAACTGAATTACAAAACAGAGCAGGGTCTCAAATGTAGAAAACCAACTTATGCTTGCTTAAGGGGAAAGGTGAGTTGGGGTGCTGCATAAAACCAGAGATTGAAATTAGCACAGATACCGTTCCATAAGCCAAATATGTAATAGACAAGAGCTACTCCTTGCTCAACGAAGTGGACTCAACACCCCATATTAAACGCCTAAGAATATACCTGACTAGTAAGAATCTTAAAACCTATGGATTTATATGTCTCCGAAAGAGAATCAAGCGTGTGTACAGCGGCATAAACGCAGCAGTGATAGGATTGGTGAGGATCAGTGAGCAAATGCAGACCCTTTGAAGTCACATTGCATGGTACCCATTATATGGGTCTCAACTCTCCAGGTTTAAGGGATTCTTCCTTCAGCTAAAACACGCATGTGGAACCCAGAGTATGATCCACGTGTGATCAGGAAACGTGTTCAAATGTGACTCAGTTTTCGTCCCCCGGTACTCGGGTGCAACATTCCAGACGCTTTACTAACACTCTCCCCACTTAGAGAGTCACTGCCTTTAACCTCCTGTTTGGCCCAGTTTGCAATTTCTGCGGAAAATGAACAGGAATAGGGAGAACCAATGAGAGACTAGCTGGAGGTGTCTGGACGGGCAAATTTAACTCTCATTTCCCACCAGGAAGAGGAATTAACCAAAGGCTCAGCGTGCCATGCCGGAACCACACTAGGGCCTAAAGCAATCCTGCAGTGTTGTGGCCAGCTCACAAGAAAGCGAGTTGAAGAAGGGAGCTCAGGGGCACTGTCATTCACAAACCTGCAGAGTTATAAATGACAGCTATTGTCCAAAAATATATTGAAGTAAGGCTGCCAAGAGGACTTGAAAGCGGGGCAGAATTGCAGGAAACCGATTTCAGGAGGTAGACTGGAATTGCATGTAAAGCATAGGAAAAGAGGCAGAACGTCCACAATGATGCACTTGGCCAAAAAGGGCGTATGCGTTTTTTCCTGAATATATTCAGGAAAAAACGCATACATATTTTTTGGCCCACCAAGCAAGCTTGCAAAGGAAATCTGCACTACAATGAAGTCTCTCTGCCCCCCTGTCAAAAGGGCCATCTGAAAAAAGTGTAAAATCCAGAAAGGCAGGACAGGCCATGGAGAACTGGGAACCTTGTTATGCTGATGGGCGGGATGTAAATTGCCAACAGCCACTCTGGAGAAGTGTATGGTGTTTCCTGAAACATCTACAAAACAAAGCAACAGAGCCTAGGGCACTTCCACTTATGGTCCTATAGCTTAGGGAAATTAAAATCAAAAAGACACAGCCACCCCAAAGTTTGGGACGGCTCTGTTTACAAGAACCTCGTTTACGGTACAAGTTCAATATCGCAGAAAGCGAAAAATGGATAAAGAAGTGGTGGTACTTACGTACAATGCAATATCACTCAGCAATGAAATCTATGTCATCGGGACCGTAGCAGCATAATGAGTGGATTCAGGTACGATGATTCTAAGTGAAATAAGTCACACAGAAAAAGAAACATCATAAGATATCACTACTACACGGAATGTAAACTTGGTTACACAGGAACTGAATTACAAAACAGAACAGGGTCTCAAATGTAGAAAACCAACTTATGCTTGCTTAAGGTGAAAGGTGAGTTGGGGTGCTGCATAAAACCAGAGATTGAAATTAGCACAGATACCGTTCCATAAGCCAAATATGTAATAGACAAGAGCTACTCCTTGCTCAACGATGTGGACTCAACACCCCATATTAAATGCCTAAGAATATACCTGACTAGTAAGAATCTTAAAACCTATGGATTTATATGTCTCCGCAAGAGAATCAAACGTGTGTACAGCGCCATAAACGCAGCAGTGATAGGATTGGTGAGGATCGGTGAGCAAATGCATACTCTTTGAAGCCATATTGCATGGTACCCATTCCATGGGTCTCACTCAACTCTCCACGTTTAAGGGATTCTTCCTTCAGCTAAAACATGCATGTGGAACCCAGAGTATGATCCACCGTGTGATTGGGAAACGTTTTCAAAGGTGTCTCAGTTTTCGTCCCCTGGTACTCGGGTGCAACATTCCAGACGCTTTACTAACACTCTCCCCACTTGGAGAGTCAGTGCCTTTAACCTCCTGTTTGGCCCAGTTTGCAATTTCTGCGGAAAATGAACAGGAATAGGGAGAACCAATGAGAGACTAGCTGGAGGTGTCTGGACGGGCAAATTTAACTCTCATTTCCCACCAGGAAGAGGAATTAACCAAAGGCTCAGCGTGCCATGCCGGAACCATGCTAGGGCCTGAAGCAATCCTGCGGTGTTGCGGCCAGCTCACAAGAAAGCGAGTTGAAGAAAGGAGCTCAGGGGCACTGTCATTCACAAACCTGCAGAGTTATAAATGACAGCTATCGTCCAAAAATATATTGAAGTAAGGCTGCCAAGAGGACTTGAAAGCAGGGCAGAATTGCAGGAAACCGATTTCAGGAGGTAGACTGGAAATGCATGTAAAGCATAGGAAAAGAGGCAGAACGTCCACAATGATGCACTTGGCCAAAAAGGGCGTATGCGTTTTTTCCTGAATATATTCACGAAAAAACGCATACGCCCTTTTTGGCCAACCAAGCAAGCTTGCAAAGGAAATCTGCACTACAATGAAGTCTCACTGCACCCCGGTCAAAAGGGCCATCAGAAAAAAGTGTAAAATCCAGAAAGGCAGGACAGGCCATGGAGAACTGGGAGCCTTGTTATGCTGATGGGCGGGATGTAAATTGCCAACAGCCACTCTGGAGAAGTGTATGGTGTTTCCTGAAACATCTACAAAACAAAGCAACAGAGCCTAGGGCACTTCCACTTATGGTCCTATAGCTTAGGGAAATTAAAATCAAAAAGACACAGCCACCCCAAAGTTTGGGACAGCTCTGTTTACAAGAACCTCGTTTACGGTACAAGTTCAATATCACAGAAAGCGAAAAATGGATAAAGAAGTGGTGGTACTTAAGTACAATGCAATATCACTCAGCAATGAAATCTATGTCATCAGCCCCGTAGCAGCATAATGAGTGGATTCAGGTACGATGATTCTAAGTGAAATAAGTCACACAGAAAAGAAACTTCATAAGATATCACTACTACACGGAATGTAAACTTGGCTACAAAGGAACTGAATTACAAAACAGAACAGGGTCTCAAATGTAGAAAACCAACTTATGCTTGCTTAAGGGGAAAGGTGAGTTGGGGTGCTGCATAAAACCAGAGATTGAAATTAGCACAGATACCGTTCCATAAGCCAAATATGTAATAGACAAGAGCTACTCCTTGCTCAACGAAGTGGACTCAACACCCCATATTAAACGCCTAAGAATATACCTGACTAGTAAGAATCTTAAAACCTATGGATTTATATGTCTCCGAAAGAGAATCAAGCGTGTGTACAGCGGCATAAACGCAGCAGTGATAGGATTGGTGACGATCGGTGAACAAATGCAGAAACTTTCAAGTCATATTGCATGGTACCCATTCCATGGGTCTCAACTCTCCAGGTTTAAGGGATTCTTCCTTCAGTTGAAACATGCATGTGGACCCCAGAGTATGATCCACCGTGTGATCGGGAAACGTGTTCAAATGTGACTCAGTTTTCGTTCCCTGGTAGTTGGGTGCAACATTCCAGATGCTTTACTAACAGTCTCCCCACTTGGAGTGTCAGTGCCTTTGAACTCCTGTTTGGTCCAGTTTGCAATTTCTGCGGAAAATGAACAGGAATAGGGAGAACCAATGAGAGACTAGCTGGAGGTGTCTGGACGGGCAAATTTAACTCTCATTTCCCACCAGGAAGAGGAATTAACCAAAGGCTCAGCGTGCCATGCCGGAACCACATTAGGGCCTGAAGCAATCCTGCGGTGTTGCGGCCAGCTCACAAGAAAGCGAGTTGAAGAAAGGAGCTCAGGGGCACTGTCATTCACAAATCTGCAGAGTTATAAATGACAGCTATCGTCCAAAAATATATTGAAGTAAGGCTGCCAAGAGGACTTGAAAGCGGGGCAGAATTGCAGGAAACCGATTTCAGGAGGTAGACTGGAATTGCATGTAAAGCATAGGTAAAGAGGGAGAACGTCCACAATGATGCACTTGGCCAAAAAGGGCGTATGCGTTTTTTCCTGAATATATTCAGGAAAAAACGCATACGCCCTTTTTGGCTAACCAAGCAAGCTTGCAAAGGAAATCTACACTACAATGAAGTCTCACTGCCCCCCGGTCAAAAGGGCCATCTGAAAAAAGTGTAAAATCCAGAAAGGCAGGACAGGCCATGGAGAACTGGGAGCCTTGTTATGCTGATGGGCGGGATGTAAATTGCCAACAGCCACTCTGGAGAAGTGTATGGTGTTTCCTGAAACATCTACAAAACAAAGCCACAGAGCCTAGGGCACTTCCACTTATGGTCCTATAGCTTAGGGAAATTAAAATCAAAAAGACACAGCCACCCCAAAGTTTGGGACGGTTCTGTTTACAAGAACCTCGTTTACGGTACAAGTTCAATATCACAGAAAGCGAAAAATGGATAAAGAAGTTGTGGTACTTACGTACAATGCAATATCACTCAGCAATGAAATCTAAGTCATCAGGCCCGTAGCAGCATGACGAGTGGATTCAGGTACGATGATTCTAAGTGAAATAAGTCACAGAGAAAAAGAAACATCATAAGATATCACTACTACACGGAATGTAAACTTGGCTACACAGGAACTGAATTACAAAACAGAACAGGGTCTCAAATGTAGAAAACCAACTTATGCTTGCTTAAGGGGAAAGGTGAGTTGGGGTGCTGCATAAAACCAGAGATTGAAATTAGCACAGATACCGTTCCATAAGCCAAATATGTAATAGAGAAGAGCTACTCCTTGCTCAACGAAGTGGACTCAACACCCCATATTAAACGCCTAAGAATATACCTGACTAGTAAGAATCTTAAAACCTATGGATTTATATGTCTCCGAAGGAGAATCAAGCGTGTGTACAGCGGTATAAACGCAGCAGTGATAGGATTGGTGAGGATCGGTGAGCAAATGCAGACCCTTTGAAGTCATATTGCATGATACCCATTCCATGGGTCTCAACTCTCCAGGTTTAAGGGATTCTTCCTTCAGCTAAAACATGCATGTGGAACGCAGAGTATGATCCACCATGTGATTGGGAAACCTGCTCAAAGGTGTATCAGTTTTCGTCCCCTGGTCCTCGGGTGCAACATTCCAGATGCTTTACTAACACTCTCCCCACTTGGAGAGTCAGTGCCTTTAACCTCCTGTTTGGCCCAGTTTGCAATTTCTGCGGAAAATGAACAGGAATAGGGAGAACCAATGAGAGACTAGCTGGAGGTTTCTGGAAGGGCAAATTTAACTCTCATTTCCCACCAGGAAGAGGAATTAACCAAAGGCTCAGCGTGCCATGCCGGAACCACACTAGGGCCTGAAGCAATCCTGCGGTGTTGCGGCCAGCTCACAAGAAAGCGAGTTGAAGAAAGGAGCTCAGGGGCACTGTCATTCACAAACCTGCAGAGTTATAAATGACAGCTCTCGTCCAAAAATATATTGAAGTAAGGCTGCCAAGAGGACTTGAAAGCGGGGCAGAATTCCAGGAAACCGATTTCAGGAGGTAGACTGGAATTGCATGTAAAGCATAGGAAAAGAGGCAGAACGTCCACAATGATGCACTTGGCCAAAAAGGGCGTATGCGTTTTTTCCTGAATATATTCAGGAAAAAACGCATACGCCCTTTTTGGCCAACCAAGCAAGCTTGCAAAGGAAATCTGCACTACAATGAAGTCTCACTGCACCCCGGTCAAAAGGGCCATCAGAAAAAAGTGTAAAATCCAGAAAGGCAGGACAGGCCATGGAGAACTGGGAGCCTTGTTATGCTGATGGGCGGGATGTAAATTGCCAACAGCCACTCTGGAGAAGTGTATGGTGTTTCCTGAAACATCTACAAAACAAAGCAACAGAGCCTAGGGCACTTCCACTTATGGTCCTATAGCTTAGGGAAATTAAAATCAAAAAGACACAGCCACCCCAAAGTTTGGGACAGCTCTGTTTACAAGAACCTCGTTTACGGTACAAGTTCAATATCACAGAAAGCGAAAAATGGATAAAGAAGTGGTGGTACTTAAGTACAATGCAATATCACTCAGCAATGAAATCTATGTCATCAGGCCCGTAGCAGCATAATGAGTGGATTCAGGTACGATGATTCTAAGTGAAATAAGTCACACAGAAAAGAAACTTCATAAGATATCACTACTACACGGAATGTAAACTTGGCTACAAAGGAACTGAATTACAAAACAGAACAGGGTCTCAAATGTAGAAAACCAACTTATGCTTGCTTAAGGGGAAAGGTGAGTTGGGGTGCTGCATAAAACCAGAGATTGAAATTAGCACAGATACCATTCCATAAGCCAAATATGTAATAGACAAGAGCTACTCCTTGCTCAACGAAGTGGACTCAACACCCCATATTAAACGCCTAAGAATATACCTGACTAGTAAGATTCTTAAAACCTATGGATTTATATGTCTCCGAAAGAGAATCAAGCGTGTGTACAGCGGCATAAACGCAGCAGTGATAGGATTGGTGACGATCGGTGAACAAATGCAGAAACTTTCAAGTCATATTGCATGGTACCCATTCCATGGGTCTCAACTCTCCAGGTTTAAGGGATTCTTCCTTCAGTTGAAACATGCATGTGGACCCCAGAGTATGATCCACCGTGTGATCGGGAAACGTGTTCAAATGTGACTCAGTTTTCGTTCCCTGGTAGTTGGGTGCAACATTCCAGACGCTTTACTAACAGTCTCCCCACTTGGAGTGTCAGTGCCTTTGAACTCCTGTTTGGTCCAGTTTGCAATTTCTGTGGAAAATGAACAGGAATAGGGAGAACCAATGAGAGACTAGCTGGAGGTGTCTGCACGGGCAAATTTAACTCTCATTTCCCACCAGGAAGAGGAATTAACCAAAGGCTCAGCGTGCCATGCCGGAACCACACTAGGGCCTGAAGCAATCCTGCGGTGTTGCGGCCAGCTCACAAGAAAGCGAGTTGAAGAAAGGAGCTCAGGGGCACTGTCATTCACAAATCTGCAGAGTTATAAATGACAGCTATCGTCCAAAAATATATTGAAGTAAGGCTGCCAAGAGGACTTGAAAGCGGGGCAGAATTGCAGGAAACCGATTTCAGGAGGTAGACTGGAATTGCATGTAAAGCATAGGTAAAGAGGGAGAACGTCCACAATGATGCACTTGGCCAAAAAGGGCGTATGCGTTTTTTCCTGAATATATTCAGGAAAAAACGCATACGCCCTTTTTGGCCAACCAAGCAAGCTTGCAAAGGAAATCTACACTACAATGAAGTCTCACTGCCCCCCGGTCAAAAGGGCCATCTGAAAAAAGTGTAAAATCCAGAAAGGCAGGACAGGCCATGGAGAACTGGGAGCCTTGTTATGCTGATGGGCGGGATGTAAATTGCCAACAGCCACTCTGGAGAAGTGTATGGTGTTTCCTGAAACATCTACAAAACAAAGCAACAGAGCCTAGGGCACTTCCACTTATGGTCCTATAGCTTAGGGAAATTAAAATCAAAAAGACACAGCCACCCCAAAGTTTGGGACGGTTCTGTTTACAAGAACCTCGTTTACGGTACAAGTTCAATATCACAGAAAGCGAAAAATGGATAAAGAAGTTGTGGTACTTACGTACAATGCAATATCACTCAGCAATGAAATCTAAGTCATCAGGCCCGTAGCAGCATGACGAGTGGATTCAGGTACGATGATTCTAAGTGAAATAAGTCACAGAGAAAAAGAAACATCATAAGATATCACTACTACACGGAATGTAAACTTGGCTACACAGGAACTGAATTACAAAACAGAACAGGGTCTCAAATGTAGAAAACCAACTTATGCTTGCTTAAGGGGAAAGGTGAGTTGGGGTGCTGCATAAAACCAGAGATTGAAATTAGCACAGATACCGTTCCATAAGCCAAATATGTAATAGAGAAGAGCTACTCCTTGCTCAACGAAGTGGACTCAACACCCCATATTAAACGCCTAAGAATATACCTGACTAGTAAGAATCTTAAAACCTATGGATTTATATGTCTCCGAAGGAGAATCAAGCGTGTGTACAGCGGTATAAACGCAGCAGTGATAGGATTGGTGAGGATCGGTGAGCAAATGCAGACCCTTTGAAGTCATATTACATGATACCCATTCCATGGGTCTCAACTCTCCAGGTTTAAGGGATTCTTCCTTCAGCTAAAACATGCATGTGGAACGCAGAGTATGATCCACCATGTGATTGGGAAACCTGTTCAAAGGTGTATCAGTTTTCGTCCCCTGGTCCTCGGGTGCAACATTCCAGATGCTTTACTAACACTCTCCCCACTTGGAGAGTCAGTGCCTTTAACCTCCTGTTTGGCCCAGTTTGCAATTTCTGCGGAAAATGAACAGGAATAGGGAGAACCAATGAGAGACTAGCTGGAGGTTTCTGGAAGGGCAAATTTAACTCTCATTTCCCACCAGGAAGAGGAATTAACCAAAGGCTCAGCGTGCCATGCCGGAACCACACTAGGGCCTGAAGCAATCCTGCGGTGTTGCGGCCAGCTCACAAGAAAGCGAGTTGAAGAAAGGAGCTCAGGGGCACTGTCATTCAAAAACCTGCAGAGTTATAAATGACAGCTATCGTCCAAAAATATATTGAAGTAAGGCTGCCAAGAGGACTTGAAAGCGGGGCAGAATTGCAGGAAACCGATTTCAGGAGGTAGACTGGAATTGCATGTAAAGCATAGGAAAAGAGGCAGAACGTCCACAATGATGCACTTGGCCAAAAAGGGCGTATGCGTTTTTTCCTGAATATATTCAGGAAAAAACGCATACGCCCTTTTTGGCCAACCAAGCAAGCTTGCAAAGGAAATCTGCACTACAATGAAGTCTCACTGCACCCCGGTCAAAAGGGCCATCAGAAAAAAGTGTAAAATCCAGAAAGGCAGGACAGGCCATGGAGAACTGGGAGCCTTGTTATGCTGATGGGCGGGATGTAAATTGCCAACAGCCACTCTGGAGAAGTGTATGGTGTTTCCTGAAACATCTACAAAACAAAGCAACAGAGCCTAGGGCACTTCCACTTATGGTCCTATAGCTTAGGGAAATTAAAATCAAAAAGACACAGCCACCCCAAAGTTTGGGACGGCTCTGTTTACAAGAACCTCGTTTACGGTACAAGTTCAATATCACAGAAAGCGAAAAATGGATAAAGAAGTGGTGGTACTTAAGTACAATGCAATATCACTCAGCAATGAAATCTATGTCGTCAGGCCCATAGCAGCATAATGAGTGGATTCAGGTACGATGATTCTAAGTGAAATAAGTCACACAGAAAAGAAACTTCATAAGATATCACTACTACACGGAATGTAAACTTGGCTACAAAGGAACTGAATTACAAAACAGAACAGGGTCTCAAATGTAGAAAACCAACTTATGCTTGCTTAAGGGGAAAGGTGAGTTGGGGTGCTGCATAAAACCAGAGATTGAAATTAGCACAGATACCGTTCCATAAGCCAAATATGTAATAGACAAGAGCTACTCCTTGCTCAACGAAGTGGACTCAACACCCCATATTAAACGCCTAAGAATATACCTGACTAGTAAGAATCTTAAAACCTATGGATTTATATGTCTCCGAAAGAGAATCAAGCGTGTGTACAGCGGCATAAACGCAGCAGTGATAGGATTGGTGACGATCGGTGAACAAATGCAGAAACTTTCAAGTCATATTGCATGGTACCCATTCCATGGGTCTCAACTCTCCAGGTTTAAGGGATTCTTCCTTCAGTTGAAACATGCATGTGGACCCCAGAGTATGATCCACCGTGTGATCGGGAAACGTGTTCAAATGTGACTCAGTTTTCGTTCCCTGGTAGTTGGGTGCAACATTCCAGACGCTTTACTAACAGTCTCCCCAGTTGGAGTGTCAGTGCCTTTGAACTCCTGTTTGGTCCAGTTTGCAATTTCTGCGGAAAATGAACAGGAATAGGGAGAACCAATGAGAGACTAGCTGGAGGTGTCTGGACGGGCAAATTTAACTCTCATTTCCCACCAGGAAGAGGAATTAACCAAAGGCTCAGCGTGCCATGCCGGAACCACACTAGGGCCTGAAGCAATCCTGCGGTGTTGCGGCCAGCTCACAAGAAAGCGAGTTGAAGAAAGGAGCTCAGGGGCACTGTCATTCACAAATCTGCAGAGTTATAAATGACAGCTATCGTCCAAAAATATATTGAAGTAAGGCTGCCAAGAGGACTTGAAAGCGGGGCAGAATTGCAGGAAACCGATTTCAGGAGGTAGACTGGAATTGCATGTAAAGCATAGGTAAAGAGGGAGAACGTCCACAATGATGCACTTGGCCAAAAAGGGCGTATGCGTTTTTTCCTGAATATATTCAGGAAAAAACGCATACGCCCTTTTTGGCCAACCAAGCAAGCTTGCAAAGGAAATCTACACTACAATGAAGTCTCACTGCCCCCCGGTCAAAAGGGCCATCTGAAAAAAGTGTAAAATCCAGAAAGGCAGGACAGGCCATGGAGAACTGGGAGCCTTGTTATGCTGATGGGCGGGATGTAAATTGCCAACAGCCACTCTGGAGAAGTGTATGGTGTTTCCTGAAACATCTACAAAACAAAGCAACAGAGCCTAGGGCACTTCCACTTATGGTCCTATAGCTTAGGGAAATTAAAATCAAAAAGACACAGCCACCCCAAAGTTTGGGACGGTTCTGTTTACAAGAACCTCGTTTACGGTACAAGTTCAATATCACAGAAAGCAAAAAATGGATAAAGAAGTTGTGGTACTTACGTACAATGCAATATCACTCAGCAATGAAATCTAAGTCATCAGGCCCGTAGCAGCATGACGAGTGGATTCAGGTACGATGATTCTAAGTGAAATAAGTCACAGAGAAAAAGAAACATCATAAGATATCACTACTACACGGAATGTAAACTTGGCTACACAGGAACTGAATTACAAAACAGAACAGGGTCTCAAATGTAGAAAACCAACTTATGCTTGCTTAAGGGGAAAGGTGAGTTGGGGTGCTGCATAAAACCAGAGATTGAAATTAGCACAGATACCGTTCAATAAGCCAAATATGTAATAGACAAGAGCTACTCCTTGCTCAACGAAGTGGACTCAACACCCCATATTAAACGCCTAAGAATATACCTGACTAGTAAGAATCTTAAAACCTATGGATTTATATGTCTCCGAAGGAGAATCAAGCGTGTGTACAGCGGTATAAACGCAGCAGTGATAGGATTGGTGAGGTTCGGTGAGCAAATGCAGACCCTTTGAAGTCATATTGCATGATACCCATTCCATGGGTCTCAACTCTCCAGGTTTAAGGGATTCTTCCTTCAGCTAAAACATGCATGTGGAACGCAGAGTATGATCCACCATGTGATTGGGAAACCTGTTCAAAGGTGTATCAGTTTTCGTCCCCTGGTCCTCGGGTGCAACATTCCAGATGCTTTACTAACACTCTCCCCACTTGGAGAGTCAGTGCCTTTAACCTCCTGTTTGGCCCAGTTTGCAATTTCTGCAGAAAATGAACAGGAATAGGGAGAACCAATGAGAGACTAGCTGGAGGTTTCTGGAAGGGCAAATTTAACTCTCATTTCCCACCAGGAAGAGGAATTAACCAAAGGCTCAGCGTGCCATGCCGGAACCACACTAGGGCCTGAAGCAATCCTGCGGTGTTGCGGCCAGCTCACAAGAAAGCGAGTTGAAGAAAGGAGCTCAGGGGCACTGTCATTCACAAACCTGCAGAGTTATAAATGACAGCTATCGTCCAAAAATATATTGAAGTAAGGCTGCCAAGAGGACTTGAAAGCGGGGCAGAATTCCAGGAAACCGATTTCAGGAGGTAGACTGGAATTGCATGTAAAGCATAGGAAAAGAGGCAGAACGTCCACAATGATGCACTTGGCCAAAAAGGGCGTATGCGTTTTTTCCTGAATATATTCAAGAAAAAACGCATACGCACTTTTTGGCCAACCAAGCAAGCTTGCAAAGGAAATCTGCACTACAATGAAGTCTCCCTGCCCCCCGGTCAAAAGGGCCATCAGAAAAAAGTGTAAAATCCAGAAAGGCAGGACAGGCCATGGAGAACTGGGAGCCTTGTTATGCTGATGGGCGGGATGTAAATTGCCAACAGCCACTCTGGAGAAGTGTATGGTGTTTCCTGAAATATCTAAAAAACAAAGCAACAGAGCCTAGGGCACTTCCACTTATGGTCCTATAGCTTAGGGAAATTAAAATCTAAAAGACACAGCCACCCCAAAGTTTGGGACGGCTCTTTTTACAAGAATCTCGTTTACAATACAAGTTCAATATCACAGAAAGCGAAAAATGGATAAAGAACTTGTGGTAGTTACGTACAATGCAATATCACTCAGCAATGAAATCTATGTCATCAGGCCCGTAGCAGCATAATGAGTGGATTCAGATACGATGATTCTAAGTGAAATAAGTCACACAGAAAAAGAAACATCATAAGATATCACTACTACACGGAATGTAAACTTGGCTACCAAGGAACTGAATTACAAAACAGAACAGGGTCTCAAATATAGGAAACCAACTTATGCTTGCTTAAGGGGAAAGGTGAGTTGGGGTGCTGCATAAAACCAGAGATTGAAATTAGCACAGTTACCGTTGCATAAGCCAAATATGTAATAGACAAGAGCTACTCCTTGCTCAACGAAGTGGACTCAACACCCCATATTAAACGCCTAAGAATATACCTTAGTAGTAAGAATCTTAAAACCTATGGATTTATATGTCTCCGAAAGTGAATCAAGCGTGTGTACAGCAGCATAAACGCAGCAGTGATAGGATTGATGAGGATCGGTGAGCAAATGCAGACCCTTTGAAGTCATACTGCATGGTACCCATTCCATGGGTCTCAACTCTCCAGGTTTAAGGGATTCTTCCTTCAGCTAAAACATGCATGTGGAACCCAGAGTATGATCCACCGTGTGATGGGGAAACGTGTTCAAAGGTGTCTCAGTTTTCGTCCCCCGGTACTCGGGTGCAACATTCCAGATGCTTTACTAACACTCTCCCCACTTAGAGTGTCAGTGCCTTTTAACTCCTGTTGGGTCCAGTTTGCAATTTCTGCGGAAAATGAACAGGAATAGGGAGAACCAATGAGAGACTAGCTGGAGGTGTCTGCACGGGCAAATTTAACTCTCATTTCCCACAAGGAAGAGGAATTAACCAAAGGCTCAGCGTGCCATGCCGGAACCACACTAGGGCCTGAAGCAATCCTGCGGTGTTGCGGCCAGCTCACAAGAAAGCGAGTTGAAGAAAGGAGCTCAGGGGCACTGTAATTCACAGACCTGCAGAGTTATAAATGACAGCTATCGTCCAAAAACATATTGAAGTAAGGCTGCCAAGAGGACTTGAAAGCGGGGCAGAATTGTAGGAAACCGATTTCAGGAGGTAGACTGGAATTGCATGTAAAGCATAGGAAAAGAGGCAGAACGTCCACAATGATGCACTTGGCCAAAAAGGGCGTATGCGTTTTTTCCTGAATATATTCAGGAAAAAACGCATACGCCCTTTTTGGCCAACCAAGCAAGCTTGCAAAGGAAATCTGCACTACAATGAAGTCTCACTGCACCCCGGTCAAAAGGGCCATCTGAAAAAAGTGTAAAATCCAGAAAGGAAGGACAGGCCATGGAGAACTGGGAGCCTTGTTATGCTGATGGGCGGGATGTAAATTGCCAACAGCCACTCTGGAGAAGTGTATGGTGTTTCCTGAAACATCTAAAAAACAAAGCAACAGAGCCTAGGGCACTTCCACATATGGTCCTATAGCTTAGGGAAATTAAAGTCAAAAAGACACAGCCACCCCAAAGTTTAGGATGGTTCTGTTTACAAGAACCTCGTTTACGGTACAAGTTCAATATCACAGAAAGCGAAAAATGGATAAAGAAGTGGTGGTACTTACGTACAATGCAATATCACTCAGCAATGAAATCTATGTCATCAGGCCCGTAGTAGCATAACGAGTGGATTCAGGTACGATGATTCTAAGTGAAATAAGTCACACAGAAAAAGAAAGATCATAAGATATCACTACTACACGGAATGTAAACTTGGCTACACAGAAACTGAATTAAAAACAGAACAGGGTCTCAAATGTAGAAAACCAACTTATGCTTGCTTAAGGGGAAAGGTGAGTTGGGGTGCTGCATAAAACCAGAGATTGAAATTAGCACAGATCCCGTTCCATAAGCCAAATATGTAATAGACAAGAGCTACTCCTTGCTCAACGAAGTGGACTCAACACCCCATATTAAACGCCTAAGAATATACCTGACTAGTAAGAATCTTAAAACCTATGGATTTATATGTCTCCAAAAGAGAATCAAGCGTGTGTACAGCGGCATAAACGCAGCAGTGATAGGATTGGTGAGGATCGGTGAGCAAATGCAGACCCTTTGAAGTCATATTGCATGGTACCCATTCCATGGGTCTCAACTCTCCAGGTTTAAGGGATTCTTCCTTCAGCTAAAACATGCATGTGGAACCCAGAGTATGATCCACCGTGTGATTAGGAAATGTGTTCAAAGGTGTCTCAGTTTTCGTCCCCTGGTACTCGGGTGCAACATTCCACACGCTTTACTAACACTCTCCCCACTTGGAGAGTCAGTGCCTTTAACCTCCTGTTTGGCCCAGTTTGCAATTTCTGCGGAAAATGAACAGGAATAGGGAGAACCAATGAGAGACTAGCTGGAGGTGTCTGGACGGGCAAATTTAACTCTCATTTCCCACCAGGAAGAGGAATTAACCAAAGGCTCAGCGTGCCATGCCGGAACCACACTAGGGTCTGAAGCAATCCTGCGGTGTTGCGGCCAGCTCACAAGAAAGCGAGTTGAAGAAAAGAGCTCAGGGGCACTGTCATTCACAAACCTGCAGAGTTATAAATGACAGCTATCGTCCAAAAATATATTGAAGTAAGGCTGCCAAGAGGACTTGAAAGCGGGGCAGAATTGCAGGAAACCGATTTCAGGAGGTAGACTGGAATTGCATGTAAAGCATAGGAAAAGAGGCAGAACGTCCACAATGATGCACTTGGCCAAAAAGGGCGTATGCGTTTTTTCCTGAATATATTCAGGAAAAAACGCATACGCCCTTTTTGGCCAACCAAGCAAGCTTGCAAAGGAAATCTGCACTACAATGAAGTCTCACTGCACCCCGGTCAAAAGGGCCATCAGAAAAAAGTGTAAAATCCAGAAAGGCAGGACAGGCCATGGAGAACTGGGAGCCTTGTTATGCTGATGGGCGGGATGTAAATTGCCAACAGCCACTCTGGAGAAGTGTATGGTGTTTCCTGAAACATCTACAAAACAAAGCAACAGAGCCTAGGGCACTTCCACTTATGGTCCTATAGCTTAGGGAAATTAAAATCAAAAAGACACAGCCACCCCAAAGTTTGGGACGGCTCTGTTTACAACAACCTCGTTTACGGTACAAGTTCAATATCACAGAAAGCGAAAAATGGATAAAGAAGTGGTGGTACTTAAGTACAATGCAATATCACTCAGCAATGAAATCTATGTCATCAGGCCCGTAGCAGCATAATGAGTGGATTCAGGTACGATGATTCTAAGTGAAATAAGTCACACAGAAAAGAAACTTCATAAGATATCACTACTACACGGAATGTAAACTTGGCTACAAAGGAACTGAATTACAAAACAGAACAGGGTCTCAAATGTAGAAAACCAACTTATGCTTGCTTAAGGGGAAAGGTGAGTTGGGGTGCTGCATAAAACCAGAGATTGAAATTAGCACAGATACCGTTCCATAAGCCAAATATGTAATAGACAAGAGCTACTCCTTGCTCAACGAAGTGGACTCAACACCCCATATTAAACGCCTAAGAATATACCTGACTAGTAAGAATCTTAAAACCTATGGATTTATATGTCTCCGAAAGAGAATCAAGCGTGTGTAGAGCGGCATAAACGCAGCAGTGATAGGATTGGTGACGATCGGTGAACAAATGCAGAAACTTTCAAGTCATATTGCATGGTACCCATTCCATGGGTCTCAACTCTCCAGGTTTAAGGGATTCTTCCTTCAGTTGAAACATGCATGTGGACCCCAGAGTATGATCCACCGTGTGATCGGGTAACGTGTTCAAATGTGACTCAGTTTTCGTTCCCTGGTAGTTGGGTGCAACATTCCAGACGCTTTACTAACAGTCTCCCCACTTGGAGTGTCAGTGCCTTTGAACTCCTGTTTGGTCCAGTTTGCAATTTCTGCGGAAAATGAACAGGAATAGGGAGAACCAATGAGAGACTAGCTGGAGGTGTCTGGACGGGCAAATTTAACTCTCATTTCCCACCAGGAAGAGGAATTAACCAAAGGCTCAGCGTGCCATGCCGGAACCACACTAGGGCCTGAAGCAATCCTGCGGTGTTGCGGCCAGCTCACAAGAAAGCGAGTTGAAGAAAGGAGCTCAGGGGCACTGTCATTCACAAATCTGCAGAGTTATAAATGACAGCTATCGTCCAAAAATATATTGAAGTAAGGCTGCCAAGAGGACTTGAAAGCGGGGCAGAATTGCAGGAAACCGATTTCAGGAGGTAGACTGGAATTGCATGTAAAGCATAGGTAAAGAGGGAGAACGTCCACAATGATGCACTTGGCCAAAAAGGGCGTATGCGTTTTTTCCTGAATATATTCAGGAAAAAACGCATACGCCCTTTTTGGCCAAACAAGCAAGCTTGCAAAGGAAATCTGCACTACAATGAAGTCTCACTGCCCCCCGGTCAAAAGGGCCATCTGAAAAAAGTGTAAAATCCAGAAAGGCAGGACAGGCCATGGAGAACTGGGAGCCTTGTTATGCTGATGGGCGGGATGTAAATTGCCAACAGCCACTCTGGAGAAGTGTATGGTGTTTCCTGAAACATCTACAAAACAAAGCAACAGAGCCTAGGGCACTTCCACTTATGGTCCTATAGCTTAGGGAAATTAAAATCAAAAAGACACAGCCACCCCAAAGTTTGGGACGGTTCTGTTTACAAGAACCTCGTTTACGGTACAAGTTCAATATCACAGAAAGCGAAAAATGGATAAAGAAGTGGTGGTACTTAAGTACAATGCAATATCACTCAGCAATGAAATCTATGTCATCAGGCCCGTAGCAGCATAATGAGTGGATTCAGGTACGATGATTCTAAGTGAAATAAGTCACACAGAAAAGAAACTTCATAAGATATCACTACTACACGGAATGTAAACTTGGCTACAAAGGAACTGAATTACAAAACAGAACAGGGTCTCAAATGTAGAAAACCAACTTATGCTTGCTTAAGGGGAAAGGTGAGTTGGGGTGCTGCATAAAACCAGAGATTGAAATTAGCACAGATACCGTTCCATAAGCCAAATATGTAATAGACAAGAGCTACTCCTTGCTCAACGAAGTGGACTCAACACCCCATATTAAACGCCTAAGAATATACCTGACTAGTAAGAATCTTAAAACCTATGGATTTATATGTCTCCGAAAGAGAATCAAGCGTGTGTAGAGCGGCATAAACGCAGCAGTGATAGGATTGGTGACGATCGGTGAACAAATGCAGAAACTTTCAAGTTATATTGCATGGTACCCATTCCATGGGTCTCAACTCTCCAGGTTTAAGGAATTCTTCCTTCAGTTGAAACATGCATGTGGACCCCAGAGTATGATCCACCGTGTGATCGGGTAACGTGTTCAAATGTGACTCAGTTTTCGTTCCCTGGTAGTTGGGTGCAACATTCCAGACGCTTTACTAACACTCTCCCCACTTGGAGAGTCAGTGCCTTTAACCTCCTGTTTGGCCCAGTTTGCAATTTCTGCGGAAAATGAACAGGAATAGGGAGAACCAATGAGAGACTAGCTGGAGGTGTCTGGACGGGCAAATTTAACTCTCATTTCCCACCAGGAAGAGGAATTAACCAAAGGCTCAGCGTGCCATGCCGGAACCACACTAGGGTCTGAAGCAATCCTGCGGTGTTGCGGCCAGCTCACAAGAAAGCGAGTTGAAGAAAGGAGCTCAGGGGCACTGTCATTCACAAACCTGCAGAGTTATAAATGACAGCTATCGTCCAAAAATATATTGAAGGAAGTCCGCCAAGAGGACTCAAAAGCGGTGCAGAATTGCAGGAAACCGATTTCAGGAGGTAGATAGGAATTGCATTTAAAGCATAGGAAAAGAGACAGAACTTGGAAAATAATGCACTTGGCAAAAAAGGACATATGTGTTTTATCCAGAGCTCTCATAACCGAGGGGAGGAGATTCCCAGCAGGCTCCAACTGCCACCTGAGGGCTCATGTTGTCAAGGCAACGTGAGCAAGCCAGGCAGGAGTTACCTCACAGCAGAGATCCCACCTCACAGAAGGGTGAGAAACCCAGACAACATCAGACTCTCACCAGAGGGCCCACATCACCAAGGGGATGGGAACCAGGCAGGAGTGTCTTCACACCAGTGGGGCCACATCATGGAAAGGTGAGGTACTCAGCACATGTGTCCTCAAACCAGAGGACCCACATCACTAAGGGCCTTGGAGTGAGGCAGGCAGGAGTAGCCTCACAACACTGGGCCCATAGAATAAAAAAGTGAGGAATCCAGCAGTTGGAACCTCCCAGCAGGGGGCCCAGAGCACCGAGGCTATGGGATCCAGGCCACAGTGAACTCACAGAAGAGGGCCCATGTCATGAAACTGAGCAACCCAGCCATTGGGAACTCAGAGCAGGAGGCCCACATCCCCATGTGGATATAAATCTGGTAGGAGTGTCCTCGCACCACTGAAAACGTATCAGAAAATTTTGGGAGACCAGCAGTTAGAGCCTGACGCCAGAGGACCCTCATCACCAAGGGAAGGAGGCTCCCAGCAGGCTCCAACGGCCACCAGAGGGCTGACGTCGCCAAGGCGATGTGTGCCAACCAGGCACGAATGACCTCACAGCAGAGGGCCCACCTCAGAGAAGTGTGACGAACCCAGTCAGGATCAGACTCGCACCAGAGGGCCCACATCACCAAATGGATTGGAACCAGGCAGGAGTGTCCTCACATGAGTAGGGCCACATCATCTAAAGGTGAGGAACCCAGAACACGTGGCTTCAAACCATAGGACACACATCACCAAGAGGCTGGGGGTGAGGCAGGCAGGAGGAGCCTCACAACAGAGGGCCCAAAAATAAGGAAGGTGAGGAATCCAGCAGTTGCAACCTCCCAGCAGGCGGCCCAGAGCACAGAGGCTAGGGGATCCAAGCCAGAGTGAACTAACACCAGACAGCCCACATCATGAAACTGTGAGCAACCCAGACATTGGGACCTCAGAGCAGAAGGCCCACATCCCCATGGTGATGGGAACATGACAGGAGTGTCCTGGCATCACTGGGCTCACATCAGAAAACGTGGGGTGCTCAGAAGTTAGGGCCTGACGCTAGAGGGCACTCATCACCGAGGGGAGGAGGCTCCCAGCAGGCTCCAGCTGCCACCAGAGGGCCAACGTCACCAAGGCGATGTGTGCCAGCCCGGCAGGAGTGACCTCACAGCAGAGGCCCCACCTCACAGAAGGGTGAGGAACACAGCCAGGATCAGACTCTCACCAGAAGGCCCACATCACCAAGGGGAAGGGAACCAGGAAGGAGTGTCCCCACATCAGTGGGACAACATCATCGAAAGGTGAGGATCCCAGCACATGTAGCCTCAAACCAGAGGAACCACATCACCAAGGGGTTCGGAATGAGGCTGGCAGGACTGGCCTCACATCACAGGGTCCATAGAATATAAAAGTTGAGGAATCCAGCAGTTGGAACCTCCCAGCAAGCGGCCCAGAGCACCGAGGCTATGGGATCCAGGCCGCAGTGAACTCACAGCAGAGGGCCCACATCATGAACCTGTGAGCAGCCCAGCCGTTGGGACCTCAGAACAGAAGGCCCACATCCCCATTGGGATGGGAACCTGGCAGGAGTGGCTTCGCACCACTTAGCACATATCAGAAAATGTTAGGAGCCCAGCAGTTAGGGCCTGACGCCAGGGGGCCCTCATAACTGAGGGGAGGAGACTCCCAGCAGGTTCCAACTGCCAAAAGAGGGCCCACGTCTACAAGGTGGCATGCGCCAGCCAGGCAGTAGTGACCTCACAACAGAGGGCCTATCTCACAGAAGGGTGAGGAACCGAGGTAGGATGAGACTCTTGCCAGAGGGCCCACAACACCAAGGGGATGGGAACCAGTCAGGACTGTCCTCTCACCAGTGGGGCCACATCATCGAAAGGTGAGGAACCCAGCACATGCGGCCTCATATCAGAGGACATACATCACAAAGGGGATGGGAGTGAGGCAGGTAGGAGTAGCCTAAAAACAGAGGGCCCAAAGAATAAAAAAGGTGAGGAATCCAGCATTTGGAACCTCCCAGCAGGCGGCCGAGAGCACAGAAGCTATGGGATGCAGGCAGGAGTGAACTAACAGCAGAGAGCCCACATCATGAAACTGTGAGCAACCCAGGCGTTGGGACCTCAGAGCAGAAAGCCCACATCCCCATGGGGATGGGAACCTGACAGGAGTGTCCTGGCATCACTGGGCTCACATCAGAAAACATGGGGAGCCCAGCAGTTAGGGCCTGATGCTAGAGGGCTGTCATCACCGAGGGCAGGAGGCTCCCAGCAGGTTCCATGTGCCAACAGAGGGCCCACGTCGCCAAGGTGATGTGTGCAAGTCAGGTAGGATTGACCTCACAGCAGAGGGCCTACCTCACAGAAGAGTGAGGAACCCAGCCAGGATAAGACTGTCACCAGAAGGCCCACATCACCAAGGGGATGGGAACCAGGCAGGAGTGTCCTCACACCAGTGGGGCCACATCATTGAAAGTTGCGGAACCCAGCATATGTGGCCTCAAACCAGAGGACCCACATCACAAAGGGGATGCGAGTGAGGCAGGCAGGAGGAGCATCGCAACACAGGCCCCATAGAATACAAAAGTTGAGGAATCGAGCAGTTGGAACCTTCCAGCAGGCGGCCCAGAGCACAGAGGCTATGGCATCCAGGCCAGAGTGAACTAACAGCAGAGAACCCACATCATGAAACTGTGAACAACCCAGCCGTTGGGACCTCAGAACAGAAGGCCCACATCCCAATGGGTATGTGAACCTGGATGGAGTGTCTTCGAACCACTGGGCGCACATCACAAAATGTGGGGAGCCCAGCCGTTAGGGCCTGACGCCAGAGGGCCCTCATCACCGAGGGGAGGAGGCTCCCAGCAGGCTCCAAGTGCCACCAGAGGGCTCATGTCCACAAGGCGAGGTGAGCAAGCCAGGCAGGAGTGACCTCACAGCAGACGGCCCACCTCACAGATGGGTGAGGAACCCAGCCAGGATCAGACTCTCAACAGAGAGCCCACATCACCAAGGGGATGTGAACCAGGCAGGAGTCTCCTAAGACCACTGGTCCCACATCATCAAAAGGTGAGGAACCCAGCACATGTGGCCTCAAACCAGAGGACACACATCACGAAGGGACTGGGAGTGAGGCAGGCAGGAGGATCCTCACAACAGAGGGCCTAAAAAATTAAAAAAGTGAGGAATCCAGCAGTTGGAACCTTCCAGCAGGCGGCCAAGAACACAGAGGCTATGGGATCCAGGCCACAGTGAACTAACACCAGAGAGCCCACATCATGAAACTGTGATCAAACCAGCCGTTGGAACGTCAGAGCAGAAGGCCCACATCCCCATGGAGATGGGAACCTAAGAGGAGTGCCCGAGCATCACTGGGCTCACTAAGAAAAGTTGGGGAGCCCAGCAGTTAGGTCTTGACGTCAGAGGACCCTCATCACAGAGGTGAGGAGGCTCCCAGCAGGGTCCAAGTGCCACCAGAGGGCTCATGTCAACAAGGCGATGTGAGCAAGCCAGGCAAGAGTTACCTGATAGTAGAGGGCCCACCTCACAGATGGTTGAGAAACCCAGCCAGGATCAGACTCTCACCAGAGGGCCCACATCACAAAGGGGATGGGAACCAGTCAGGATTATCCTCACACCAGTGGGGCCTCATCATCTTAACGTGAGGAACCCAGCACATGTGTCCTCAAACCAGAGGACCCACATCACAAAGGGCCTTGGAGTGAGGCAGGCAGGAGTAGCCTCACAACACAGGGCACATAATATAAAATACGTGAGGATTCCAGCATTTAGACCTTCCAGCAGGCAGCTCAGAACACCGAGGCTATGGGATCCAGGCCACAGTGAACTCACAGCAGAGGGCCAACATCATAAAACTGTGAGCAACCCAGGCATTGGGACCACAGAGCAGAAGGCCCACATCCCCATGGGAATGGGAACCTGGCTGGAGTGTCCTCGCACCACTGGGCACACATCAGAAAATGTGGGGAGCCCACCATTTAGGGCCTGACGCCAGAGGGCTGTCATCACCGAGAGGAGGAGGCACCCTGCACGCTCCAACTGCCACCAGAGGGCTCACGTCTCCAAGGTGACGTGTGCCAGCCAGTCAGGAGTGACCTCACAGCAGAGGGCCTACCTCACAGAACGTTGAGGAACCCAGCCAGGATTAGACTCTCGCCAGAGGGCCCACCTCACCAAGCGGATGGTAACCAGGCAGGAGTGTCCTCACACGTGTGGGGCCACATCATCGAAAGGTGAGGAACGCAGCACATGTGGCCTCAAGCTATAGGACAGTCATCACCAAGGGGCTGGCAGCGAGGCAGGCAGGAGGAGCCTCACAACAGAGGGCACATAGAATAAAAAAGTTGAGGAATCCAGCAGTTGGAACCTCCCAGCAGGCGGCTCAGAGCACCGATGATAAGGGATCCTTGCCGGAGTGAACTCACAGCAGAGGGCCCACATCATGGTACTGTGAGCAAGCCAGCCGTTTTGACCTCAGAGCAGAAGGCCCATATCCCCATGGGGATGCGAACCTGGCAAGAGTGTCCTCACTCACTTGGCGCACATCAGAAAATGTGGGGAGCCCAGCAGTTATGGCCTAAGGCAAGAGGGCCCTCATCACCGAGGGGAGGAGGATCCCAGCACACTCCAACTGCCACCAGAGGGCCCACGTCGCCAAGGTGACTTGTGCCAGACAGGCATGATTGACCTCACAGAAGAGGGCCCACCTCACAGAAGGGTGAGGAACCCAGCCAGGATCAGACTCTCACCTGAGGGTCCACATGAGCAAGAGGATGGGAACCAGTCAGGACTGTCTTCCCTCCAGTGGGGCCACATCATTGAAAGGTGCGGAACCCAGCACATGTGGCCTCAAATCAGAGGACACATATCACAAAGGGAATGGGAGTGAGGCAGGCAGGAGTAGCTTAAAAACAGAGGGCCCAAAGAATAAGAAAGGTGAGGAATCCAGCAGTTGGAACCTCCCAGCAGGCAGCCGAGAGCACAGAAGCTATGGGATGCAGGCAGGAGTGAACTAACAGCAGAGAGCCCACATCATGAAACTGTGAGCAACCCAGGCGTTGGGACCTCAGAGCAGAAGGCCCACATCCCAATGGGGATGTGAACCTGGATGGAGTGTCCTCGCACCACTGGGCGCACATCACGAAATGTGGGGAGCACAGCTCTTAGGGCCTGACGCCAGAGGGCCCTCATCACCGAGGGTAGGAGGCTCCCAGCAGGCTCCAAGTGCCACCAGAGGGCTCATGTCCACAAGGCGAGGTGAGCAAGCCAGGGAGGAGTGACCTCACAGCAGACGGCCCACCTCACAGATGGGTGAAGAACCCAGCCAGGATCAGACTCTCAACAGAGGGCCCACATCACCAAGGGGATGTGAACCAGGCAGGAGTCTCCTAAGACCATTGGTCCCACATCATTGAAAGGTGAGGAACCCAATACATGTGGCCTCAAACCAGAGGACACACATCACGAAGGGGCTGGGAGTGAGGCAGGCAGGAGGATCCTCACAACAGAGGGCCCAAAAAATTAAAAAAGTGAGGAATCCAGCAGTTGGAACCTCCCAGCAGGCGGCCAAGAACACAGAGGCTATGGGATCCAGGCCACAGTGAACTAACACCAGAGAGCCCACATCATGAAACTGTGATCAACCCAGCCGTTGGAACGTCAGAGCAGAAGGCCCACATCCCCATGGAGATGGGAACCTAAGAGGAGTGCCCGAGCATCACTGGGCTCACTAAGAAAAGTTGGGGAGCCCAGCAGTTAGGGCCTGACGTCAGAGGGCCCTCATCACCGGGGGGCGGAGATTCCCAGCACGCTCCAACTGCCACCACACAGCTGACTTCACCAAGGCATTGTGTGCCAGCCATGCAGGAGTGACCTATCAGCAGAGGGTCTCCCTCACAGAAGGGTGAGGAACACAGCCAGGAACAGACTCTCACCAGGGGGCCCGCATAACCACGTGGATGAGAACCAGGCAGGAGTGTCCTCACACTAGTGGGGCCACATCATCAAAAGGTGAGGAACCCAGCAAAGGTGGCCACAAACCAGAGGACCCACATCACCAAGGGGTTGAGAGTGAGGTAGGTGTCTGGACAGGCATATTTAACACTCATTTCCCACCAGGAAGAGGAATTAACCAAAGGCTCAGCTTGCCCTGCCAGAAGCAGATTAGGGCCTGAAGCAGTCTTGCAGGTTTGCGGCCAGCTCACAAGAAAGCGAGTTGAAGAGAGGAGCTCAGGGGCCCTGTAATTCACAAACCTGCAGAGTTATAAATGACAGATAACGTCCAAAAATATATTGAAGTAAGGCTGCGAAGTGGACTTGAAAGCGGGGCAGAATTTCAGGAAACCGATTTCAGGAGGTAGACTGGATTTGCATTTAAAGCATAGGAAAAGAGGCAGAACATCGACAATGATGCACTTGGCAAAAAAGGACGTATGAGTTTGTTCCTGAATATATTCAGGAAAAAACACATACGCCCTTTTTGGCAAACCAAGCAAGCTTGCAATGGAAATCCGAACTACTATGAAGTGTCATTTCCCCCCTGTCTAAAGGGCCATCTGAAAAAAGTGTAAAATCCAGAAAGGCAAGACAGGCCATGGGGAAAAAGGAGCCTTGTTATGCTGATGGGAGGGATGTAAATTGCCAACAGCCACTCTGGAGAAGTGTATGGTGTTTCCTGATACATCTGAAAAACAAAGCAACAGAGTCTAGGGCATTTCCACGTATGGTCCTATAGCTTAGGGAAATTAAAATCAAAAAGACACAGCCACCCCAAAATTTGGGATGGCTCTGTTTACAGGAACCTCTTCTACGGTACAAGTTAAATATCCCAGAGAACAAATAATTGATAAAGAAGTTGCGGTACTTACGTACAACAGAATACCACTCAGCAATGAAATCTGTGTCACCAGGCCTGTACCAGCATAATGAGTGGATTGAGGCACGATGATTCTAAGTGAAATAAGTCACACAGAAAAAGAAACATCATAAGGTATCACTAATGCACGGAATGTAAACTTGGCTACACAGGAACTGAATTACAAAACAGAACAGGGTCTCAAGTTTAGAAAACCAACTTATGCTTGCTTAAGGGGAAAGGTGAGTTGGGGTGCTGCATAAAACCAGAGTTTGAAATTAGCACAGATACCGTTCCATAAGCCAAATATGTAATAGACAAGACCTACCCCTTGCTCAACGAAATGGACTCAACAATGAGGTATCACCTCACACCTGTTAGAATGGGCATCATCTGAAAATCTACAAACAACAAATGCTGGAATGGGTGTGGAGAAAAGGAAGCCTCTTCCACTACTGTTGGGAATATAAATTGATACAGTCACTATGGAGAACAATATGGAGTTTCTTAAGAAACTAATAATAGAATTACCATATGATACAGCAATCCCAGTACTGGACATATACCCAGACAAAACCATAAATCAAAAAGAGACATTCACCGCAATGTTCATTGCATCACTATTTACAATATCGAGGTAATGGAAGCAACCTAAATGGCCACAGACAGACGAATGCATAAAGATGTGGTACATATATAAAATGGAATATTACTAAGCCATGAAAGGAATGAAATTGGGTCATTTGTAGAGACGTAGATGGATCTAGAGACTGTCATACAGAGTGAAGTAAGTCAGAAAGAGAAAAACAAATCTTGTATATTCATGCATATATGTGGAACCTAGAAAAACTGTACAGATTAACCGTTTTGCAAGGCATAAATAGAGCAACAGATGTAGACAACAATCGTATGGACAACAAGGGGGGAAAGCTCTTGGGGGGGTGGTGGTGGGAGGAGTTGAGAGATTGGGATTGGCATGTAAACATTTATATGTATAAAATAGATAACCAATAAGAACCTGCTGTATAAAAATATAAAATAAAATTAAAAATTAAAAAGAAATAAAATTTAAAAAACAAAACAGAAAAAACAATTATTCCCTTCACATACATGTATTTATATGAATAAATTATTTCCATGCTTATATCTGTAAATACAAAAAAGAGGAATAAAATCTACCTTGAACCAAAAACGAAAAAGAGAAAAAAAAAACAGAACCCACCAGTTACTCAGAGGAAAACCGTATCAGGGCCCTTGCTCCAGTTGTAAACAATTCTGAAGTTGGTCAGTGGTGAGGAATCGTCTCCCATTCAGCCAGCAGCCCCCACACAACAAGCGTCCTCATTGCAAAGCTGGGGCACCGTGCCGAGGCATCTGTGAGTGAACGTGAGCTGAGCCCCAGGCCAGTTGCGGCTGAACTGTTCCCACCCTTCCCAGGTAAAACACCTGAATATATACAAGGACTTGAAAGCCTAGAGGAAGGGCCATGGAGCCACATGAGTGACAGCATGCCAGCTGACTTGGTGCCTGTAGGCCAGCCAGGATGGCCCTGGCCCTGGGTGCTCTTCTGGAAGATTTCCATTTCCCTGCCTGAGATACCCGTCCTGTCCCTGCCCCCACTGTTTTTTTCCTTCCTCACCTCTGCCCAGGGAGAAATTCCAGCAACAGGTATGGGTGACACATCCTCTTCTTTAGCAGGTGGCAGCCTGGCAACTGCTGCAGAAAGTCCAGCAGAGCCCCACTCACACTGGGCCACCCACAAAGCCGTGGCCTCTCACTCCCTCCCACCAGCCCAGCCCCGAGACTGCTGACAGGGCAGAGAAAATGGCGTCAGGCACAGCTGCAGGGGCTCTTGCTGCCTGGAGTGGTATTTATATTGATCTCAACCCAGGCACACCTGGGGAGGGCTGGCCGGCACCGTAAGGCTGCCCAGGTCAGCCAATCATCACCCCTCAGGGGCTCACAGTTGCAGAAAATGGAACTTGCTGAACCGGCCAGGTCCAAGGAACAGGTGTGGGCTCCTGAGAGTCAGGATAGACAAGGGGCTGCAGCTTTGGCTTGTTTTCTAATCATTTTATCTGGCCCATGAGTGGGAGACAACTTCAAGAAAAGCCTCTCCTAATGAGAGGAACCCAGGAGTCAGGGAGAGGAGGGGTGGGTGGTGGTTAGAGACAGAGGCCTGGTGCCCCGGGTGCAGTGGAAGTCTCTGGAAGACCAGGTGGAGGGAGGCCACACAGAGTGATGCCCAGGGTCACAGACCTGTCGGAGCTGCTGTTTGTTAGTTCAAGTCCTGCTCTGAGGTGCTCTGTGTCAGCTCTGAGCGACAGGTGAGATGGGGGTGCTCTTCAATGAGGGCTATGTGCACGGTTCCTGTGTGCCCAGCCCTGCCACGGTACCTGCAAGGGTAGCTCTGTATCCTGGGAGAGGCCTGACCACGAGAGCCCCGTGGGCTGGGTTGGGGGTGGGGTACCTGCCCAGGAGAGCTCCATATCCTGGGATTGGCCTGACCACGAGAGCCCCATGGGCTGCTGGGGACCTGGTAAAGGATGTCAGGACAGTCAGTGAAGCCACCGAGGATATACCTCCAGTTGCTCCTAATTCCTACACCCTGCTGGTCATTCTACCAACCACCAGGACATGGTATTCTGTATTAGTCTTCAATGATGCCTTCTTTTGTATTCCATTAGTCCCAGAGTCACAAGAAATTTTGGCTTGTGAGTGGCAGGACTCAACATACAACTAAAACAATACTTCCGGGCCGTCTTGCCCCAAGGGTTCAAAAATTCCCACATCATCTTTGGGGAAAGCTTAGCTAAAGACCGAAAAGTTCTACCTCTGGAAAAGGAAACCCTCCTTCAATATGCAGACGACATTCTGATCGCCAGCCCTACTAAGGAGGCCTCTGAACTACCAAGCCAATAAAGGATAGAAGTTGTCCAAGAAAAAGCTCAAATATCACAGACTGCGGTGACCTGCCTGGGCTTCATTCTCACACAAGGTCAGAGAAGCCCATCCCAGGAAAGGGAAGAAACCATTTGCAGCCTTACCCCTTTCTAAAACTAGAAGACAGCTTAGGGGTTCCTGGGGAGGCCAGGGTTTGCTGCTTCTGGATCCCTAACTACAGTCTACTAGCTGGGCCTCTATATGAAACACTGAAAGGAAAAGATGATGATCCTTTTGAACAGAATCCAGAAGTGGCCTTTCAAGAATGGAAAGAGCAGTCAATTCAGACCCTTGCCCTGGAACTCCCTAATTGAGCTAAACCCTTCGACCTTTCCATTCCCGGTGAAAGGTGAATCGCCATTGGAGAATTAGTGCAAAAACTGGGACCACTTGAAATGGAACAACGCAAGAATGCCATCCAGGTAGGATAAACTACAATCACCAAGGGGCTTGGCCCACTGCCACATCTGGCCAAGATACTGGTGGTATCTAAAAACCTGGAAATCAGCAGCCCAAAAGGCCACCTCCCTCCTAAGGGAAAAGGACCCCACGTGGTGATCCTAATCACCAACCATGCCCTGAAGTTGCAGGGTTCGCTCCGTGGGCACACCGACCTCGAGTGAGGAGGCCCTCCAACTCCAACATCCAGAGAGATAACCGGGAGCAACAGGACACCATGACGACTCGTGTGAACATCACTTGACCTGGAGTTTCTCTCATAAAACAACAATAGTGTGTCCCGAAGGAGTAGACTACTGCTTGCAGGACTTACTGCACCCGGAGGGGAGCTAATAATCTTGGCGGGGGAAACCTATATCACACTGTCACCATAGAAAAGCCTACAGACACCGTGATGATGGTGGCCAATAAGACCGGCTGGACTCCTGTTTACTTCAAAAGGCTGTTGACTCAGTGGTCATCATGGTCCTTGATCACCACTGACCCTGGACTGTCTGGGAGTTGAGCGGGCAGGGCTCTGACACCTGGTGCTGTTTTTACGTTAATTCAGGGGCCTAATTGAAGAAAGAGCAGACTACTGGTCAGAGCATCTAGGCTGGCAGAAACGGTCAGCCTAAGGTGACCAAACAAATGTGGGCCGGGGTGAAACCGGCCCCCACAGCGTCTCTGCACATCTCTTTCCTGGACCCTTAAAGGTCATTAGAATCTATAACACTTCCAATGCTGGTGCTCAGGCGGACGAGCAGGGAGGCAGGGGTCCTGGGGCCAATCAACGTCACCTGGAGGCTGCTGGGGAGAAGTTCTGACCCTCATCCCCTGGTATGAGGGCTCCCAACTCAGCACTCAGCAGTTACAGAAGAAGGGTCTGCACCCTCAGCACTCCAAGAATGAGGAACGGGACAAAAGGCAGAGGAGGGGTTTGTTCCCAGCAAAGCCCATTAAAAATCCCTGGGAGATAAAAATAGAATCTGGGCAATAAAGTCAAGTCTGACCTTTTTTATCCTTTGTGCTTTGTCTAATTTCACGTGCTCCTAGGGTCCCGCATGCAGAGGTTCCACACCCGGCACTTCAGACCAGATTTCCTAGTGCAGAATGGCTGGGTCGACACCTCAGCTCCTGGGGCCCAGTGCAGACTCCGAGATATAGAGCCTGAGCTGCAGCCAACCCGGCCCTCGAGAGCTCCGCCCCCTCCCTCCCACTGACTCTGACAGGATCTCTACACAGCAGCCCAGCCCACAGCCCACAGGGTAGTGCATGCTCTCACCTCTCCATTCTCTGATCAAAATATAAAGTTTCCTTTGCTTGTGAACCAAACTCAGTCTCGATCTGTTGGCCCCAATGACGCTGGGCAGGGGGACACTTGTTGGGGTCCACTCTGGAGGATCAGTAACAGAAATTGAGACTATTGTAACTTCAATGAACAGATGTGTGAGCCAAACTGTAGTTAACATAGAACAGTTTATAAGGCTCGGGTAAAATAAGATGTTTCTAACACTTCCATTTGATATTTCCATCACTTTATTATAAGCAAGTTCAGTGCAAAGGTTTGTCTTATTTGTCAGGTCAATATTAGAGAAATGAAGTGATTTCTTTCCAAGGATGTACATCTAATAATCTTGGTTAAAGCTTCAATCTTGTTTTAAATGCTTTTCCATTGAAAATGATACCTCTCTTTCAGCTCCCCCATTTCTGAGAAGTATAAAATCTTATAATTTATTATTACCAAAGGGGAAAGGTGGGAGGAGGGATAAATTAACAGTTTGGAATTAACACATACACACTGCTATGTATAAAATAGATCATCAACAAGGAACTACTGTGTAACACAGGGAACTACACTCAATATTTTGCAATAACCTATAAGGGGAAATAATCGGAAAAAGAATAGATATTTTTATTGACATCATCTATCAATGACAGTTAAAGTGTAACCTAAGGGAAGCTGGTGGTGAGTGCTTCTGACCCTGAAGACTTCAATCATCTAAAGTTTGGACTCTGCCTACTCCCCAAGGCCCTTCATGAACATATGTGTAGCCATAGCTTAAAAAATTCCCCAGTTTGGGTTTCGGGGAGACACTGATTTTGAAAAAGCTCTGGTGTTCTCCTTACATGAATGGGACTCTTCCTACTGCTAAAACATGTCTGTCACACCCAGAGGATGGTATACCGTCTGATCGGGAAGAGTTTGAAAAAGGCATCTCATCTCCTCATCTCCTGGTGCTCGGGTTCACCCCTCCAGGGTCTTTACTAACAGTCTCCCCACTTGGAGATGTCAGCACTGTCAACATCCTGTTGCGTACAGTTTGGAATTTGTCCAGAGGATGAAGCGGAAGGATGAGGAACAATGAGAGACAAGTCCTAGGTGTTCAGACAGGCACATGCCACTCTAATTTCCAATCAGGAAGACGAATTGACCAAAGGCTAGGGTTGCCCATGGAAACAGTATAGGGCTTGAGGAAATCCCACTGCTTTGTGGCCAGTTCCCATAAACACAAGTTGAACAATGGAACTCAGGGGCAGTAAAATTCACGAAACTGCAGAGTTGAAAATATCTATCACTGAAAAATGTCTTGAGGAAAGTCAGAGAAAAGGGTTGGTAAGCAAGGGAGAATGGCAGGAAAGGGATTTGAGGAGGTAGAAAGGACTCGCCATTAAGCACAAGAAAAGGGGCTGAACATTGCCAACATTGCAGTTGGCCAAAAAGGCTGTATGCGTTTTTTTCTGTATATATTCAAGAAAAGGGCATACACTTTTTTAACCAACCAAACAGGTGGGCACTGGAAATCAATACTACAAAAGATATCACTTCACATCAGTCAGAAGAGCCATCCTCATAAAGTGTAAACACCAGAAATGCAGGACAGGGCAAGGAGAAGAGGGAGCCCTGTGAGGCTTATAGTGGAAATGTATATTGCCAATGGCCATTCTGGAGAAGTGTATTGTGTTTACTAAAGCATCTAAAAAATGAGCTACAGAGCATAGGGCACTTGCACTCATGGGCGTATATCTTGGGAAAAACAAAAATCGAGAGGACACAGGCACCCCAATGTTTACTGCCTCTCTGTTTAAAAGATCCTCGACTAAGATATAACTTAAATGTCTCTGGAGGGAAAAAATGGATAGAGATGTGGTACTTATGTAGAGTGGAATATTACTCAGCCTGGAAATCAATGAAATATGGCCAGTTGTAACAACTCCGGAGGAGTTACGTATGATCATTCTAAGTGACATAATTCAAAAAGAAAAAGACACATATCATAAGATATCACTTAAAGGTGGAATCCAAAATAGCTACACATGAAATAAATTACAAAACAAAAACATAGTCAAATATGTAGAAAACACACATAAGGCTGCTAAACGGGAAAGGTGGGGAGGGGTGAGGCATCATCCAGGAGGTTGAAATTAGCAAAGATACCATTCCAAATACCAAACTGATAATCAACAAGGCCTACACAGTAGCTAAAAGAACTGCACTCAGCACACTCAAGTCACCGGAAAAGAATATATATGACTGGTAAGAATCTGAAAAAGAATTTATTGATGTCTCTCTGTATGTGAATCAAGTGGATGTACAGCAGCAAGAAACAGAGCTTTGAAAATCAGCTGCAACCAATATAGTAATAAATTGAAAAAAATAAACGACAGAGAGACAGAGAAAACCTCTTACAACTTTTCCTCAGAGACGGTGATGCAACATGGATTGAACACATCTAGACCCACAGCAGGATGAGACATAAGGCTGGAAACTGTTCGTGCTAAGAGAAATGTGAGGTTGGGTGAGGAAATGCACACCCTTTAAAGTAATACTACCTGGTACCCATTCAATGGGTCCCAAATCTGCAGGTTCAAGGAATCTTCCTACAGCTAAAACATGCATGGAAAACCCAGAGGACTGTACACCATGTGATCGGGAGATGTGTCTAAAATGCACCTCATTTATCCTCTCCTGGTGCTCCTGTTCATCATTCCAGCCACGTTACTTAGAATCTCCCCACTTAGAGAATCAGCACATTTAAACTTCTGTTTCACACATTTTGCAAATTGTGAGGAGGATGAACGGGAAGAGGGAGAACCAATGAGAGAATAGTTGTAGGGGTTTGGACGGGCACATGTCACTCTAATTTCCCATTAAGAATAAGAATTAAAAAAAGGCTCAGCCCGCCTCGCCGGAGCCAAAATAGGACCTGAAGCAATCCTGCGGCTTTGAGGCCAGCTCACAAAAGAACAACTTAAAAAATGGAGCTCAGGGTCACTGCAATTCACAAACCTGCAGAGTTATAAATGAAAACTAACATCCAAAAATATGTTGACGTAAGGCAAAGAAGAGGATCTGAATGCAAGACAGAATTGCAAGAAATAGATTTCAAGAGATAGATTGGACTCGTCTTTAAAGCACATGAAAAGCGGCAGAATTTCGACAATGATGCAGTTGGCCCAAAAGGGAGTATGCGTTTTTTCCTGAATATATCCAGGAAAAAACGCATACGCACTTTATGGGCAACCAAGCAAGCAAGCAATGCAAATGTGCACTACAAAGAAGTCTCATTTCCCACCGGTCAAAAGGGCCATCCAAAAAAAATTGTAAAAACCAGAAATGCAGGACAGGCCATGGAGAACAGGGAGCCTTTATACGCTGATGGACAGTCTGTGAACTGCCAAGAGCCACTCTGGAGAAGTGTATGGTGGTTCCTAAATCATCTAAAAAACAGAGCTACAGAGCATAGGGCACTTCCAATCACGGAAGTATATCTAGGGAAGTCTAAAAATCAACAAGACACAAGCACACCACAGTTTAGGGCTACTCTGTTTACAAGAACCTCAACTTCAGTACACCTTAAATATCCCAGGAAAGAGAACAATGGATAAAGAAAATGTGGTACTTATGTACAATGGAATATCTCTTCACCATGAAATCAATGTAATAAGGCTAGTAGAAGGATAAAGAGTGGATTTAGGTCCGATAATACTACTTGAAATAAGTCAAACAGAAAAAGAAACATATCATAAGATATCACTTATAGAGGGAGGATAAATATGGCTGCACAAAAAATGAATTACAAAACAGAACAGTGTCTCACATTTAGAAAACACACTTATGTCAGCTTAAGGGGAAAGGAGAGGTGGGATGATGCATAAAACCAGAGTTTGAAATTAGCACAGATACCATTCAATAAACCAAATAGGTATTAGACAAGATCTACACCTTGCTCAATGAACTGGCCTCAACACACCCTATACACCGCAGAGAAATATATCTGAGTAATAAGAATCTTAAAACCCATGTATTGATATATCTCCATAAGGGAATCAAGTGTGTGCAGAGCGGCCAAACACAGCAGTGAAAATGAGCTAAACCCCATTATAGAAATAAATTTTAAAACCAAAACGCAGAAACAATGAAAGAGAGAAAAATTCTTACAAAATTCGCTCAGGGGCTGTGATGCAACCTGGAATGACCACATATAAACCCACAGCTGGATAAGACATAAGGCTGGACACTTGGGGCTGAGAGGATTGGTGAGCTTTGGTGAGCAACTGCCGAAAGTTTAATGCAATACTTCATGCTACTCATTCCAAGGGTCCCAACACTCCAGGTTGAAGGGAATCTTCCTACAGCTAAACCATGCATGGGAAATCCAGCAGATGGTATACCATATGATGGGGAAAGGTTTCTAAAACGCACCTCATTTTCCTCTCTTGGGGCTCCGGATCAACATTCCAGCCACTTTACTAACAACATCCCCACATGGAGAGTCAATGCCTTTAAGTTCCGGTATCGCAGAGTCTGCAGTTAGTGCGGAGGATGAATGGGAATAGGGGTAACCAGTGAGAAAATAGCTGTAGCGGTTTCAATGGGCACATGTCACTCTAATTTCACATCAGGAAGAAGAATTAACCAAAGGCAGAGCAAGGCGCCCCAGAAGAAGAATAGGGCCTGAAGAAATCCTGTGGATATGAGGCAAGATCACAAAAATAAGAGCTGAAAAATGGAGCTAAGGGCCACTGCAATTCAAAAACCTGCAGAGTTATACAGGCCAACTATTTTCCAAAATATATATTGAGGTAAGGCTATGAAGAGGCACTGACAGCAAGGCAGAATTGCAGGAAACCGATTTCAAGAGGTAGAATAGAATTGCATTGAAAACATATGAAAAGACTCAGAATGTTGACAATGATGCACATGGCCAAAAAGGGCATATGCGTTTTTTCCTGAATATATTCAGGAAGAAAGGCATATGCACTTTCTGGCCAACCAAGCAAGCTTGCAAAGGAAATCTGCACTACAATGAAGTCTCACTTTCCCCCGGTCAAAAGGGCCATCTGAAAAAAGTGTAAAATCCAGAAAGGCAGGACAGGCCATGGAGAACTGGGAGCCTTGTCATGCTGACGGGCAGGCTGTAAACTGCCAACAGCCACTCTGGAGAAGTGTATGGTGTTTCCAGAAACATCCAAAAAACAAAGCAACAGAGCCAAGGGCACTTCCACTTATGGTCCTATAGCTTAGGGAAATTAAAATCAAAAAGACACAGCCACCCCAAAGTTTGGGACGGCTCTGTTTACAAGAACCTCATTTACGGTACAAATTCAATATCACAGAAAGCGAAAAATGGAAAAAGAAGTTGAGGTACTTACGTACAATGCAATATCACTCAGCAATGAAATCTATGTCATCAGGCCCGTAGCAGCATAATGAGTGGATTCAGGTACGATGATTCTAAGTAAAATAAGTCACACAGAAAAAGAAACATGATAAGATATCACTACTACACGGAATGTAAACTTGGCTACACAGGAACTGAATTACAAAACAGAACAGGGTCTCAAATGTAGAAAACCAACTTATGCTTGCTTAAGGGGAAAGGTGAGTTGAGGTGCTGCATAAAACCAGAGATTGAAATTAACACAGATACCGTTCCATAAGCCAAATATGTAATAGACAAGAGCTACTCCTTGCTCAATGAAGTGGACTCAACACCCCATATTAAACGCCTAAGAATATACCTGACTAGTAAGAATCTTAAAACCTATGGATTTATATGTCTCCGAAAGAGAATCAAGCGTGTGTACAGCGGCATAAACGCAGCAGTGATAGGATTGGTGAGGTTCGGTGAGCAAATGCAGACCCTTTGAAGTTATATTGCATGGTACCCATTCCATGGGTCTCAACTCTCCAGGTTTAAGGGATTCTTCCTTCAGCTAAAACATGCATGTGGAACCAAGAGTATGATCCACCGTGTGATTGGGAAACGTGTTCAAATGTGTCTCAGTTTTCGTCCCCTGGTACTTGGGTGCAACATTCCAGACGCTTTACTAACACTCTCCCCACTTGGAGAGTCAGTGCCTTTAACCTCCTGTTTGGCCCAGTTTGCAATTTCTGTGGAAAATGAACAGGAATAGGGAGAACCAATGAGAGACTAGCTGGAGGTTTCTGGAAGGGCAAATTTAACTCTCATTTCCAACCAGGAAGAGGAATTAACCAAAGGCTCAGCGTGCCATGCCAGAACCACACTAGGGCCTGAAGCAATGCTGCGGTGTTGCGGCCAGCTCACAAGAAAGCGAGTTGAAGAAAGCAGCTCAGGGGCACTGTCATTCACAGACCTGCAGAGTTATAAATGACAGCTATCGTCCAAAAATATATTGAAGTAAGGCTGCCAAGAGGACTTGAAAGCGGGGCAGAATTGCAGGAAACCGATTTCAGGAGGTAGACTGGAATTGCATGTAAAGCATAGGAAAAGAGGCAGAACGTCCACAATGATGCACTTGGCCAAAAAGGGCGTATGCGTTTTTTCCTGAATATATTCAGGAAAAAACGCATACGCCCTTTTTGGCCAACCAAGCAAGCTTGCAAAGGAAATGTGCACTACAATGAAGTCTCACTGCCCCCTGGTCAAAAGGGCCATCTGAAAAAAGTGTAAAATCCATAAAGGCAGGACAGGCCATGGAGAACTGGGAGCCTTGTTATGCTGATGGGCGGGATGTAAATTGCCAACAGCCACTCTGGAGAAGTGTATGGTGTTTCCTGAAACATCTAAAAAACAAAGCAACAGAGCCTAGGGCACTTCCGCTTATGGTCCTATAGCTTAAGGAAATTAAAATCTAAAAGACACAGCCACCCCAAAATTTGGGATGGCTCTTTTTACAAGAACCTCATTTACGGTACAAGTTCAATATCACAGAAAGCGAAAATGGATAAAGAAGTTGTGGTACTTAAGTATAATGCAATATCACTCAGCAATGAAATCTATGTCATCAGGCCCGTAGCAGCATAATGAGTGGATTCAGCTACGATGATTCTAAGTGAAATAAGTCACACAGAAAAGAAAATTCATAAGATATCACTACTACACGGAATGTAAACTTGGCTACACAGGAACTGAATTACAAAACAGAACAGGGTCTCAAATGTAGAAAACCAACTTATGCTTGCTTAAGGGGAAAGGTGAGTTGGGGTGCTGCATATAACCAGAGATTGAAATTAGCACAGATACTGTTCCATAAGCCAAATATGTAATAGACAAGAGCTACTCCTTGTTCAATGAAGTGGACTCAACACCCCATATTAAACGTCTAAGAATATACCTGACTAGTAAGAATCTTAAAACCTATGGATTTATATGTCTCCAAAAGAGAATCAAGCGTGTGTACAGCGGCATAAACGCAGCAGTGATAGGATTGGTGAGGTTCGGTGAGCAAACGCAGACCCTTTGAAGTTATATTGCATGGTACCCATTCCATGGGTCTCAACTCTCCAGGTTTAAGGGATTCTTCCTTTAGCTAAAACACGCATGTGGAACCCAGAGTATGATCCACCGTGTGATCGGGAAACGTGTTCAAATGTGTCTCAGGTTTCGTCCCCTGGTACTCGGGTGCAACATTCCAGACGTTTTACTAACACTCTCCCCACTTGGAGAGTCAGTGCCTTTAACCTCCTGTTTGGCCCAGTTTGCAATTTCTGTGGAAAACGAACAGGAATAGGGAGAACCAATGAGAGACTAGCTGGAGGTTTCTGGAAGGGCAAATTTAACTCTCATTTCCAACCAGGAAGAGGAATTAACCAAAGGCTCAGCGTGCCATGCCGGAACCACACTAGGGCCTGAAGCAATGCTGCGGTGTTGCGGCCAGCTCACAAGAAAGCGAGTTGAAGAAAGGAGCTCAGGGGCACTGTCATTCACAGACCTGCAGAGTTATAAATGACAGCTATCGTCCAAAAATATATTGAAGTAAGGCTGCCAAGAGGACTTGAAAGCGGGGCAGAATTGCAGGAAACCGATTTCAGGAGGTAGACTAGAATTGCATGTAAAGCATAGGAAAAGAGGCAGAACGTCCACAATGATGCACTTGGCCAAAAAGGGCGTATGCGTTTTTTCCTGAATATATTCAGGAAAAAACGCATACGCCCTTTTTGGCCAACCAAGCAAGCTTGCAAAGGAAATCTGCACTACAATGAAGTCTCACTGCCCCCCGGTCAAAAGGGCCATCTGAAAAAAGTGTAAAATCCATAAAGGCAGGACAGGCCATGGAGAACTGGGAGCCTTGTTATGCTGATGGGCGGGATGTAAATTGCCAACAGCCACTCTGGAGAAGTGTATGGTGTTTCCTGAAACATCTAAAAAACAAAGCAACAGAGCCTAGGGCACTTCCACTTATGGTCCTATAGCTTAGGGAAATTAAAGTCAAAAAGACACAGCCACCCCAAAGTTTAGGATGGTTCTGTTTACAAGAACCTCGTTTACGGTACAAGTTCAATATCACAGAAAGCGAAAAATGGATAAAGAAGTTGTGGTACTTACGTACAATGCAATATCACTCAGCAATGAAATCTATGTCATCAGGCCCGTAGTAGCATAACGAGTGGATTCAGTTATGATGATTCTAAGTGAAATAAGTCACACAGAAAAAGAAAGATCATAAGATATCACTACTACACGGAATGTAAACTTGGCTACACAGAAACTGAATTACAAAACAGAACAGGGTCTCAAATGTAGAAAACCAACTTATGCTTGCTTAAGGGGAAAGGTGAGTTGGGGTGCTGCATAAAACCAGAGATTGAAATTAGCACAGATACTGTTCCATAAGCCAAATATGTAATAGACAAGACCTACTCCTTGCTCAACGAAGTGGTCTCAACACCCCATATTAAACGCCTAAGAATATACCTGACTAGTAAGAATCTTAAAACCTATGGATTTATATGTCTCCGAAAGAGAATCAAGCGTGTGTACAGCGGCATAAACGCAGCAGTGATAGGATTGGTGAGGATCGGTGAGCAAATGCACACTCTTTGAAGTCATATTGCATGGTACCCATTCCATGGGTCTCAACTCTCCAGGTTTAAGGGATTCTTCCTTCAGCTAAAACATGCATGTGGAACCCAGAGTATGATCCACCGTGTGATTAGGAAACGTGTTCAAAGGTGTCTCAGTTTTCGTCCCCTGGTACTCGGGTGCAACATTCCAGACGCTTTACTAACACTCTCCCCACTTGGAGAGTCAGTGCCTTTAACCTCCTGTTTGGCCCAGTTTGCAATTTCTGCGGAAAATGAACAGGAATAGGGAGAACCAATGAGAGACTAGCTGGAGGTGTCTGGACGGGCAAATTTAACTCTCATTTCCCACCAGGAAGAGGAATTAACCAAAGGCTCAGCGTGCCATGCCGGAACCACACTAGGGCCTGAAGCAATCCTGCGGTGTTGCGGCCAGCTCACAAGAAAGCGAGTTGAAGAAAGGAGCTCAGGGGCACTGTCATTCACAAACCTGCAGAGTTATAAATGACAGCTATCGTCCAAAAATATATTGAAGTAAGGCCGCCAAGAGGACTCAAAAGCGGTGCAGAATTGCAGGAAACCGATTTCAGGAGGTAGATAGGAATTGCATTTAAAGCATAGGAAAAGAGACAGAACTTGGAAAATAATGCACTTGGCAAAAAAGGACATATGTGTTTTATCCAGAGCTCTCATAACCGAGGGGAGGAGATTCCCAGCAGGCTCCAACTGCCACCTGAGGGCTCATGTTGTCAAGGCAACGTGAGCAAGCCAGGCAGGAGTTACCTCACAGCAGAGATCCCACCTCACAGAAGGGTGAGAAACCCAGCCAACATCAGACTCTCACCAGAGGGCCCACATCACCAAGGGGATGGGAACCAGGCAGGAGTGTCTTCACACCAGTGGGGCCACATCATCGAAAGGTGAGGTACTCAGCACATGTGTCCTCAAACCAGAGGACCCACATCACTAAGGGCCTCGGAGTGAGGCAGGCAGGAGTAGCCTCACAACACTGGGCCCATAGAATAAAAAAGTGAGGAATCCAGCAGTTGGAACCTCCCAGCAGGGGGCCCAGAGCACCGAGGCTATGGGATCCAGGCCACAGTGAACTCACAGAAGAGGGCCCATGTCATGAAACTGAGCAACCCAGCCATTGAGACCTCAGAGCAGGAGGTCCACATCCCCATGGGGATATAAATCTGGTAGGAGTGTCCTCGCACCACTGAAAACGTATCAGAAAATTTTGGGAGACCAGCAGTTAGAGCCTGACGCCAGAGGACCCTCATCACCAAGGGAAGGAGGCTCCCAGCAGGCTCCAACGGCCACCAGAGGGCTGACGTCACCAAGGCGATGTGTGCCAACCAGGCACGAATGACCTCACAGCAGAGGGCCCACCTCAGAGAAGTGTGACGAACCCAGTCAGGATCAGACTCGCACCAGAGGGCCCACATCACCAAATGGATTGGAACCAGGCAGGAGTGTCCTCACATGAGTAGGGCCACATCATCTAAAGGTGAGGAACCCAGAACACATGGCTTCAAACCATAGGACACACATCACCAAGAGGCCGGGGGTGAGGCAGGCAGGAGGAGCCTCACAACAGAGGGCCCAAAAATAAGGAAGGTGAGGAATCCAGCAGTTGCAACCTCCCAGCAGGCGGCCCAGAGCACAGAGGCTAGGGGATCCAAGCCAGAGTGAACTAACACCAGACAGCCCACATCATGAAACTGTGAGCAACCCAGACATTGGGACCTCAGAGCAGAAGGCCCACATCCCCATGGTGATGGGAACATGACAGGAGTGTCCTGGCATCACTGGGCTCACATCAGAAAACGTGGGGTGCTCAGAAGTTAGGGCCTGACGCTAGAGGGCACTCATCACCGAGGGGAGGAGGCTCCCAGCAGGCTCCAGCTGCCACCAGAGGGCCAACGTCACCAAGGCGATGTGTGCCAGCCCGGCAGGAGTGACCTCACAGCAGAGGCCCCACCTCACAGAAGGGTGAGGAACACAGCCAGGATCAGACTCTCACCAGAAGGCCCACATCACCAAGGGGAAGGGAACCAGGAAGGAGTGTCCCCACATCAGTGGGACAACATCATCGAAAGGTGAGGATCCCAGCACATGTAGCCTCAAACCAGAGGAACCACATCACCAAGGGGTTCGGAATGAGGCTGGCAGGACTGGCCTCACATCACAGGGTCCATAGAATATAAAAGTTGAGGAATCCAGCAGTTGGAACCTCCCAGCAAGCGGCCCAGAGCACCGAGGCTATGGGATCCAGGCCGCAGTGAACTCACAGCAGAGGGCCCACATCATGAACCTGTGAGCAGCCCAGCCGTTGGGACCTCAGAACAGAAGGCCCACATCCCCATTGGGATGGGAACCTGGCAGGAGTGGCTTCGCACCACTTAGCACATATCAGAAAATGTTAGGAGCCCAGCAGTTAGGGCCTGACGCCAGGGGGCCCTCATAACTGAGGGGAGGAGACTCCCAGCAGGTTCCAACTGCCAAAAGAGGGCCCACGTCTACAAGGTGGCATGCGCCAGCCAGGCAGTAGTGACCTCACAACAGAGGGCCTATCTCACAGAAGGGTGAGGAACCGAGGTAGGATGAGACTCTTGCCAGAAGGCCCACAACACCAAGGGGATGGGAACCAGTCAGGACTGTCCTCTCACCAGTGGGGCCACATCATCGAAAGGTGAGGAACCCAGCACATGCGGCCTCATATCAGAGGACATACATCACAAAGGGGATGGGAGTGAGGCAGGTAGGAGTAGCCTAAAAACAGAGGGCCCAAAGAATAAAAAAGGTGAGGAATCCAGCATTTGGAACCTCCCAGCAGGCGGCCGAGAGCACAGAAGCTATGGGATGCAGGCAGGAGTGAACTAACAGCAGAGAGCCCACATCATGAAACTGTGAGCAACCCAGGCGTTGGGACCTCAGAGCAGAAAGCCCACATCCCCATGGGGATGGGAACCTGACAGGAGTGTCCTGGCATCACTGGGCTCACATCAGAAAATGTGGGGAGCCCAGCAGTTAGGGCCTGATGCTAGAGGGCTGTCATCACCGAGGGCAGGAGGCCCCCAGCAGGTTCCATGTGCCAACAGAGGGCCCACGTCGCCAAGGTGATGTGTGCAAGTCAGGTAGGATTGACCTCACAGCAGAGGGCCTACCTCACAGAAGAGTGAGGAACCCAGCCAGGATAAGACTGTCACCAGAAGGCCCACATCACCAAGGGGATGGGAACCAGGCAGGAGTGTCCTCACACCAGTGGGGCCACATCATTGAAAGTTGCGGAACCCAGCATATGTGGCCTCAAACCAGAGGACCCACATCACAAAGGGGATGCGAGTGAGGCAGGCAGGAGGAGCATCGCAACACAGGCCCCATAGAATACAAAAGTTGAAGAATCGAGCAGTTGGAACCTTCCAGCAGGCGGCCCAGAGCACAGAGGCTATGGCATCCAGGCCAGAGTGAACTAACAGCAGAGAGCCCACATCATGAAACTGTGAACAACCCAGCCGTTGGGACCTCAGAACAGAAGGCCCACATCCCAATGGGTATGTGAACCTGGATGGAGTGTCTTCGAACCACTGGGCGCACGTCACAAAATGTGGGGAGCCCAGCCGTTAGGGCCTGACGCCAGAGGGCCCTCATCACCGAGGGGAGGAGGCTCCCAGCAGGCTCCAAGTGCCACCAGAGGGCTCATGTCCACAAGGCGAGGTGAGCAAGCCAGGCAGGAGTGACCTCACAGCAGACGGCCCACCTCACAGATGGGTGAGGAACCCAGCCAGGATCAGACTCTCAACAGAGAGCCCACATCACCAAGGGGATGTGAACCAGGCAGGAGTCTCCTAAGACCATTGGTCCCACATCATCGAAAGGTGAGGAACCCAGCACATGTGGCCTCAAACCAGAGGACACACATCACGAAGGGACTGGGAGTGAGGCAGGCAGGAGGATCCTCACAACAGAGGGCCTAAAAAATTAAAAAAGTGAGGAATCCAGCAGTTGGAACCTTCCAGCAGGCGGCCAAGAACACAGAGGCTATGGGATCCAGGCCACAGTGAACTAACACCAGAGAGCCCACATCATGAAACTGTGATCAAACCAGCCGTTGGAACGTCAGAGCAGAAGGCCCACATCCCCATGGAGATGGGAACCTAAGAGGAGTGCCCGAGCATCACTGGGCTCACTAAGAAAAGTTGGGGAGCCCAGCAGTTAGGGCTTGACGTCAGAGGGCCCTCATCACAGAGGTGAGGAGGCTCCCAGCAGGGTCCAAGTGCCACCAGAGGGCTCATGTCAACAAGGCGAGGTGAGCAAGCCAGGCAAGAGTTACCTGATAGTAGAGGGCCCACCTCACAGATGGTTGAGGAACCCAGCCAGGATCAGACTCTCACCAGAGGGCCCACATCACAAAGGGGATGGGAACCAGTCAGGATTATCCTCACACCAGTGGGGCCTCATCATCTTAACGTGAGGAACCCAGCACATGTGTCCTCAAACCAGAGGACCCACATCACAAAGGGCCTTGGAGTGAGGCAGGCAGGAGTAGCCTCACAACACAGGGCACATAATATAAAATACATGAGGATTCCAGCATTTAGACCTTCCAGCAGGCAGCTCAGAACACCGAGGCTATGGGATCCAGGCCACAGTGAACTCACAGCAGAGGGCCAACATCATAAAACTGTGAGCAACCCAGGCATTGGGACCACAGAGCAGAAGGCCCACATCCCCATGGGAATGGGAACCTGGCTGGAGTGTCCTCGCACCACTGGGCGCACATCAGAAAATGTGGGGAGCCCACCATTTAGGGCCTGACGCCAGAGGGCTGTCATCACCGAGAGGAGGAGGCACCCTGCACGCTCCAACTGCCACCAGAGGGCTCACGTCTCCAAGGTGACGTGTGCCAGCCAGTCAGGAGTGACCTCACAGCAGAGGGCTTACCTCACAGAACGTTGAGGAACCCAGACAGGATTAGACTCTCGCCAGAGGGCCCACCTCACCAAGCGGATGGTAACCAGGCAGGAGTGTCCTCACACGAGTGGGGCCACATCATCGAAAGGTGAGGAACGCAGCACATGTGGCCTCAAGCTATAGGACAGTCATCACCAAGGGGCTGGCAACGAGGCAGGCAGGAGGAGCCTCACAACAGAGGGCACATAGAATAAAAAAGTTGAGGAATCCAGCAGTTGGAACCTCCCAGCAGGCGGCTCAGAGCACCGATGATAAGGGATCCTTGCCGGAGTGAACTCACAGCAGAGGGCCCACATCATGGTACTGTGAGCAAGCCAGCCGTTTTGACCTCAGAGCAGAAGGCCCATATCCCCATGGGGATGCGAACCTGGCAAGAGTGTCCTCACTCACTTGGCGCACATCAGAAAATGTGGGGAGCCCAGCAGTTATGGCCTAAGGCAAGAGGGCCCTCATCACCGAGGGGAGGAGGATCCCAGCACACTCCAACTGCCACCAGAGGGCCCACGTCGCCAAGGTGACTTGTGCCAGACAGGCATGATTGACCTCACAGAAGAGGGCCCACCTCACAGAAGGGTGAGGAACCCAGCCAGGATCAGACTCTCACCTGAGGGTCCATATCAGCAAGAGGATGGGAACCAGTCAGGACTGTCTTCCCTCCAGTGGGGCCACATCATTGAAAGGTGTGGAACCCAGCACATGTGGCCTCAAATCAGAGGACACATATCACAAAGGGAATGGGAGTGAGGCAGGCAGGAGTAGCTTAAAAACAGCGGGCCCAAAGAATAAGAAAGGTGAGGAATCCAGCAGTTGGAACCTCCCAGCAGGCAGCCGAGAGCACAGAAGCTATGGGATGCAGGCAGGAGTGAACTAACAGCAGAGAGCCCACATCATGAAACTGTGAGCAACCCAGGCGTTGGGACCTCAGAGCAGAAGGCCCACATCCCAATGGGGATGTGAACCTGGATGGAGTGTCCTCGCACCACTGGGCACACATCACGAAATGTGGGGAGCCCAGCTCTTAGGGCCTGACGCCAGAGGGCCCTCATCACCAAGGGGAGGAGGCTCCCAGCAGGGTCCAAGTGCCACCACAGGGCTCATGTCCACAAGGCGAGGTGAGCAAGCCAGGGAGGAGTGACCTCACAGCAGACGGCCCACCTCACAGATGGGTGAAGAATCCAGCCAGGATCAGACTCTCAACAGAGGGCCCACATCACCAAGGGGATGTGAACCAGGCAGGAGTCTCCTAAGACCATTGGTCCCACATCATTGAAAGGTGAGGAACCCAGCACATGTGGCCTCAAACCAGAGGACACACATCACGAAGGGGCTGGGAGTGAGGCAGGCAGGAGGATCCTCACAACAGAGGGCCCAAAAAATTAAAAAAGTGAGGAATCCAGCAGTTGGAACCTCCCAGCAGGCGGCCAAGAACACAGAGGCTATGGGATCCAGGCCACAGTGAACTAACACCAGAGAGCCCACATCATGAAACTGTGATCAACCCAGCCGTTGGAACGTCAGAGCAGAAGGCCCACATCCCCATGGAGATGGGAACCTAAGAGGAGTGCCCGAGCATCACTGGGCTCACTAAGAAAAGTTGGGGAGCCCAGCAGTTAGGGCCTGACGTCAGAGGGCCCTCATCACCGGGGGGCGGAGATTCCCAGCACGCTCCAACTGCCACCACACAGCTGACTTCACCAAGGCATTGTGTGCCAGCCATGCAGGAGTGACCTATCAGCAGAGGGTCTCCCTCACAGAAGGGTGAGGAACACAGCCAGGAACAGACTCTCACCAGGGGGCCCGCATAACCACGTGGATGAGAAGCAGGCAGGAGTGTCCTCACACTAGTGGGGCCACATCATCGAAAGGTGAGGAACCCAGCAAAGGTGGCCACAAACCAGAGGACCCACATCACCAAGGGGTTGAGAGTGAGGTAGGTGTCTGGACAGGCATATTTAACACTCATTTCCCACCAGGAAGAGGAATTAACCAAAGGCTCAGCTTGCCCTGCCAGAAGCAGATTAGGGCCTGAAGCAGTCTTGCAGGTTTGCGGCCAGCTCACAAGAAAGCGAGTTGAAGAGAGGAGCTCAGGGGCCCTGTAATTCACAAACCTGCAGAGTTATAAATGACAGATAACGTCCAAAAATATATTGAAGTAAGGCTGCGAAGTGGACTTGAAAGCGGGGCAGAATTTCAGGAAACCGATTTCAGGAGGTAAACTGGATTTGCATTTAAAGCATAGGAAAAGAGGCAGAACATCGACAATGATGCACTTGGCAAAAAAGGACGTATGAGTTTGTTCCTGAATATATTCAGGAAAAAACACATACGCCCTTTTTGGCAAACCAAGCAAGCTTGCAATGGAAATCCGAACTACTATGAAGTGTCATTTCCCCCCTGTCTAAAGGGCCATCTGAAAAAAGTGTAAAATCCAGAAAGGCAAGACAGGCCATGGGGAAAAAGGAGCCTTGTTATGCTGATGGGAGGGATGTAAATTGCCAACAGCCACTCTGGAGAAGTGTATGGTGTTTCCTGATACATCTGAAAAACAAAGCAACAGAGTCTAGGGCATTTCCACGTATGGTCCTATAGCTTAGGGAAATTAAAATCAAAAAGACACAGCCACCCCAAAATTTGGGATGGCTCTGTTTACAGGAACCTCTTCTACGGTACAAGTTAAATATCCCAGAGAACAAATAATTGATAAAGAAGTTGCGGTACTTACGTACAACAGAATACCACTCAGCAATGAAATCTGTGTCACCAGGCCTGTACCAGCATAATGAGTGGATTGAGGCACGATGATTCTAAGTGAAATAAGTCACACAGAAAAAGAAACATCATAAGGTATCACTAATGCACGGAATGTAAACTTGGCTACACATGAACTGAATTACAAAACAGAACAGGGTCTCAAGTTTAGAAAACCAACTTATGCTTGCTTAAGGGGAAAGGTGAGTTGGGGTGCTGCATAAAACCAGAGTTTGAAATTAGCACAGATACCGTTCCATAAGCCAAATATGTAATAGACAAGACCTACCCCTTGCTCAACGAAATGGACTCAACAATGAGGTATCACCTCACACCTGTTAGAATGGGCATCATCTGAAAATCTACAAACAACAAATGCTGGAATGGGTGTGGAGAAAAGGAAGCCTCTTCCACTACTGTTGGGAATATAAATTGATACAGTCACTATGGAGAACAATATGGAGTTTCTTAAGAAACTAATAATAGAATTACCATATGATACAGCAATCCCAGTACTGGACATATACCCAGACAAAACCATAAATCAAAAAGAGACATTCACCGCAATGTTCATTGCATCACTATTTACAATATCGAGGTAATGGAAGCAACCTAAATGGCCACAGACAGACGAATGCATAAAGATGTGGTACATATATAAAATGGAATATTACTAAGCCATGAAAGGAATGAAATTGGGTCATTTGTAGAGACGTAGATGGATCTAGAGACTGTCATACAGAGTGAAGTAAGTCAGAAAGAGAAAAACAAATCTTGTATATTCATGCATATATGTGGAACCTAGAAAAACTGTACAGATTAACCGTTTTGCAAGGCATAAATAGAGCAACAGATGTAGACAACAATCGTATGGACAACAAGGGGGGAAAGCTCTTGGGGGGGTGGTGGTGGGAGGAGTTGAGAGATTGGGATTGGCATGTAAACATTTATATGTATAAAATAGATAACCAATAAGAACCTGCTGTATAAAAATATAAAATAAAATTAAAAATTAAAAAGAAATAAAATTTAAAAAACAAAACAGAAAAAACAATTATTCCCTTCACATACATGTATTTATATGAATAAATTATTTCCATGCTTATATCTGTAAATACAAAAAAGAGGAATAAAATCTACCTTGAACCAAAAACGAAAAAGAGAAAAAAAAACAGAACCCACCAGTTACTCAGAGGAAAACCGTATCAGGGCCCTTGCTCCAGTTGTAAACAATTCTGAAGTTGGTCAGTGGTGAGGAATCGTCTCCCATTCAGCCAGCAGCCCCCACACAACAAGCGTCCTCATTGCAAAGCTGGGGCACCGTGCCGAGGCATCTGTGAGTGAACGTGAGCTGAGCCCCAGGCCAGTTGCGGCTGAACTGTTCCCACCCTTCCCAGGTAAAACACCTGAATATATACAAGGACTTGAAAGCCTAGAGGAAGGGCCATGGAGCCACATGAGTGACAGCATGCCAGCTGACTTGGTGCCTGTAGGCCAGCCAGGATGGCCCTGGCCCTGGGTGCTCTTCTGGAAGATTTCCATTTCCCTGCCTGAGATACCCGTCCTGTCCCTGCCCCCACTGCTTTTTTCCTTCCTCACCTCTGCCCAGGGAGAAATTCCAGCAACAGGTATGGGTGACACATCCTCTTCTTTAGCAGGTGGCAGCCTGGCAACTGCTGCAGAAAGTCCAGCAGAGCCCCACTCACACTGGGCCACCCACAAAGCCGTGGCCTCTCACTCCCTCCCACCAGCCCAGCCCCGAGACTGCTGACAGGGCAGAGAAAATGGCGTCAGGCACAGCTGCAGGGGCTCTTGCTGCCTGGAGTGGTATTTATATTGATCTCAACCCAGGCACACCTGGGGAGGGCTGGCCGGCACCGTAAGGCTGCCCAGGTCAGCCAATCATCACCCCTCAGGGGCTCACAGTTGCAGAAAATGGAACTTGCTGAACCGGCCAGGTCCAAGGAACAGGTGTGGGCTCCTGAGAGTCAGGATAGACAAGGGGCTGCAGCTTTGGCTTGTTTTCTAATCATTTTATCTGGCCCATGAGTGGGAGACAACTTCAAGAAAAGCCTCTCCTAATGAGAGGAACCCAGGAGTCAGGGAGAGGAGGGGTGGGTGGTGGTTAGAGACAGAGGCCTGGTGCCCCGGGTGCAGTGGAAGTCTCTGGAAGACCAGGTGGAGGGAGGCCACACAGAGTGATGCCCAGGGTCACAGACCTGTCGGAGCTGCTGTTTGTTAGTTCAAGTCCTGCTCTGAGGTGCTCTGTGTCAGCTCTGAGCGACAGGTGAGATGGGGGTGCTCTTCAATGAGGGCTATGTGCACGGTTCCTGTGTGCCCAGCCCTGCCACGGTACCTGCAAGGGTAGCTCTGTATCCTGGGAGAGGCCTGACCACGAGAGCCCCGTGGGCTGGGTTGGGGGTGGGGTACCTGCCCAGGAGAGCTCCATATCCTGGGATTGGCCTGACCACGAGAGCCCCATGGGCTGCTGGGGACCTGGTAAAGGATGTCAGGACAGTCAGTGAAGCCACCGAGGATATACCTCCAGTTGCTCCTAATTCCTACACCCTGCTGGTCATTCTACCAACCACCAGGACATGGTATTCTGTATTAGTCTTCAATGATGCCTTCTTTTGTATTCCATTAGTCCCAGAGTCACAAGAAATTTTGGCTTGTGAGTGGCAGGACTCAACATACAACTAAAACAATACTTCCGGGCCGTCTTGCCCCAAGGGTTCAAAAATTCCCACATCATCTTTGGGGAAAGCTTAGCTAAAGACCGAAAAGTTCTACCTCTGGAAAAGGAAACCCTCCTTCAATATGCAGACGACATTCTGATCGCCAGCCCTACTAAGGAGGCCTCTGAACTACCAAGCCAATAAAGGATAGAAGTTGTCCAAGAAAAAGCTCAAATATCACAGACTGCGGTGACCTGCCTGGGCTTCATTCTCACACAAGGTCAGAGAAGCCCATCCCAGGAAAGGGAAGAAACCATTTGCAGCCTTACCCCTTTCTAAAACTAGAAGACAGCTTAGGGGTTCCTGGGGAGGCCAGGGTTTGCTGCTTCTGGATCCCTAACTACAGTCTACTAGCTGGGCCTCTATATGAAACACTGAAAGGAAAAGATGATGATCCTTTTGAACAGAATCCAGAAGTGGCCTTTCAAGAATGGAAAGAGCAGTCAATTCAGACCCTTGCCCTGGAACTCCCTAATTGAGCTAAACCCTTCGACCTTTCCATTCCCGGTGAAAGGTGAATCGCCATTGGAGAATTAGTGCAAAAACTGGGACCACTTGAAATGGAACAACGCAAGAATGCCATCCAGGTAGGATAAACTACAATCACCAAGGGGCTTGGCCCACTGCCACATCTGGCCAAGATACTGGTGGTATCTAAAAACCTGGAAATCAGCAGCCCAAAAGGCCACCTCCCTCCTAAGGGAAAAGGACCCCACGTGGTGATCCTAATCACCAACCATGCCCTGAAGTTGCAGGGTTCGCTCCGTGGGCACACCGACCTCGAGTGAGGAGGCCCTCCAACTCCAACATCCAGAGAGATAACCGGGAGCAACAGGACACCATGACGACTCGTGTGAACATCACTTGACCTGGAGTTTCTCTCATAAAACAACAATAGTGTGTCCCGAAGGAGTAGACTACTGCTTGCAGGACTTACTGCACCCGGAGGGGAGCTAATAATCTTGGCGGGGGAAACCTATATCACACTGTCACCATAGAAAAGCCTACAGACACCGTGATGATGGTGGCCAATAAGACCGGCTGGACTCCTGTTTACTTCAAAAGGCTGTTGACTCAGTGGTCATCATGGTCCTTGATCACCACTGACCCTGGACTGTCTGGGAGTTGAGCGGGCAGGGCTCTGACACCTGGTGCTGTTTTTACGTTAATTCAGGGGCCTAATTGAAGAAAGAGCAGACTACTGGTCAGAGCATCTAGGCTGGCAGAAACGGTCAGCCTAAGGTGACCAAACAAATGTGGGCCGGGGTGAAACCGGCCCCCACAGCGTCTCTGCACATCTCTTTCCTGGACCCTTAAAGGTCATTAGAATCTATAACACTTCCAATGCTGGTGCTCAGGCGGACGAGCAGGGAGGCAGGGGTCCTGGGGCCAATCAACGTCACCTGGAGGCTGCTGGGGAGAAGTTCTGACCCTCATCCCCTGGTATGAGGGCTCCCAACTCAGCACTCAGCAGTTACAGAAGAAGGGTCTGCACCCTCAGCACTCCAAGAATGAGGAACGGGACAAAAGGCAGAGGAGGGGTTTGTTCCCAGCAAAGCCCATTAAAAATCCCTGGGAGATAAAAATAGAATCTGGGCAATAAAGTCAAGTCTGACCTTTTTTATCCTTTGTGCTTTGTCTAATTTCACGTGCTCCTAGGGTCCCGCATGCAGAGGTTCCACACCCAGCACTTCAGACCAGATTTCCTAGTGCAGAATGGCTGGGTCGACACCTCAGCTCCTGGGGCCCAGTGCAGACTCCGAGATATAGAGCCTGAGCTGCAGCCAACCCGGCCCTCGAGAGCTCCGCCCCCTCCCTCCCACTGACTCTGACAGGATCTCTACACAGCAGCCCAGCCCACAGCCCACAGGGTAGTGCATGCTCTCACCTCTCCATTCTCTGATCAAAATATAAAGTTTCCTTTGCTTGTGAACCAAACTCAGTCTCGATCTGTTGGCCCCAATGACGCTGGGCAGGGGGACACTTGTTGGGGTCCACTCTGGAGGATCAGTAACAGAAATTGAGACTATTGTAACTTCAATGAACAGATGTGTGAGCCAAACTGTAGTTAACATAGAACAGTTTATAAGGCTCGGGTAAAATAAGATGTTTCTAACACTTCCATTTGATATTTCCATCACTTTATTATAAGCAAGTTCAGTGCAAAGGTTTGTCTTATTTGTCAGGTCAATATTAGAGAAATGAAGTGATTTCTTTCCAAGGATGTACATCTAATAATCTTGGTTAAAGCTTCAATCTTGTTTTAAATGCTTTTCCATTGAAAATGATACCTCTCTTTCAGCTCCCCCATTTCTGAGAAGTATAAAATCTTATAATTTATTATTACCAAAGGGGAAAGGTGGGAGGAGGGATAAATTAACAGTTTGGAATTAACACATACACACTGCTATGTATAAAATAGATCATCAACAAGGAACTACTGTGTAACACAGGGAACTACACTCAATATTTTGCAATAACCTATAAGGGGAAATAATCGGAAAAAGAATAGATATTTTTATTGACATCATCTATCAATGACAGTTAAAGTGTAACCTAAGGGAAGCTGGTGGTGAGTGCTTCTGACCCTGAAGACTTCAATCATCTAAAGTTTGGACTCTGCCTACTCCCCAAGGCCCTTCATGAACATATGTGTAGCCATAGCTTAAAAAATTCCCCAGTTTGGGTTTCGGGGAGACACTGATTTTGAAAAAGCTCTGGTGTTCTCCTTACATGAATGGGACTCTTCCTACTGCTAAAACATGTCTGTCACACCCAGAGGATGGTATACCGTCTGATCGGGAAGAGTTTGAAAAAGGCATCTCATCTCCTCATCTCCTGGTGCTCGGGTTCACCCCTCCAGGGTCTTTACTAACAGTCTCCCCACTTGGAGATGTCAGCACTGTCAACATCCTGTTGCGTACAGTTTGGAATTTGTCCAGAGGATGAAGCGGAAGGATGAGGAACAATGAGAGACAAGTCCTAGGTGTTCAGACAGGCACATGCCACTCTAATTTCCAATCAGGAAGACGAATTGACCAAAGGCTAGGGTTGCCCATGGAAACAGTATAGGGCTTGAGGAAATCCCACTGCTTTGTGGCCAGTTCCCATAAACACAAGTTGAACAATGGAACTCAGGGGCAGTAAAATTCACGAAACTGCAGAGTTGAAAATATCTATCACTGAAAAATGTCTTGAGGAAAGTCAGAGAAAAGGATTGGTAAGCAAGGGAGAATGGCAGGAAAGGGATTTGAGGAGGTAGAAAGGACTCGCCATTAAGCACAAGAAAAGGGGCTGAACATTGCCAACATTGCAGTTGGCCAAAAAGGCTGTATGCGTTTTTTTCTGTATATATTCAAGAAAAGGGCATACACTTTTTTAACCAACCAAACAGGTGGGCACTGGAAATCAATACTACAAAAGATATCACTTCACATCAGTCAGAAGAGCCATCCTCATAAAGTGTAAACACCAGAAATGCAGGACAGGGCAAGGAGAAGAGGGAGCCCTGTGAGGCTTATAGTGGAAATGTATATTGCCAATGGCCATTCTGGAGAAGTGTATTGTGTTTACTAAAGCATCTAAAAAATGAGCTACAGAGCATAGGGCACTTGCACTCATGGGCGTATATCTTGGGAAAAACAAAAATCGAGAGGACACAGGCACCCCAATGTTTACTGCCTCTCTGTTTAAAAGATCCTCGACTAAGATATAACTTAAATGTCTCTGGAGGGAAAAAATGGATAGAGATGTGGTACTTATGTAGAGTGGAATATTACTCAGCCTGGAAATCAATGAAATATGGCCAGTTGTAACAACTCCGGAGGAGTTACGTATGATCATTCTAAGTGACATAATTCAAAAAGAAAAAGACACATATCATAAGATATCACTTAAAGGTGGAATCCAAAATAGCTACACATGAAATAAATTACAAAACAAAAACATAGTCAAATATGTAGAAAACACACGTAAGGCTGCTAAACGGGAAAGGTGGGGAGGGGTGAGGCATCATCCAGGAGGTTGAAATTAGCAAAGATACCATTCCAAATACCAAACTGATAATCAACAAGGCCTACACAGTAGCTAAAAGAACTGCACTCAGCACACTCAAGTCACCGGAAAAGAATATATATGACTGGTAAGAATCTGAAAAAGAATTTATTGATGTCTCTCTGTATGTGAATCAAGTGGATGTACAGCAGCAAGAAACAGAGCTTTGAAAATCAGCTGCAACCAATATAGTAATAAATTGAAAAAAATAAACGACAGAGAGACAGAGAAAACCTCTTACAACTTTTCCTCAGAGACGGTGATGCAACATGGATTGAACACATCTAGACCCACAGCAGGATGAGACATAAGGCTGGAAACTGTTCGTGCTAAGAGAAATGTGAGGTTGGGTGAGGAAATGCACACCCTTTAAAGTAATACTACCTGGTACCCATTCAATGGGTCCCAAATCTGCAGGTTCAAGGAATCTTCCTACAGCTAAAACATGCATGGAAAACCCAGAGGACTGTACACCATGTGATCGGGAGATGTGTCTAAAATGCACCTCATTTATCCTCTCCTGGTGCTCCTGTTCATCATTCCAGCCACGTTACTTAGAATCTCCCCACTTAGAGAATCAGCACATTTAAACTTCTGTTTCACACATTTTGCAAATTGTGAGGAGGATGAACGGGAAGAGGGAGAACCAATGAGAGAATAGTTGTAGGGGTTTGGACGGGCACATGTCACTCTAATTTCCCATTAAGAATAAGAATTAAAAAAAGGCTCAGCCCGCCTCGCCGGAGCCAAAATAGGACCTGAAGCAATCCTGCGGCTTTGAGGCCAGCTCACAAAAGAACAACTTAAAAAATGGAGCTCAGGGTCACTGCAATTCACAAACCTGCAGAGTTATAAATGAAAACTAACATCCAAAAATATGTTGACGTAAGGCAAAGAAGAGGATCTGAATGCAAGACAGAATTGCAAGAAATAGATTTCAAGAGATAGATTGGACTCGTCTTTAAAGCACATGAAAAGCGGCAGAATTTCGACAATGATGCAGTTGGCCCAAAAGGGAGTATGCGTTTTTTCCTGAATATATCCAGGAAAAAACGCATACGCACTTTATGGGCAACCAAGCAAGCAAGCAATGCAAATGTGCACTACAAAGAAGTCTCATTTCCCACCGGTCAAAAGGGCCATCCAAAAAAAATTGTAAAAACCAGAAATGCAGGACAGGCCATGGAGAACAGGGAGCCTTTATACGCTGATGGACAGTCTGTGAACTGCCAAGAGCCACTCTGGAGAAGTGTATGGTGGTTCCTAAATCATCTAAAAAACAGAGCTACAGAGCATAGGGCACTTCCAATCACGGAAGTATATCTAGGGAAGTCTAAAAATCAACAAGACACAAGCACACCACAGTTTAGGGCTACTCTGTTTACAAGAACCTCAACTTCAGTACACCTTAAATATCCCAGGAAAGAGAACAATGGATAAAGAAAATGTGGTACTTATGTACAATGGAATATCTCTTCACCATGAAATCAATGTAATAAGGCTAGTAGAAGGATAAAGAGTGGATTTAGGTCCGATAATACTACTTGAAATAAGTCAAACAGAAAAAGAAACATATCATAAGATATCACTTATAGAGGGAGGATAAATATGGCTGCACAAAAAATGAATTACAAAACAGAACAGTGTCTCACATTTAGAAAACACACTTATGTCAGCTTAAGGGGAAAGGAGAGGTGGGATGATGCATAAAACCAGAGTTTGAAATTAGCACAGATACCATTCAATAAACCAAATAGGTATTAGACAAGATCTACACCTTGCTCAATGAACTGGCCTCAACACACCCTATACACCGCAGAGAAATATATCTGAGTAATAAGAATCTTAAAACCCATGTATTGATATATCTCCATAAGGGAATCAAGTGTGTGCAGAGCGGCCAAACACAGCAGTGAAAATGAGCTAAACCCCATTATAGAAATAAATTTTAAAACCAAAACGCAGAAACAATGAAAGAGAGAAAAATTCTTACAAAATTCGCTCAGGGGCTGTGATGCAACCTGGAATGACCACATATAAACCCACAGCTGGATAAGACATAAGGCTGGACACTTGGGGCTGAGAGGATTGGTGAGCTTTGGTGAGCAACTGCCGAAAGTTTAATGCAATACTTCATGCTACTCATTCCAAGGGTCCCAACACTCCAGGTTGAAGGGAATCTTCCTACAGCTAAACCATGCATGGGAAATCCAGCAGATGGTATACCATATGATGGGGAAAGGTTTCTAAAACGCACCTCATTTTCCTCTCTTGGGGCTCCGGATCAACATTCCAGCCACTTTACTAACAACATCCCCACATGGAGAGTCAATGCCTTTAAGTTCCGGTATCGCAGAGTCTGCAGTTAGTGCGGAGGATGAATGGGAATAGGGGTAACCAGTGAGAAAATAGCTGTAGCGGTTTCAATGGGCACATGTCACTCTAATTTCACATCAGGAAGAAGAATTAACCAAAGGCAGAGCAAGGCGCCCCAGAAGAAGAATAGGGCCTGAAGAAATCCTGTGGATATGAGGCAAGATCACAAAAATAAGAGCTGAAAAATGGAGCTAAGGGCCACTGCAATTCAAAAACCTGCAGAGTTATACAGGCCAACTATTTTCCAAAATATATATTGAGGTAAGGCTATGAAGAGGCACTGACAGCAAGGCAGAATTGCAGGAAACCGATTTCAAGAGGTAGAATAGAATTGCATTGAAAACATATGAAAAGACTCAGAATGTTGACAATGATGCACATGGCCAAAAAGGGCATATGCGTTTTTTCCTGAATATATTCAGGAAGAAAGGCATATGCACTTTCTGGCCAACCAAGCAAGCTTGCAAAGGAAATCTGCACTACAATGAAGTCTCACTTTCCCCCGGTCAAAAGGGCCATCTGAAAAAAGTGTAAAATCCAGAAAGGCAGGACAGGCCATGGAGAACTGGGAGCCTTGTCATGCTGACGGGCAGGCTGTAAACTGCCAACAGCCACTCTGGAGAAGTGTATGGTGTTTCCAGAAACATCCAAAAAACAAAGCAACAGAGCCAAGGGCACTTCCACTTATGGTCCTATAGCTTAGGGAAATTAAAATCAAAAAGACACAGCCACCCCAAAGTTTGGGACGGCTCTGTTTACAAGAACCTCATTTACGGTACAAATTCAATATCACAGAAAGCGAAAAATGGAAAAAGAAGTTGAGGTACTTACGTACAATGCAATATCACTCAGCAATGAAATCTATGTCATCAGGCCCGTAGCAGCATAATGAGTGGATTCAGGTACGATGATTCTAAGTAAAATAAGTCACACAGAAAAAGAAACATGATAAGATATCACTACTACACGGAATGTAAACTTGGCTACACAGGAACTGAATTACAAAACAGAACAGGGTCTCAAATGTAGAAAACCAACTTATGCTTGCTTAAGGGGAAAGGTGAGTTGAGGTGCTGCATAAAACCAGAGATTGAAATTAGCACAGATACCGTTCCATAAGCCAAATATGTAATAGACAAGAGCTACTCCTTGCTCAATGAAGTGGACTCAACACCCCATATTAAACGCCTAAGAATATACCTGACTAGTAAGAATCTTAAAACCTATGGATTTATATGTCTCCGAAAGAGAATCAAGCGTGTGTACAGCGGCATAAACGCAGCAGTGATAGGATTGGTGAGGTTCGGTGAGCAAATGCAGACCCTTTGAAGTTATATTGCATGGTACCCATTCCATGGGTCTCAACTCTCCAGGTTTAAGGGATTCTTCCTTCAGCTAAAACATGCATGTGGAACCAAGAGTATGATCCACCGTGTGATTGGGAAATGTGTTCAAATGTGTCTCAGTTTTCGTCCCCTGGTACTTGGGTGCAACATTCCAGACGCTTTACTAACACTCTCCCCACTTGGAGAGTCAGTGCCTTTAACCTCCTGTTTGGCCCAGTTTGCAATTTCTGTGGAAAATGAACAGGAATAGGGAGAACCAATGAGAGACTAGCTGGAGGTTTCTGGAAGGGCAAATTTAACTCTCATTTCCAACCAGGAAGAGGAATTAACCAAAGGCTCAGCGTGCCATGCCAGAACCACACTAGGGCCTGAAGCAATGCTGCGGTGTTGCGGCCAGCTCACAAGAAAGCGAGTTGAAGAAAGCAGCTCAGGGGCACTGTCATTCACAGACCTGCAGAGTTATAAATGACAGCTATCGTCCAAAAATATATTGAAGTAAGGCTGCCAAGAGGACTTGAAAGCGGGGCAGAATTGCAGGAAACCGATTTCAGGAGGTAGACTGGAATTGCATGTAAAGCATAGGAAAAGAGGCAGAACGTCCACAATGATGCACTTGGCCAAAAAGGGCGTATGCGTTTTTTCCTGAATATATTCAGGAAAAAACGCATACGCCCTTTTTGGCCAACCAAGCAAGCTTGCAAAGGAAATGTGCACTACAATGAAGTCTCACTGCCCCCTGGTCAAAAGGGCCATCTGAAAAAAGTGTAAAATCCATAAAGGCAGGACAGGCCATGGAGAACTGGGAGCCTTGTTATGCTGATGGGCGGGACGTAAATTGCCAACAGCCACTCTGGAGAAGTGTATGGTGTTTCCTGAAACATCTAAAAAACAAAGCAACAGAGCCTAGGGCACTTCCGCTTATGGTCCTATAGCTTAAGGAAATTAAAATCTAAAAGACACAGCCACCCCAAAGTTTGGGATGGCTCTTTTTACAAGAACCTCATTTACGGTACAAGTTCAATATCACAGAAAGCGAAAATGGATAAAGAAGTTGTGGTACTTAAGTATAATGCAATATCACTCAGCAATGAAATCTATGTCATCAGGCCCGTAGCAGCATAATGAGTGGATTCAGCTACGATGATTCTAAGTGAAATAAGTCACACAGAAAAGAAACTTCATAAGATATCACTACTACACGGAATGTAAACTTGGCTACACAGGAACTGAATTACAAAACAGAACAGGGTCTCAAATGTAGAAAACCAACTTATGCTTGCTTAAGGGGAAAGGTGAGTTGGGGTGCTGCATATAACCAGAGATTGAAATTAGCACAGATACTGTTCCATAAGCCAAATATGTAATAGACAAGAGCTACTCCTTGTTCAATGAAGTGGACTCAACACCCCATATTAAACGCCTAAGAATATACCTGACTAGTAAGAATCTTAAAACCTATGGATTTATATGTCTCCAAAAGAGAATCAATCGTGTGTACAGCGGCATAAACGCAGCAGTGATAGGATTGGTGAGGTTCGGTGAGCAAACGCAGACCCTTTGAAGTTATATTGCATGGTACCCATTCCATGGGTCTCAACTCTCCAGGTTTAAGGGATTCTTCCTTTAGCTAAAACACGCATGTGGAACCCAGAGTATGATCCACCGTGTGATCGGGAAACGTGTTCAAATGTGTCTCAGTTTTCGTCCCCTGGTACTCGGGTGCAACATTCCAGACGTTTTACTAACACTCTCCCCACTTGGAGAGTCAGTGCCTTTAACCTCCTGTTTGGCCCAGTTTGCAATTTCTGTGGAAAACGAACAGGAATAGGGAGAACCAATGAGAGACTAGCTGGAGGTTTCTGGAAGGGCAAATTTAACTCTCATTTCCAACCAGGAAGAGGAATTAACCAAAGGCTCAGCGTGCCATGCCGGAACCACACTAGGGCCTGAAGCAATGCTGCGGTGTTGCGGCCAGCTCACAAGAAAGCGAGTTGAAGAAAGGAGCTCAGGGGCACTGTCATTCACAGACCTGCAGAGTTATAAATGACAGCTATCGTCCAAAAATATATTGAAGTAAGGCTGCCAAGAGGACTTGAAAGCGGGGCAGAATTGCAGGAAACCGATTTCAGGAGGTAGACTAGAATTGCATGTAAAGCATAGGAAAAGAGGCAGAACGTCCACAATGATGCACTTGGCCAAAAAGGGCGTATGCGTTTTTTCCTGAATATATTCAGGAAAAAACGCATACGCCCTTTTTGGCCAACCAAGCAAGTTTGCAAAGGAAATCTGCACTACAATGAAGTCTCACTGCCCCCCGGTCAAAAGGGCCATCTGAAAAAAGTGTAAAATCCATAAAGGCAGGACAGGCCATGGAGAACTGGGAGCCTTGTTATGCTGATGGGCGGGATGTAAATTGCCAACAGCCACTCTGGAGAAGTGTATGGTGTTTCCTGAAACATCTAAAAACAAAGCAACAGAGCCTAGGGCACTTCCGCTTATGGTCCTATAGCTTAGGGAAATTAAAATCAAAAAGACACAGCCACCCCAAAGTTTGGGACGGCTCTTTTTACAAGAACCTCATTTACGGTACAAGTTCAATATCACAGAAAACGAAAATGGATAAAGAAGTTGTGGTACTTAAGTATAATGCAATATCACTCAGCAATGAAATCTATGTCATCAGGCCCGTAGCAGCATAATGAGTGGATTCAGCTACGATGATTCTAAGTGAAATAAGTCACACAGAAAAGAAACTTCATAAGATATCACTACTACACGGAATGTAAACTTGGCTACACAGGAACTGAATTACAAAACAGAACAGGGTCTCAAATGTAAAAAACCAACTTATGCTTGCTTAAGGGGAAAGGTGAGTTGGGGTGCTGCATAAAACCAGAGATTGAAATTAGCACAGATACCGTTCCATAAGCCAAATATGTAATAGACAAGAGCTACTCCTTGTTCAGTGAAGTGGACTCAACACCCCATATTAAACGCCTAAGAATATACCTGACTAGTAAGAATCTTAAAACCTATGGATTTATATGTCTCCGAAAGAGAATCAAGTGTGTGTACAGCGGCATAAACGCAGCAGTGATAGGATTGGTGAGGTTCGGTGAGCAAACGCAGACCCTTTGAAGTTATATTGCATGGTACCCATTCCATGGGTCTCAACTCTCCAGGTTTAAGGGATTCTTCCTTCAGCTAAAACATGCATGTGGAACCCAGAGTATGATCCACCGTGTGATTGGGAAACGTGTTCAAATGTGTCTCAGTTTTCGTCCCCTGGTACTCGGGTGCAACATTCCAGACGCTTTACTAACACTCTCCCCACTTGGAGAGTCAGTGCCTTTAACCTCCTGTTTGGCCCAGTTTGCAATTTCTGTGGAAAATGAACAGGAATAGGGAGAACCAATGAGAGACTAGCTGGAGGTTTCTGGAAGGGCAAATTTAACTCTCATTTCCAACCAGGAAGAGGAATTAACCAAAGGCTCAGCGTGCCATGCCGGAACCACACTAGGGCCTGAAGCAATGCTGCGGTGTTGCGGCCAGCTCACAAGAAAGCGAGTTGAAGAAAGGAGCTCAGGGGCACTGTCATTCACAGACCTGCAGAGTTATAAATGACAGCTATCGTCCAAAAATATATTGAAGTAAGGCTGCCAAGAGGACTTGAAAGCGGGGCAGAATTGCAGGAAACCGATTTCAGGAGGTAGACTAGAATTGCATGTAAAGCATAGGAAAAGAGGCAGAACGTCCACAATGATGCACTTGGCCAAAAAGGGCGTATGCGTTTTTTCCTGAATATATTCAGGAAAAAACGCATACGCCCGTTTTGGCCAACCAAGCAAGTTTGCAAAGGAAATCTGCACTACAATGAAGTCTCACTGCCCCCTGGTCAAAAGGGCCATCTGAAAAAAGTGTAAAATCCAGAAAGGCAGGACAGGCCATGGAGAACTGGGAGCCTTGTTATGCTGATGGGCGGGATGTAAATTGCCAACAGCCACTCTGGAGAAGTGTATGGTGTTTCCTGAAACATCTAAAAAACAAAGCAACAGAGCCTAGGGCACTTCCGCTTATGGTCCTATAGCTTAAGGAAATTAAAATCTAAAAGACACAGCCACCCCAAAGTTTGGGATGGCTCTTTTTACAACAACCTCATTTATGGTACAAGTTCAATATCACAGAAAGCGAAAATGGATAAAGAAGTTGTGGTACTTAAGTATAATGCAATATCACTCAGCAATGAAATCTATGTCATCAGGCCCGTAGCAGCATAATGAGTGGATTCAGGTACGACGATTCTAAGTGAAATAAGTCACACAGAAAAGAAACTTCATAAGATATCACTACTACACGGAATGTAAACTTGGCTACACAGGAACTGAATTACAAAACAGAACAGGGTCTCAAATGTAGAAAACCAACTTATGCTTGCTTAAGGGGAAAGGTGAGTTGGGGTGCTGCATAAAACCAGAGATTGAAATTAGCACAGATACTGTTCCATAAGCCAAATATGTAATAGACAAGACCTACTCCTTGTTCAATGAAGTGGACTCAACACCCCATATTAAACGCCTAAGAATATACCTGACTAGTAAGAATCTTAAAACCTATGGATTTATATGTCTCCGAAAGAGAATCAAGCGTGTGTACAGCGGCATAAACGCAGCAGTGATAGGATTGGTGAGGTTCGGTGAGCAAACGCAGACCCTTTGAAGTTATATTGCATGGTACCCATTCCATGGGTCTCAACTCTCCAGGTTTAAGGGATTCTTCCTTCAGCTAAAACATGCATGTGGAACCCAGAGTATGATCCACCGTGTGACTGGGAAACGTGTTCAAATGTGTCTCAGTTTTCGTCCCCTGGTACTCAGGTGCAACATTCCAGACGCTTTACTAACACTCTCCCCACTTGGAGAGTCAGTGCCTTTAACCTCCTGTTTGGCCCAGTTTGCAATTTCTGTGGAAAATGAACAGGAATAGGGAGAACCAATGAGAGACTAGCTGGAGGTTTCTGGAAGGGCAAATTTAACTCTCATTTCCAACCAGGAAGAGGAATTAACCAAAGGCTCAGCGTGCCATGCCGGAACCACACTAGGGCCTGAAGCAATGCTGCGGTGTTGCGGTCAGCTCACAAGAAAGCGAGTTGAAGAAAGGAGCTCAGGGGCACTGTCATTCACAGACCTGCAGAGTTATAAATGACAGCTATCGTCCAAAAATATATTGAAGTAAGGCTGCCAAGAGGACTTGAAAGCGGGGCAGAATTGCAGGAAACCGATTTCAGGAGGTAGACTGGAATTGCATGTAAAGCATAGGAAAAGAGGCAGAACGTCCACAATGATGCACTTGGCCAAAAAGGGCGTATGCGTTTTTTCCTGAATATATTCAGGAAAAAACGCATACACCCTTTTTGGCCAACCAAGCAAGCTTGCAAAGGAAATGTGCACTACAATGAAGTCTCACTGCCCCCTGGTCAAAAGGCCCATCTGAAAAAAGTGTAAAATCCATAAAGGCAGGACAGGCCATGGAGAACTGGGAGCCTTGTTATGCTGATGGGCGGGATGTAAATTGCCAACAGCCACTCTGGAGAAGTGTATGGTGTTTCCTGAAACATCTAAAAAACAAAGCAACAGAGCCTAGAGCACTTCCGCTTATGGTCCTATAGCTTAAGGAAATTAAAATCAAAAAGACACAGCCACCCCAAAGTTTGGGATGGCTCTTTTTACAAGAACCTCGTTTACGGTACAAGTTCAATATCACAGAAAGCGAAAATGGATAAAGAAGTTGTGGTACTTAAGTATAATGCAATATCACTCAGCAATGAAATCTATGTCATCAGGCCCGTAGCAGCATAATGAGTGGATTCAGCTACGATGATTCTAAGTGAAATAAGTCACACAGAAAAGAAACTTCATAAGATATCACTACTACACGGAATGTAAACTTGGCTACACAGGAACTGAATTACAAAACAGAACAGGGTCTCAAATGTAGAAAACCAACTTATGCTTGCTTAAGGGGAAAGGTGAGTTGGGGTGCTGCATAAAACCAGAGATTGAAATTAGCACAGATACCGTTCCATAAGCCAAATATGTAATAGACAAGAGCTACTCCTTGCTCAATGAAGTGGACTCAACACCCCATATTAAACGCCTAAGAATATACCTGCCTAGTAAGAATCTTAAAACCTATGGATTTATATGTCTCCGAAAGAGAATCAAGCGTGTGTACAGCGGCATAAACGCAGCAGTGATAGGATTGGTGAGGTTCGGTGAGCAAACGCAGACCCTTTGAAGTTATATTGCATGGTACCCATTCCATGGGTCTCAACTCTCCAGGTTTAAGGGATTCTTCCTTCAGCTAAAACATGCATGTGGAACCCAGAGTATGATCCACCGTGTGATTGGGAAACGTGTTCAAATGTGTCTCAGTTTTCGTCCCCTGGTACTCGGGTGCAAAATTCCAGACGCTTTACTAACACTCTCCCCACTTGGAGAGTCAGGGCCTTTAACCTCCTGTTTGGCCCAGTTTGCAATTTCTATGGAAAATGAACAGGAATAGGGAGAACCAATGAGAGACTAGCTGGAGGTTTCTGGAATGGCAAATTTAACTCTCATTTCGAAACAAGAAGAGGAATTAACCAAAGGCTCAGCGTGCCATGCCGGAACCACACTAGGGCCTGAAGCAATGCTGCGGTGTTGCGGTCAGCTCACAAGAAAGCGAGTTGAAGAAAGGAGCTCAGGGGCACTGTCATTCACAGACCTGCAGAGTTATAAATGACAGCTATCGTCCAAAAATATATTGAAGTAAGGCTGCCAAGAGGACTTGAAAGCAGGGCAGAATTGCAGGAAACCGATTTCAGGAGGTAGACTGGAATTGCATGTAAAGCATAGGAAAAGAGGCAGAACGTCCACAATGATACACTTGGCCAAAAAGGGCGTATGCGTTTTTTCCTGAATATATTCAGGAAAAAACGCATACGCCCTTTTTGGCCAACCAAGCAAGCTTGCAAAGGAAATCTGCACTACAATGAAGTCTCACTGCCCCCTGGTCTAAAGGGCCATCTGAAAAAAGTGTAAAATCCAGAAAGGCAGGACAGGCCATGGAGAACTGGGAGCCTTGTTATGCTGTTGGGCGGGATGTAAATTGCCAACAGCCACTCTGGAGAAGTGTATGGTGTTTCCTGAAACATCTAAAAAACAAAGCAACAGAGCCTAGGGCACTTCCACTTATGGTCCTATAGCTTAGGGAAATTAAAGTCAAAAAGACACAGCCACCCCAAAGTTTAGGATGGTTCTGTTTACAAGAACCTCGTTTACGGTACAAGTTCAATATCACAGAAAGCGAAAAATGGATAAAGAAGTTGTGGTACTTACGTACAATGCAATATCACTCAGCAATGAAATCTATGTCATCAGGCCCGTAGTAGCATAACGAGTGGATTCAGTTATGATGATTCTAAGTGAAATAAGTCACACAGAAAAAGAAAGATCATAAGATATCACTACTACACGGAATGTAAACTTGGCTACACAGAAACTGAATTACAAAACAGAACAGGGTCTCAAATGTAGAAAACCAACTTATGCTTGCTTAAGGGGAAAGGTGAGTTGGGGTGCTGCATAAAACCAGAGATTGAAATTAGCACAGATACTGTTCCATAAGCCAAATATGTAATAGACAAGAGCTACTCCTTGCTCAATGAACTGGACTCAACACCCCATATTAAACGCCTAAGAATATACCTGACTAGTAAGAATCTTAAAACCTATGGATTTATATGTCTCCGAAAGAGAATCAAGCGTGTGTACAGCGGCATAAACGCAGCAGTGATAGGATTGGTGAGGATTGGTGAGCAAATGGAGACCCTTTGAAGTCATATTGCATGGTACACATTTTATGGGTCTCAATTCTCCAGGTTTAAGGGATTCTTCCTTCAGCTAAATCATGCATGTGGAACCCAGATTATGATCCAGCGTGTGATCGGAAAACGTGTTCAAATGTGTCTCAGTATTCGTCCCCCGGTACTCGGGTGCAACATTCCAGACGCTTTACTAACACTCTCCCCACTTGTAGAGTCAGTGCCTTTAACCTCCTGTTTGGCGCAGTTTGCAATTTCTGTAAAAAATGAACAGGAATAGGGAGAACCAATGAGAGACTAGCTGGAGGTGTCTGGACGGGCAAATTTAACTCTCATTTCCCACCAGGAAGAGGAATTAACCAAAGGCTCAGCGTGCCGTGCCGGAACCACACTAGGGCCTGAAGCAATCCTGCGGTGTTGCGGCCAGCTCACAAGAAAGCGAGTTGAAGAAAGGAGCTCAGGGGCACTGTCATTCACAGACCTACAGAGTTATAAATGACAGCTATCGTCCAAAAATATATTGGAGTAAGGCTGCCAAGAGGACTTGAAAGCGGGGCAGAAATGCAGGAAACCGATTTCAGGAGGTAGACTGGAATTGCATGTAAAGCATAGGAAAAGAGGCAGAACGTCCACAATGATGCACTTGGCCAAAAAGGGCGTATGCGTTTTTTCCTGAATATATTCAGGAAAAAACGCATACGCCCTTTTTGGCCAACCAAGCAAGCTTGCAAAGGAAATCTGCACTACAATGAAGTCTCACTGCCCCCCGGTCAAAAGGGCCATCTGAAAAAAGTGTAAAATCCAGAAAGGCAGGACAGGCCATGGAGAACTGGGAGCCTTGTTATGCTGATGGGCGGGATGTAAATTGCCAACAGCCACTCTGGAGAAGTGTATGGTGTTTCCTGAAACATCTAAAAAACAAAGCAACAGAGCCTAGGGCACTTCCACTTATGGTCCTATAGCTTAGGGAAATTAAAGTCAAAAAGACACAGCCACCCCAAAGTTTAGGATGGTTCTGTTTACAAGAACCTCGTTTACGGTACAAGTTCAATATCACAGAAAGCGAAAAATGGATAAAGAAGTTGTGGTACTTACGTACAATGCAATATCACTCAGCAATGAAATCTATGTCATCAGGCCCGTAGTAGCATAACGAGTGGATTCAGTTATGATGATTCTAAGTGAAATAAGTCACACAGAAAAAGAAAGATCATAAGATATCACTACTACACGGAATGTAAACTTGGCTACACAGAAACTGAATTACAAAACAGAACAGGGTCTCAAATGTAGAAAACCAACTTATGCTTGCTTAAGGGGAAAGGTGAGTTGGGGTGCTGCATAAAACCAGAGATTGAAATTAGCACAGATACTGTTCCATAAGCCAAATATGTAATAGACAAGACCTACTCCTTGCTCAACGAAGTGGTCTCAACACCCCATATTAAACGCCTAAGAATATACCTGACTAGTAAGAATCTTAAAACCTATGGATTTATATGTCTCCGAAAGAGAATCAAGCGTGTGTACAGCGGCATAAACGCAGCAGTGATAGGATTGGTGAGGATCGGTGAGCAAATGCACACTCTTTGAAGTCATATTGCATGGTACCCATTCCATGGGTCTCAACTCTCCAGGTTTAAGGGATTCTTCCTTCAGCTAAAACATGCATGTGGAACCCAGAGTATGATCCACCGTGTGATTAGGAAACGTGTTCAAAGGTGTCTCAGTTTTCGTCCCCTGGTACTCGGGTGCAACATTCCAGACGCTTTACTAACACTCTCCCCACTTGGAGAGTCAGTGCCTTTAACCTCCTGTTTGGCCCAGTTTGCAATTTCTGCGGAAAATGAACAGGAATAGGGAGAACCAATGAGAGACTAGCTGGAGGTGTCTGGACGGGCAAATTTAACTCTCATTTCCCACCAGGAAGAGGAATTAACCAAAGGCTCAGCGTGCCATGCCGGAACCACACTAGGGCCTGAAGCAATCCTGCGGTGTTGCGGCCAGCTCACAAGTAAGCGAGTTGAAGAAAGGAGCTCAGGGGCACTGTCATTCACAAACCTGCAGAGTTATAAATGACAGCTATCGTCCAAAAATATATTGAAGTAAGGCCGCCAAGAGGACTCAAAAGCGGTGCAGAATTGCAGGAAACCGATTTCAGGAGGTAGATAGGAATTGCATTTAAAGCATAGGAAAAGAGACAGAACTTGGAAAATAATGCACTTGGCAAAAAAGGACATATGTGTTTTATCCAGAGCTCTCATAACCGAGGGGAGGAGATTCCCAGCAGGCTCCAACTGCCACCTGAGGGCTCATGTTGTCAAGGCAACGTGAGCAAGCCAGGCAGGAGTTACCTCACAGCAGAGATCCCACCTCACAGAAGGGTGAGAAACCCAGCCAACATCAGACTCTCACCAGAGGGCCCACATCACCAAGGGGATGGGAACCAGGCAGGAGTGTCTTCACACCAGTGGGGCCACATCATCGAAAGGTGAGGTACTCAGCACATGTGTCCTCAAACCAGAGGACCCACATCACTAAGGGCCTCGGAGTGAGGCAGGCAGGAGTAGCCTCACAACACTGGGCCCATAGAATAAAAAAGTGAGGAATCCAGCAGTTGGAACCTCCCAGCAGGGGGCCCAGAGCACCGAGGCTATGGGATCCAGGCCACAGTGAACTCACAGAAGAGGGCCCATGTCATGAAACTGAGCAACCCAGCCATTGAGACCTCAGAGCAGGAGGTCCACATCCCCATGGGGATATAAATCTGGTAGGAGTGTCCTCGCACCACTGAAAACGTATCAGAAAATTTTGGGAGACCAGCAGTTAGAGCCTGACGCCAGAGGACCCTCATCACCAAGGGAAGGAGGCTCCCAGCAGGCTCCAACGGCCACCAGAGGGCTGACGTCACCAAGGCGATGTGTGCCAACCAGGCACGAATGACCTCACAGCAGAGGGCCCACCTCAGAGAAGTGTGACGAACCCAGTCAGGATCAGACTCGCACCAGAGGGCCCACATCACCAAATGGATTGGAACCAGGCAGTAGTGTCCTCACATGAGTAGGGCCACATCATCTAAAGGTGAGGAACCCAGAACACGTGGCTTCAAACCATAGGACACACATCACCAAGAGGCTGGGGGTGAGGCAGGCAGGAGGAGCCTCACAACAGAGGGCCCAAAAATAAGGAAGGTGAGGAATCCAGCAGTTGCAACCTCCCAGCAGGCGGCCCAGAGCACAGAGGCTAGGGGATCCAAGCCAGAGTGAACTAACACCAGACAGCCCACATCATGAAACTGTGAGCAACCCAGACATTGGGACCTCAGAGCAGAAGGCCCACATCCCCATGGTGATGGGAACATGACAGGAGTGTCCTGGCATCACTGGGCTCACATCAGAAAACGTGGGGTGCTCAGAAGTTAGGGCCTGACGCTAGAGGGCACTCATCACCGAGGGGAGGAGGCTCCCAGCAGGCTCCAGCTGCCACCAGAGGGCCAACGTCACCAAGGCGATGTGTGCCAGCCCGGCAGGAGTGACCTCACAGCAGAGGCCCCACCTCACAGAAGGGTGAGGAACACAGCCAGGATCAGACTCTCACCAGAGGGCCCACATCACCAAGGGGAAGGGAATCAGGCAGGAGTGTCCCCACATCAGTGGGACAACATCATCGAAAGGTGAGGATCCCAGCACATGTAGCCTCAAACCAGAGGAACCACATCACCAAGGGGTTCGGAATGAGGCTGGCAGGACTGGCCTCACAACACAGGGTCCATAGAATATAAAAGTTGAGGAATCCAGCAGTTGGAACCTCCCAGCAAGCGGCCCAGAGCACCGAGGCTATGGGATCCAGGCCGCAGTGAACTCACAGCAGAGGGCCCACATCATGAACCTGTGAGCAGCCCAGCCGTTGGGACCTCAGAACAGAAGGCCCACATCCCCATTGGGATGGGAACCTGGCAGGAGTGGCTTCGCACCACTTAGCACATATCAGAAAATGTTAGGAGCCCAGCAGTTAGGGCCTGACGCCAGGGGGCCCTCATAACTGAGGGGAGGAGACTCCCAGCAGGTTCCAACTGCCAAAAGAGGGCCCACGTCTACAAGGTGGCATGCGCCAGCCAGGCAGTAGTGACCTCACAACAGAGGGCCTATCTCACAGAAGGGTGAGGAACCGAGGTAGGATGAGACTCTTGCCAGAAGGCCCACAACACCAAGGGGATGGGAACCAGTCAGGACTGTCCTCTCACCAGTGGGGCCACATCATCGAAAGGTGAGGAACCCAGCACATGCGGCCTCATATCAGAGGACATACATCACAAAGGGGATGGGAGTGAGGCAGGTAGGAGTAGCCTAAAAACAGAGGGCCCAAAGAATAAAAAAGGTGAGGAATCCAGCATTTGGAACCTCCCAGCAGGCGGCCGAGAGCACAGAAGCTATGGGATGCAGGCAGGAGTGAACTAACAGCAGAGAGCCCACATCATGAAACTGTGAGCAACCCAGGCGTTGGGACCTCAGAGCAGAAAGCCCACATCCCCATGGGGATGGGAACCTGACAGGAGTGTCCTGGCATCACTGGGCTCACATCAGAAAATGTGGGGAGCCCAGCAGTTAGGGCCTGATGCTAGAGAGCTGTCATCACCGAGGGCAGGAGGCTCCCAGCAGGTTCCATGTGCCAACAGAGGGCCCACGTCGCCAAGGTGATGTGTGCAAGTCAGGTAGGATTGACCTCACAGCAGAGGGCCTACCTCACAGAAGAGTGAGGAACCCAGCCAGGATAAGACTGTCACCAGAAGGCCCACATCACCAAGGGGATGGGAACCAGGCAGGAGTGTCCTCACACCAGTGGGGCCACATCATTGAAAGTTGCGGAACCCAGCATATGTGGCCTCAAACCAGAGGACCCACATCACAAAGGGGATGCGAGTGAGGCAGGCAGGAGGAGCATCGCAACACAGGCCCCATAGAATACAAAAGTTGAAGAATCGAGCAGTTGGAACCTTCCAGCAGGCGGCCCAGAGCACAGAGGCTATGGCATCCAGGCCAGAGTGAACTAACAGCAGAGAGCCCACATCACGAAACTGTGAACAACCCAGCCGTTGGGACCTCAGAACAGAAGGCCCACATCCCAATGGGTATGTGAACCTGGATGGAGTGTCTTCGAACCACTGGGCGCACGTCACAAAATGTGGGGAGCCCAGCCGTTAGGGCCTGACGCCAGAGGGCCCTCATCACCGAGGGGAGGAGGCTCCCAGCAGGCTCCAAGTGCCACCAGAGGGCTCATGTCCACAAGGCGAGGTGAGCAAGCCAGGCAAGAGTGACCTCACAGCAGACGGCCCACCTCACAGATGGGTGAGGAACCCAGCCAGGATCAGACTCTCAACAGAGAGCCCACATCACCAAGGGGATGTGAACCAGGCAGGAGTCTCCTAAGACCATTGGTCCCACATCATCGAAAGGTGAGGAACCCAGCACATGTGGCCTCAAACCAGAGGACACACATCACGAAGGGACTGGGAGTGAGGCAGGCAGGAGGATCCTCACAACAGAGGGCCTAAAAAATTAAAAAAGTGAGGAATCCAGCAGTTGGAACCTTCCAGCAGGCGGCCAAGAACACAGAGGCTATGGGATCCAGGCCACAGTGAACTAACACCAGAGAGCCCACATCATGAAACTGTGATCAAACCAGCCGTTGGAACGTCAGAGCAGAAGGCCCACATCCCCATGGAGATGGGAACCTAAGAGGAGTGCCCGAGCATCACTGGGCTCACTAAGAAAAGTTGGGGAGCCCAGCAGTTAGGGCTTGACGTCAGAGGGCCCTCATCACAGAGGTGAGGAGGCTCCCAGCAGGGTCCAAGTGCCACCAGAGGGCTCATGTCAACAAGGCGATGTGAGCAAGCCAGGCAAGAGTTACCTGATAGTAGAGGGCCCACCTCACAGATGGTTGAGGAACCCAGCCAGGATCAGACTCTCACCAGAGGGCCCACATCACAAAGGGGATGGGAACCAGTCAGGATTATCCTCACACCAGTGGGGCCTCATCATCTTAACGTGAGGAACCCAGCACATGTGTCCTCAAACCAGAGGACCCACATCACAAAGGGCCTTGGAGTGAGGCAGGCAGGAGTAGCCTCACAACACAGGGCACATAATATAAAATACGTGAGGATTCCAGCATTTAGACCTTCCAGCAGGCAGCTCAGAACACCGAGGCTATGGGATCCAGGCCACAGTGAACTCACAGCAGAGGGCCAACATCATAAAACTGTGAGCAACCCAGGCATTGGGACCACAGAGCAGAAGGCCCACATCCCCATGGGAATGGGAACCTGGCTGGAGTGTCCTCGCACCACTGGGCGCACATCAGAAAATGTGGGGAGCCCACCATTTATGGCCTGACGCCAGAGGGCTGTCATCACTGAGAGGAGGAGGCACCCTGCACGCTCCAACTGCCACCAGAGGGCTCACGTCTCCAAGGTGACGTGTGCCAGCCAGTCAGGAGTGACCTCACAGCAGAGGGCTTACCTCACAGAACGTTGAGGAACCCAGACAGGATTAGACTCTCGCCAGAGGGCCCACCTCACCAAGCGGATGGTAACCAGGCAGGAGTGTCCTCACACGAGTGGGGCCACATCATCGAAAGGTGAGGAACGCAGCACATGTGGCCTCAAGCTATAGGACAGTCATCACCAAGGGGCTGGCAACGAGGCAGGCAGGAGGAGCCTCACAACAGAGGGCACATAGAATAAAAAAGTTGAGGAATCCAGCAGTTGGAACCTCCCAGCAGGCGGCTCAGAGCACCGATGATAAGGGATCCTTGCCGGAGTGAACTCACAGCAGAGGGCCCACATCATGGTACTGTGAGCAAGCCAGCCGTTTTGACCTCAGAGCAGAAGGCCCATATCCCCATGGGGATGCGAACCTGGCAAGAGTGTCCTCACTCACTTGGCGCACATCAGAAAATGTGGGGAGCCCAGCAGTTATGGCCTAAGGCAAGAGGGCCCTCATCACCGAGGGGAGGAGGATCCCAGCACACTCCAACTGCCACCAGAGGGCCCACGTCGCCAAGGTGACTTGTGCCAGACAGGCATGATTGACCTCACAGAAGAGGGCCCACCTCACAGAAGGGTGAGGAACCCAGCCAGGATCAGACTCTCACCTGAGGGTCCATATCAGCAAGAGGATGGGAACCAGTCAGGACTGTCTTCCCTCCAGTGGGGCCACATCATTGAAAGGTGTGGAACCCAGCACATGTGGCCTCAAATCAGAGGACACATATCACAAAGGGAATGGGAGTGAGGCAGGCAGGAGTAGCTTAAAAACAGCGGGCCCAAAGAATAAGAAAGGTGAGGAATCCAGCAGTTGGAACCTCCCAGCAGGCAGCCGAGAGCACAGAAGCTATGGGATGCAGGCAGGAGTGAACTAACAGCAGAGAGCCCACATCATGAAACTGTGAGCAACCCAGGCGTTGGGACCTCAGAGCAGAAGGCCCACATCCCAATGGGGATGTGAACCTGGATGGAGTGTCCTCGCACCACTGGGCACACATCACGAAATGTGGGGAGCCCAGCTCTTAGAGCCTGACGCCAGAGGGCCCTCATCACCAAGGGGAGGAGGCTCCCAGCAGGGTCCAAGTGCCACCACAGGGCTCATGTCCACAAGGCGAGGTGAGCAAGCCAGGGAGGAGTGACCTCACAGCAGACGGCCCACCTCACAGATGGGTGAAGAATCCAGCCAGGATCAGACTCTCAACAGAGGGCCCACATCACCAAGGGGATGTGAACCAGGCAGGAGTCTCCTAAGACCATTGGTCCCACATCATTGAAAGGTGAGGAACCCAGCACATGTGGCCTCAAACCAGAGGACACACATCACGAAGGGGCTGGGAGTGAGGCAGGCAGGAGGATCCTCACAACAGAGGGCCCAAAAAATTAAAAAAGTGAGGAATCCAGCAGTTGGAACCTCCCAGCAGGCGGCCAAGAACACAGAGGCTATGGGATCCAGGCCACAGTGAACTAACACCAGAGAGCCCACATCATGAAACTGTGATCAACCCAGCCGTTGGAACGTCAGAGCAGAAGGCCCACATCCCCATGGAGATGGGAACCTAAGAGGAGTGCCCGAGCATCACTGGGCTCACTAAGAAAAGTTGGGGAGCCCAGCAGTTAGGGCCTGACGTCAGAGGGCCCTCATCACCGGGGGGCGGAGATTCCCAGCACGCTCCAACTGCCACCACACAGCTGACTTCACCAAGGCATTGTGTGCCAGCCATGCAGGAGTGACCTATCAGCAGAGGGTCTCCCTCACAGAAGGGTGAGGAACACAGCCAGGAACAGACTCTCACCAGGGGGCCCGCATAACCACGTGGATGAGAAGCAGGCAGGAGTGTCCTCACACTAGTGGGGCCACATCATCGAAAGGTGAGGAACCCAGCAAAGGTGGCCACAAACCAGAGGACCCACATCACCAAGGGGTTGAGAGTGAGGTAGGTGTCTGGACAGGCATATTTAACACTCATTTCCCACCAGGAAGAGGAATTAACCAAAGGCTCAGCTTGCCCTGCCAGAAGCAGATTAGGGCCTGAAGCAGTCTTGCAGGTTTGCGGCCAGCTCACAAGAAAGCGAGTTGAAGAGAGGAGCTCAGGGGCCCTGTAATTCACAAACCTGCAGAGTTATAAATGACAGATAACGTCCAAAAATATATTGAAGTAAGGCTGCGAAGTGGACTTGAAAGCGGGGCAGAATTTCAGGAAACCGATTTCAGGAGGTAGACTGGATTTGCATTTAAAGCATAGGAAAAGAGGCAGAACATCGACAATGATGCACTTGGCAAAAAAGGACGTATGAGTTTGTTCCTGAATATATTCAGGAAAAAACACATACGCCCTTTTTGGCAAACCAAGCAAGCTTGCAATGGAAATCCGAACTACTATGAAGTGTCATTTCCCCCCTGTCTAAAGGGCCATCTGAAAAAAGTGTAAAATCCAGAAAGGCAAGACAGGCCATGGGGAAAAAGGAGCCTTGTTATGCTGATGGGAGGGATGTAAATTGCCAACAGCCACTCTGGAGAAGTGTATGGTGTTTCCTGATACATCTGAAAAACAAAGCAACAGAGTCTAGGGCATTTCCACGTATGGTCCTATAGCTTAGGGAAATTAAAATCAAAAAGACACAGCCACCCCAAAATTTGGGATGGCTCTGTTTACAGGAACCTCTTCTACGGTACAAGTTAAATATCCCAGAGAACAAATAATTGATAAAGAAGTTGCGGTACTTACGTACAACAGAATACCACTCAGCAATGAAATCTGTGTCACCAGGCCTGTACCAGCATAATGAGTGGATTGAGGCACGATGATTCTAAGTGAAATAAGTCACACAGAAAAAGAAACATCATAAGGTATCACTAATGCACGGAATGTAAACTTGGCTACACAGGAACTGAATTACAAAACAGAACAGGGTCTCAAGTTTAGAAAACCAACTTATGCTTGCTTAAGGGGAAAGGTGAGTTGGGGTGCTGCATAAAACCAGAGTTTGAAATTAGCACAGATACCGTTCCATAAGCCAAATATGTAATAGACAAGACCTACCCCTTGCTCAACGAAATGGACTCAACAATGAGGTATCACCTCACACCTGTTAGAATGGGCATCATCTGAAAATCTACAAACAACAAATGCTGGAATGGGTGTGGAGAAAAGGAAGCCTCTTCCACTACTGTTGGGAATATAAATTGATACAGTCACTATGGAGAACAATATGGAGTTTCTTAAGAAACTAATAATAGAATTACCATATGATACAGCAATCCCAGTACTGGACATATACCCAGACAAAACCATAAATCAAAAAGAGACATTCACCGCAATGTTCATTGCATCACTATTTACAATATCGAGGTAATGGAAGCAACCTAAATGGCCACAGACAGACGAATGCATAAAGATGTGGTACATATATAAAATGGAATATTACTAAGCCATGAAAGGAATGAAATTGGGTCATTTGTAGAGACGTAGATGGATCTAGAGACTGTCATACAGAGTGAAGTAAGTCAGAAAGAGAAAAACAAATCTTGTATATTCATGCATATATGTGGAACCTAGAAAAACTGTACAGATTAACCGTTTTGCAAGGCATAAATAGAGCAACAGATGTAGACAACAATCGTATGGACAACAAGGGGGGAAAGCTCTTGGGGGGGTGGTGGTGGGAGGAGTTGAGAGATTGGGATTGGCATGTAAACATTTATATGTATAAAATAGATAACCAATAAGAACCTGCTGTATAAAAATATAAAATAAAATTAAAAATTAAAAAGAAATAAAATTTAAAAAACAAAACAGAAAAAACAATTATTCCCTTCACATACATGTATTTATATGAATAAATTATTTCCATGCTTATATCTGTAAATACAAAAAAGAGGAATAAAATCTACCTTGAACCAAAAACGAAAAAGAGAAAAAAAAACAGAACCCACCAGTTACTCAGAGGAAAACCGTATCAGGGCCCTTGCTCCAGTTGTAAACAATTCTGAAGTTGGTCAGTGGTGAGGAATCGTCTCCCATTCAGCCAGCAGCCCCCACACAACAAGCGTCCTCATTGCAAAGCTGGGGCACTGTGCCGAGGCATCTGTGAGTGAACGTGAGCTGAGCCCCAGGCCAGTTGCGGCTGAACTGTTCCCACCCTTCCCAGGTAAAACACCTGAATATATACAAGGACTTGAAAGCCTAGAGGAAGGGCCATGGAGCCACATGAGTGACAGCATGCCAGCTGACTTGGTGCCTGTAGGCCAGCCAGGATGGCCCTGGCCCTGGGTGCTCTTCTGGAAGATTTCCATTTCCCTGCCTGAGATACCCGTCCTGTCCCTGCCCCCACTGCTTTTTTCCTTCCTCACCTCTGCCCAGGGAGAAATTCCAGCAACAGGTATGGGTGACACATCCTCTTCTTTAGCAGGTGGCAGCCTGGCAACTGCTGCAGAAAGTCCAGCAGAGCCCCACTCACACTGGGCCACCCACAAAGCCGTGGCCTCTCACTCCCTCCCACCAGCCCAGCCCCGAGACTGCTGACAGGGCAGAGAAAATGGCGTCAGGCACAGCTGCAGGGGCTCTTGCTGCCTGGAGTGGTATTTATATTGATCTCAACCCAGGCACACCTGGGGAGGGCTGGCCGGCACCGTAAGGCTGCCCAGGTCAGCCAATCATCACCCCTCAGGGGCTCACAGTTGCAGAAAATGGAACTTGCTGAACTGGCCAGGTCCAAGGAACAGGTGTGGGCTCCTGAGAGTCAGGATAGACAAGGGGCTGCAGCTTTGGCTTGTTTTCTAATCATTTTATCTGGCCCATGAGTGGGAGACAACTTCAAGAAAAGCCTCTCCTAATGAGAGGAACCCAGGAGTCAGGGAGAGGAGGGGTGGGTGGTGGTTAGAGACAGAGGCCTGGTGCCCCGGGTGCAGTGGAAGTCTCTGGAAGACCAGGTGGAGGGAGGCCACACAGAGTGATGCCCAGGGTCACAGACCTGTCGGAGCTGCTGTTTGTTAGTTCAAGTCCTGCTCTGAGGTGCTCTGTGTCAGCTCTGAGCGACAGGTGAGATGGGGGTGCTCTTCAATGAGGGCTATGTGCACGGTTCCTGTGTGCCCAGCCCTGCCACGGTACCTGCAAGGGTAGCTCTGTATCCTGGGAGAGGCCTGACCACGAGAGCCCCGTGGGCTGGGTTGGGGGTGGGGTACCTGCCCAGGAGAGCTCCATATCCTGGGATTGGCCTGACCACGAGAGCCCCATGGGCTGCTGGGGACCTGGTAAAGGATGTCAGGACAGTCAGTGAAGCCACCGAGGATATACCTCCAGTTGCTCCTAATTCCTACACCCTGCTGGTCATTCTACCAACCACCAGGACATGGTATTCTGTATTAGTCTTCAATGATGCCTTCTTTTGTATTCCATTAGTCCCAGAGTCACAAGAAATTTTGGCTTGTGAGTGGCAGGACTCAACATACAACTAAAACAATACTTCCGGGCCGTCTTGCCCCAAGGGTTCAAAAATTCCCACATCATCTTTGGGGAAAGCTTAGCTAAAGACCGAAAAGTTCTACCTCTGGAAAAGGAAACCCTCCTTCAATATGCAGACGACATTCTGATCGCCAGCCCTACTAAGGAGGCCTCTGAACTACCAAGCCAATAAAGGATAGAAGTTGTCCAAGAAAAAGCTCAAATATCACAGACTGCGGTGACCTGCCTGGGCTTCATTCTCACACAAGGTCAGAGAAGCCCATCCCAGGAAAGGGAAGAAACCATTTGCAGCCTTACCCCTTTGTAAAACTAGAAGACAGCTTAGGGGTTCCTGGGGAGGCCAGGGTTTGCTGCTTCTGGATCCCTAACTACAGTCTACTAGCTGGGCCTCTATATGAAACACTGAAAGGAAAAGATGATGATCCTTTTGAACAGAATCCAGAAGTGGCCTTTCAAGAATGGAAAGAGCAGTCAATTCAGACCCTTGCCCTGGAACTCCCTAATTGAGCTAAACCCTTCGACCTTTCCATTCCCGGTGAAAGGTGAATCGCCATTGGAGAATTAGTGCAAAAACTGGGACCACTTGAAATGGAACAACGCAAGAATGCCATCCAGGTAGGATAAACTACAATCACCAAGGGGCTTGGCCCACTGCCACATCTGGCCAAGATACTGGTGGTATCTAAAAACCTGGAAATCAGCAGCCCAAAAGGCCACCTCCCTCCTAAGGGAAAAGGACCCCACGTGGTGATCCTAATCACCAACCATGCCCTGAAGTTGCAGGGTTCGCTCCGTGGGCACACCGACCTCGAGTGAGGAGGCCCTCCAACTCCAACATCCAGAGAGATAACCGGGAGCAACAGGACACCATGACGACTCGTGTGAACATCACTTGACCTGGAGTTTCTCTCATAAAACAACAATAGTGTGTCCCGAAGGAGTAGACTACTGCTTGCAGGACTTACTGCACCCGGAGGGGAGCTAATAATCTTGGCGGGGGAAACCTATATCACACTGTCACCATAGAAAAGCCTACAGACACCGTGATGATGGTGGCCAATAAGACCGGCTGGACTCCTGTTTACTTCAAAAGGCTGTTGACTCAGTGGTCATCATGGTCCTTGATCACCACTGACCCTGGACTGTCTGGGAGTTGAGCGGGCAGGGCTCTGACACCTGGTGCTGTTTTTACGTTAATTCAGGGGCCTAATTGAAGAAAGAGCAGACTACTGGTCAGAGCATCTAGGCTGGCAGAAACGGTCAGCCTAAGGTGACCAAACAAATGTGGGCCGGGGTGAAACCGGCCCCCACAGCGTCTCTGCACATCTCTTTCCTGGACCCTTAAAGGTCATTAGAATCTATAACACTTCCAATGCTGGTGCTCAGGCGGACGAGCAGGGAGGCAGGGGTCCTGGGGCCAATCAACGTCACCTGGAGGCTGCTGGGGAGAAGTTCTGACCCTCATCCCCTGGTATGAGGGCTCCCAACTCAGCACTCAGCAGTTACAGAAGAAGGGTCTGCACCCTCAGCACTCCAAGAATGAGGAACGGGACAAAAGGCAGAGGAGGGGTTTGTTCCCAGCAAAGCCCATTAAAAATCCCTGGGAGATAAAAATAGAATCTGGGCAATAAAGTCAAGTCTGACCTTTTTCATCCTTTGTGCTTTGTCTAATTTCACGTGCTCCTAGGGTCCCGCATGCAGAGGTTCCACACCCAGCACTTCAGACCAGATTTCCTAGTGCAGAATGGCTGGGTCGACACCTCAGCTCCTGGGGCCCAGTGCAGACTCCGAGATATAGAGCCTGAGCTGCAGCCAACCCGGCCCTCGAGAGCTCCGCCCCCTCCCTCCCACTGACTCTGACAGGATCTCTACACAGCAGCCCAGCCCACAGCCCACAGGGTAGTGCATGCTCTCACCTCTCCATTCTCTGATCAAAATATAAAGTTTCCTTTGCTTGTGAACCAAACTCAGTCTCGATCTGTTGGCCCCAATGACGCTGGGCAGGGGGACACTTGTTGGGGTCCACTCTGGAGGATCAGTAACAGAAATTGAGACTATTGTAACTTCAATGAACAGATGTGTGAGCCAAACTGTAGTTAACATAGAACAGTTTATAAGGCTCGGGTAAAATAAGATGTTTCTAACACTTCCATTTGATATTTCCATCACTTTATTATAAGCAAGTTCAGTGAAAAGGTTTGTCTTATTTGTCAGGTCAATATTAGAGAAATGAAGTGATTTCTTTCCAAGGATGTACATCTAATAATCTTGGTTAAAGCTTCAATCTTGTTTTAAATGCTTTTCCATTGAAAATGATACCTCTCTTTCAGCTCCCCCATTTCTGAGAAGTATAAAATCTTATAATTTATTATTACCAAAGGGGAAAGGTGGGAGGAGGGATAAATTAACAGTTTGGAATTAACACATACACACTGCTATGTATAAAATAGATCATCAACAAGGAACTACTGTGTAACACAGGGAACTACACTCAATATTTTGCAATAACCTATAAGGGGAAATAATCGGAAAAAGAATAGATATTTTTATTGACATCATCTATCAATGACAGTTAAAGTGTAACCTAAGGGAAGCTGGTGGTGAGTGCTTCTGACCCTGAAGACTTCAATCATCTAAAGTTTGGACTCTGCCTACTCCCCAAGGCCCTTCATGAACATATGTGTAGCCATAGCTTAAAAAATTCCCCAGTTTGGGTTTCGGGGAGACACTGATTTTGAAAAAGCTCTGGTGTTCTCCTTACATGAATGGGACTCTTCCTACTGCTAAAACATGTCTGTCACACCCAGAGGATGGTATACCGTCTGATCGGGAAGAGTTTGAAAAAGGCATCTCATCTCCTCATCTCCTGGTGCTCGGGTTCACCCCTCCAGGGTCTTTACTAACAGTCTCCCCACTTGGAGATGTCAGCACTGTCAACATCCTGTTGCGTACAGTTTGGAATTTGTCCAGAGGATGAAGCGGAAGGATGAGGAACAATGAGAGACAAGTCCTAGGTGTTCAGACAGGCACATGCCACTCTAATTTCCAATCAGGAAGACGAATTGACCAAAGGCTAGGGTTGCCCATGGAAACAGTATAGGGCTTGAGGAAATCCCACTGCTTTGTGGCCAGTTCCCATAAACACAAGTTGAACAATGGAACTCAGGGGCAGTAAAATTCACGAAACTGCAGAGTTGAAAATATCTATCACTGAAAAATGTCTTGAGGAAAGTCAGAGAAAAGGATTGGTAAGCAAGGGAGAATGGCAGGAAAGGGATTTGAGGAGGTAGAAAGGACTCGCCATTAAGCACAAGAAAAGGGGCTGAACATTGCCAACATTGCAGTTGGCCAAAAAGGCTGTATGCGTTTTTTTCTGTATATATTCAAGAAAAGGGCATACACTTTTTTAACCAACCAAACAGGTGGGCACTGGAAATCAATACTACAAAAGATATCACTTCACATCAGTCAGAAGAGCCATCCTCATAAAGTGTAAACACCAGAAATGCAGGACAGGGCAAGGAGAAGAGGGAGCCCTGTGAGGCTTATAGTGGAAATGTATATTGCCAATGGCCATTCTGGAGAAGTGTATTGTGTTTACTAAAGCATCTAAAAAATGAGCTACAGAGCATAGGGCACTTGCACTCATGGGCGTATATCTTGGGAAAAACAAAAATCGAGAGGACACAGGCACCCCAATGTTTACTGCCTCTCTGTTTAAAAGATCCTCGACTAAGATATAACTTAAATGTCTCTGGAGGGAAAAAATGGATAGAGATGTGGTACTTATGTAGAGTGGAATATTACTCAGCCTGGAAATCAATGAAATATGGCCAGTTGTAACAACTCCGGAGGAGTTACGTATGATCATTCTAAGTGACATAATTCAAAAAGAAAAAGACACATATCATAAGATATCACTTAAAGGTGGAATCCAAAATGGCTACACATGAAATAAATTACAAAACAAAAACATAGTCAAATATGTAGAAAACACACGTAAGGCTGCTAAACGGGAAAGGTGGGGAGGGGTGAGGCATCATCCAGGAGGTTGAAATTAGCAAAGATACCATTCCAAATACCAAACTGATAATCAACAAGGCCTACACAGTAGCTAAAAGAACTGCACTCAGCACACTCAAGTCACCGGAAAAGAATATATATGACTGGTAAGAATCTGAAAAAGAATTTATTGATGTCTCTCTGTATGTGAATCAAGTGGATGTACAGCAGCAAGAAACAGAGCTTTGAAAATCAGCTGCAACCAATATAGTAATAAATTGAAAAAAATAAACGACAGAGAGACAGAGAAAACCTCTTACAACTTTTCCTCAGAGACGGTGATGCAACATGGATTGAACACATCTAGACCCACAGCAGGATGAGACATAAGGCTGGAAACTGTTCGTGCTAAGAGAAATGTGAGGTTGGGTGAGGAAATGCACACCCTTTAAAGTAATACTACCTGGTACCCATTCAATGGGTCCCAAATCTGCAGGTTCAAGGAATCTTCCTACAGCTAAAACATGCATGGAAAACCCAGAGGACTGTACACCATGTGATCGGGAGATGTGTCTAAAATGCACCTCATTTATCCTCTCCTGGTGCTCCTGTTCATCATTCCAGCCACGTTACTTAGAATCTCCCCACTTAGAGAATCAGCACATTTAAACTTCTGTTTCACACATTTTGCAAATTGTGAGGAGGATGAACGGGAAGAGGGAGAACCAATGAGAGAATAGTTGTAGGGGTTTGGACGGGCACATGTCACTCTAATTTCCCATTAAGAATAAGAATTAAAAAAAGGCTCAGCCCGCCTCGCCGGAGCCAAAATAGGACCTGAAGCAATCCTGCGGCTTTGAGGCCAGCTCACAAAAGAACAACTTAAAAAATGGAGCTCAGGGTCACTGCAATTCACAAACCTGCAGAGTTATAAATGAAAACTAACATCCAAAAATATGTTGACGTAAGGCAAAGAAGAGGATCTGAATGCAAGACAGAATTGCAAGAAATAGATTTCAAGAGATAGATTGGACTCGTCTTTAAAGCACATGAAAAGCGGCAGAATTTCGACAATGATGCAGTTGGCCCAAAAGGGAGTATGCGTTTTTTCCTGAATATATCCAGGAAAAAACGCATACGCACTTTATGGGCAACCAAGCAAGCAAGCAATGCAAATGTGCACTACAAAGAAGTCTCATTTCCCACCGGTCAAAAGGGCCATCCAAAAAAAAATTGTAAAAACCAGAAATGCAGGACAGGCCATGGAGAACAGGGAGCCTTTATACGCTGATGGACAGTCTGTGAACTGCCAAGAGCCACTCTGGAGAAGTGTATGGTGGTTCCTAAATCATCTAAAAAACAGAGCTACAGAGCATAGGGCACTTCCAATCACGGAAGTATATCTAGGGAAGTCTAAAAATCAACAAGACACAAGCACACCACAGTTTAGGGCTACTCTGTTTACAAGAACCTCAACTTCAGTACACCTTAAATATCCCAGGAAAGAGAACAATGGATAAAGAAAATGTGGTACTTATGTACAATGGAATATCTCTTCACCATGAAATCAATGTAATAAGGCTAGTAGAAGGATAAAGAGTGGATTTAGGTCCGATAATACTACTTGAAATAAGTCAAACAGAAAAAGAAACATATCATAAGATATCACTTATAGAGGGAGGATAAATATGGCTGCACAAAAAATGAATTACAAAACAGAACAGTGTCTCACATTTAGAAAACACACTTATGTCAGCTTAAGGGGAAAGGAGAGGTGGGATGATGCATAAAACCAGAGTTTGAAATTAGCACAGATACCATTCAATAAACCAAATAGGTATTAGACAAGATCTACACCTTGCTCAATGAACTGGCCTCAACACACCCTATACACCGCAGAGAAATATATCTGAGTAATAAGAATCTTAAAACCCATGTATTGATATATCTCCATAAGGGAATCAAGTGTGTGCAGAGCGGCCAAACACAGCAGTGAAAATGAGCTAAACCCCATTATAGAAATAAATTTTAAAACCAAAACGCAGAAACAATGAAAGAGAGAAAAATTCTTACAAAATTCGCTCAGGGGCTGTGATGCAACCTGGAATGACCACATATAAACCCACAGCTGGATAAGACATAAGGCTGGACACTTGGGGCTGAGAGGATTGGTGAGCTTTGGTGAGCAACTGCCGAAAGTTTAATGCAATACTTCATGCTACTCATTCCAAGGGTCCCAACACTCCAGGTTGAAGGGAATCTTCCTACAGCTAAACCATGCATGGGAAATCCAGCAGATGGTATACCATATGATGGGGAAAGGTTTCTAAAACGCACCTCATTTTCCTCTCTTGGGGCTCCGGATCAACATTCCAGCCACTTTACTAACAACATCCCCACATGGAGAGTCAATGCCTTTAAGTTCCGGTATCGCAGAGTCTGCAGTTAGTGCGGAGGATGAATGGGAATAGGGGTAACCAGTGAGAAAATAGCTGTAGCGGTTTCAATGGGCACATGTCACTCTAATTTCACATCAGGAAGAAGAATTAACCAAAGGCAGAGCAAGGCGCCCCAGAAGAAGAATAGGGCCTGAAGAAATCCTGTGGATATGAGGCAAGATCACAAAAATAAGAGCTGAAAAATGGAGCTAAGGGCCACTGCAATTCAAAAACCTGCAGAGTTATACAGGCCAACTATTTTCCAAAATATATATTGAGGAAAGGCTATGAAGAGGCACTGACAGCAAGGCAGAATTGCAGGAAACCGATTTCAAGAGGTAGAATAGAATTGCATTGAAAACATATGAAAAGACTCAGAATGTTGACAATGATGCACATGGCCAAAAAGGGCATATGCGTTTTTTCCTGAATATATTCAGGAAGAAAGGCATATGCACTTTCTGGCCAACCAAGCAAGCTTGCAAAGGAAATCTGCACTACAATGAAGTCTCACTTTCCCCCGGTCAAAAGGGCCATCTGAAAAAAGTGTAAAATCCAGAAAGGCAGGACAGGCCATGGAGAACTGGGAGCCTTGTCATGCTGACGGGCAGGCTGTAAACTGCCAACAGCCACTCTGGAGAAGTGTATGGTGTTTCCAGAAACATCCAAAAAACAAAGCAACAGAGCCAAGGGCACTTCCACTTATGGTCCTATAGCTTAGGGAAATTAAAATCAAAAAGACACAGCCACCCCAAAGTTTGGGACGGCTCTGTTTACAAGAACCTCATTTACGGTACAAATTCAATATCACAGAAAGCGAAAAATGGAAAAAGAAGTTGAGGTACTTACGTACAATGCAATATCACTCAGCAATGAAATCTATGTCATCAGGCCCGTAGCAGCATAATGAGTGGATTCAGGTACGATGATTCTAAGTAAAATAAGTCACACAGAAAAAGAAACATGATAAGATATCACTACTACACGGAATGTAAACTTGGCTACACAGGAACTGAATTACAAAACAGAACAGGGTCTCAAATGTAGAAAACCAACTTATGCTTGCTTAAGGGGAAAGGTGAGTTGGGGTGCTGCATAAAACCAGAGATTGAAATTAGCACAGATACCGTTCCATAAGCCAAATATGTAATAGACAAGAGCTACTCCTTGCTCAACGAAGTGGACTCAACACCCCATATTAAACGCCTAAGAATATACCTGACTAGTAAGAATCTTAAAACCTATGGATTTATATGTCTCCGAAAGAGAATCAAGCGTGTGTACAGCGGCATAAATGGAGCAGTGATAGGATTGGTGAGGTTCGGTGAGCAAATGCAGACCCCTTGAAGTCATATTGCATGGTACCCATTCCATGGGTCTCAACTCTCCAGGTTTAAGGGATTCTTCCTTCAGCTAAAACATGCATGTGGAACCCAGTGTATGATCCACCGTGTGATCGGGAAACGTGTTCAAATGTGGCAGTTTTCGTCCCCTGGTACTCGGGTGCAACATTCCAGACGCTTTACTAACACTCTCCCCACTTGGAGAGTCAGTGCCTTTAACCTCCTGTTTGGCCCAGTTTGCAATTTCTGCGGAAAATGTACAGGAATAGGGAGAACCAGTGAGAGACTAGCTGGAGGTGTCTGGACGGGCAAATTTAACTCTCATTTCCCACCAGGAAGAAGAATTAACCAAAGGCTCAGCGTGCCATGCCGGAACCACACTAGGGCCTGAAGCAATGCTGCGGTGTTGCGGCCAGCTCACAAGAAAGCGAGTTGAGGAAAGGAGCTCAGGGGCACTGTCATTCACAAACCTGCAGAGTTATAAATGACAGCTATCGTCCAAAAATATATTGAAGTAAGGCTGCCAAGAGGACTCAAAAGTGGTGCAGAATTGCAGGAAACCGATTTCAGGAGGTAGATAGGAATTGCATTTAAAGCATAGGAAAAGAGACAGAACTTGGAAAATAATGCACTTGGCAAAAAAGGACATATGTGTTTTATCCAGAGCTCTCATAACCGAGGGGAGGAGATTCCCAGCAGGCTCCAACTGCCACCTGAGGGCTCATGTTGTCAAGGCAACGTGAGCAAGCCAGGCAGGAGTTACCTCACAGCAGAGATCCCACCTCACAGAAGGGTGAGAAACCCAGCCAACATCAGACTCTCACCAGAGGGCCCACATCACCAAGGGGATGGGAACCAGGCAGGAGTGTCTTCACACCAGTGGGGCCACATCATCGAAAGGTGAGGTACTCAGCACATGTGTCCTCAAACCAGAGGACCCACATCACTAAGGGCCTCGGAGTGAGGCAGGCAGGAGTAGCCTCACAACACTGGGCCCATAGAATAAAAAAGTGAGGAATCCAGCAGTTGGAACCTCCCAGCAGGGGGCCCAGAGCACCGAGGCTATGGGATCCAGGCCACAGTGAACTCACAGAAGAGGGCCCATGTCATGAAACTGAGCAACCCAGCCATTGGGACCTCAGAGCAGGAGGCCCACATCCCCATGGGGATTTAAATCTGGTAGGAGTGTCCTCGCACCACTGAAAACGTATCAGAAAATTTTGGGAGACCAGCAGTTAGAGCCTGACGCCAGAGGACCCTCATCACCAAGGGAAGGAGGCTCCCAGCAGGCTCCAACGGCCACCAGAGGGCTGACGTCACCAAGGCGATGTGTGCCAACCAGGCACGAATGACCTCGCAGCAGAGGGCCCACCTCAGAGAAGTGTGACGAACCCAGTCAGGATCAGACTCGCACCAGAGGGCCCACATCACCAAATGGATTGGAACCAGGCAGGAGTGTCCTCACATGAGTAGGGCCACATCATCTAAAGGTGAGGACCCCAGAACAGGTGGCTTCAAACCATAGAACACACATCACCAAGAGGCTGGGGGTGAGGCAGGCAGGAGGAGCCTCACAACAGAGGGCCCAAAAATAAGGAAGGTGAGGAATCCAGCAGTTGCAACCTCCCAGCAGGCGGCCCAGAGCACAGAGGCTAGGGGATCCAAGCCAGAGTGAACTAACACCAGACAGCCCACATCATGAAACTGTGAGCAACCCAGACATTGGGACCTCAGAGCAGAAGGCCCACATCCCCATGGTGATGGGAACATGACAGGAGTGTCCTGGCATCACTGGGCTCACATCAGAAAACGTGGGGTGCTCAGAAGTTAGGGCCTGACGCTAGAGGGCACTCATCACCGAGGGGAGGAGGCTCCCAGCAGGCTCCAGCTGCCACCAGAGGGCCAACGTCACCAAGGCGATGTGTGCCAGCCCGGCAGGAGTGACCTCACAGCAGAGGCCCCACCTCACAGAAGGGTGAGGAACACAGCCAGGATCAGACTCTCACCAGAGGGCCCACATCACCAAGGGGAAGGGAATCAGGCAGGAGTGTCCCCACATCAGTGGGACAACATCATCGAAAGGTGAGGATCCCAGCACATGTAGCCTCAAACCAGAGGAACCACATCACTAAGGGCCTCGGAGTGAGGCTGGCAGGACTGGCCTCACAACACAGGGTCCATAGAATATAAAAGTTGAGGAATCCAGCAGTTGGAACCTCCCAGCAAGCGGCCCAGAGCACCGAGGCTATGGGATCCAGGCCGCAGTGAACTCACAGCAGAGGGCCCACATCATGAACCTGTGAGCAGCCCAGCCGTTGGGACCTCAGAACAGAAGGCCCACATCCCCATTGGGATGGGAACCTGGCAGGAGTGGCTTCGCACCACTTAGCACATATCAGAAAATGTTAGGAGCCCAGCAGTTAGGGCCTGACGCCAGGGGGCCCTCATAACTGAGGGGAGGAGACTCCCAGCAGGTTCCAACTGCCAACAGAGGGCCCACGTCTACAAGGTGGCATGCGCCAGCCAGGCAGTAGTGACCTCACAACAGAGGGCCTATCTCACAGAAGGGTGAGGAACCGAGGTAGGATGAGACTCTTGCCAGAGGGCCCACAACACCAAGGGGATGGGAACCAGTCAGGACTGTCCTCTCACCAGTGGGGCCACATCATCGAAAGGTGAGGAACCCAGCACATGCGGCCTCATATCAGAGGACATACATCACAAAGGGGATGGGAGTGAGGCAGGTAGGAGTAGCCTAAAAACAGAGGGCCCAAAGAATAAAAAAGGTGAGGAATCCAGCATTTGGAACCTCCCAGCAGGCGGCCGAGAGCACAGAAGCTATGGGATGCAGGCAGGAGTGAACTAACAGCAGAGAGCCCACATCATGAAACTGTGAGCAACCCAGGCATTGGGACCTCAGAGCAGAAAGCCCACATCCCCATGGGGATGGGAACCTGACAGGAGTGTCCTGGCATCACTGGGCTCACATCAGAAAACGTGGGGAGCCCAGCAGTTAGGGCCTGATGCTAGAGGGCTGTCATCACCGAGGGCAGGAGGCTCCCAGCAGGTTCCATGTGCCAACAGAGGGCCCACGTCACCAAGGTGATGTGTGCAAGTCAGGTAGGATTGACCTCACAGCAGAGGGCCTACCTCACAGAAGAGTGAGGAACCCAGCCAGGATAAGACTGTCACCAGAAGGCCCACATCACCAAGGGGATGGGAACCAGGCAGGAGTGTCCTCACACCAGTGGGGCCACATCATTGAAAGTTGCGGAACCCAGCATATGTGGCCTCAAACCAGAGGACCCACATCACAAAGGGGATGCGAGTGAGGCAGGCAGGAGGAGCATCGCAACACAGGCCCCATAGAATACAAAAGTTGAGGAATCGAGCAGTTGGAACCTTCCAGCAGGCGGCCCAGAGCACAGAGGCTATGGCATCCAGGCCAGAGTGAACTAACAGCAGAGAGCCCACATCATGAAACTGTGAACAACCCAGCCGTTGGGACCTCAGAACAGAAGGCCCACATCCCAATGGGTATGTGAACCTGGATGGAGTGTCTTCGAACCACTGGGCGCACATCACAAAATGTGGGGAGCCCAGCCGTTAGGGCCTGACGCCAGAGGGCCCTCATCACCGAGGGGAGGAGGCTCCCAGCAGGCTCCAAGTGCCACCAGAGGGCTCATGTCCACAAGGCGAGGTGAGCAAGCCAGGCAGGAGTGACCTCACAGCAGACGGCCCACCTCACAGATGGGTGAGGAACCCAGCCAGGATCAGACTCTCAACAGAGAGCCCACATCACCAAGGGGATGTGAACCAGGCAGGAGTCTCCTAAGACCATTGGTCCCACATCATCGAAAGGTGAGGAACCCAGCACATGTGGCCTCAAACCAGAGGACACACATCATGAAGGGACTGGGAGTGAGGCAGGCAGGAGGATCCTCACAAAAGAGGGCCTAAAAAATTAAAAAAGTGAAGAATCCAGCAGTTGGAACCTTCCAGCAGGCGGCCAAGAACACAGAGGCTATGGGATCCAGGCCACAGTGAACTAACACCAGAGAGCCCACATCATGAAACTGTGATCAACCCAGCCGTTGGAACGTCAGAGCAGAAGGCCCACATCCCCATGGAGATGGGAACCTAAGAGGAGTGCCCGAGCATCACTGGGCTCACTAAGAAAAGTTGGGGAGCCCAGCAGTTAGGGCTTGACATCAGAGGGCCCTCATCACAGAGGTGAGGAGGCTCCCAGCAGGGTCCAAGTGCCACCAGAGGGCTCATGTCAACAAGGCGAGGTGAGCAAGCCAGGCAAGAGTTACCTGATAGTAGAGGGCCCACCTCACAGATGGTTGAGGAACCCAGCCAGGATCAGACTCTCACCAGAGGGCCCACATCACAAAGGGGATGGGAACCAGTCAGGATTATCCTCACACCAGTGGGGCCTCATCATCTTAACGTAAGGAACCCAGCACATGTGTCCTCAAACCAGAGGACCCACATCACAAAGGGCCTTGGAGTGAGGCAGGCAGGAGTAGCCTCACAACACAGGGCACATAATATAAAATACGTGAGGATTCCAGCATTTAGACCTTCCAGCAGGCAGCTCAGAACACCGAGGCTATGGGATCCAGGCCACAGTGAACTCACAGCAGAGGGCCAACATCATAAAACTGTGAGCAACCCAGGCGTTGGGACCACAGAGCAGAAGGCCCACATCCCCATGGGAATGGGAACCTGGCTGGAGTGTCCTCGCACCACTGGGCGCACATCAGAAAATGTGGGGAGCCCACCATTTAGGGCCTGATGCCAGAGGGCCGTCATCACTGAGAGGAGGAGGCACCCTGCACGCTCCAACTGCCACCAGAGGGCTCACGTCTCCAAGGTGACGTGTGCCAGCCAGTCAGGAGTGACCTCACAGCAGAGGGCCTACCTCACAGAACGTTGAGGAACCCAGCCAGGATTAGACTCTGGCCAGAGGGCCCACCTCACCAAGGGGATGGTAACCAGGCAGGAGTGTCCTCACACGAGTGGGGCCACATCATCGAAAGGTGAGGAACGCAGCACATGTGGCCTCAAGCTATAGGACAGTCATCACCAAGGGGCTGGCAGCGAGGCAGGCAGGAGGAGCCTCACAACAGAGGGCACATAGAATAAAAAAGTTGAGGAATCCAGCAGTTGGAACCTCCCAGCAGGCGGCTCAGAGCACCGATGATAAGGGATCCTTGCCGGAGTGAACTCACAGCAGAGGGCCCACATCATGGTACTGTGAGCAAGCCAGCCGTTTTGACCTCAGAGCAGAAGGCCCATATCCCCATGGGGATGCGAACCTGGCAAGAGTGTCCTCACTCACTTGGCGCACATCAGAAAATGTGGGGAGCCCAGCAGTTATGGCCTAAGGCAAGAGGGCCCTCATCACCGAGGGGAGGAGGATCCCAGCACACTCCAACTGCCACCAGAGGGCCCACATCGCCAAGGTGACTTGTGCCACACAGGCATGATTGACCTCACAGCAGAGGGCCCACCTCACAGAAGGGTGAGGAACCCAGCCAGGATCAGACTCTCACCTGAGGGCCCACATCAGCAAGGGGATGGGAACCAGTCAGGACTGTCTTCCCTCCAGTGGGGTCACATCATTGAAAGGTGCGGAACCCAGCACATGTGGCCTCAAATCAGAGGACACATATCACAAAGGGAATGGGAGTGAGGCAGGCAGGAGTAGCCTAAAAACAGAGGGCCCAAAGAATAAGAAAGGTGAGGAATCCAGCAGTTGGAACCTCCCAGCAGGCAGCCGAGAGCACAGAAGCTATGGGATGCAGGCAGGAGTGAACTAACAGCAGAGAGCCCACATCATGAAACTGTGAGCAACCCAGGCGTTGGGACCTCAGAGCAGAAGGCCCACATCCCAATGGGGATGTGAACCTGGATGGAGTGTCCTCGCACCACTGGGTCGCACATCACGAAATGTGGGGAGCACAGCTCTTAGGGCCTGACGCCAGAGGGCCCTCATCACTGAGGGGAGGAGGCTCCCAGCAGGCTCCAAGTGCCACCAGAGGGCTCATGTCCACAAGGCGAGGTGAGCAAGCCAGGGAGGAGTGACCTCACAGCAGACGGCCCACCTCACAGATGGGTGAAGAACCCAGCCAGGATCAGACTCTCAACAGAGGGCCCACATCACCAAGGGGATGTGAACCAGGCAGGAGTCTCCTAAGACCATTGGTCCCACATCATCGAAAGGTGAGGAACCCAGCACATGTGGCCTCAAACCAGAGGACACACATCACGAAGGGACTGGGAGTGAGGCAGGCAGGAGGATCCTCACAACAGAGGGCCTAAAAAATTAAAAAAGTGAGGAATACAGCAGTTGGAACCTTCCAGCAGGCGGCCAAGAACACAGAGGCTATGGGATCCAGGCCACAGTGAACTAACACCAGAGAGCCCACATCATGAAACTGTGATCAACCCAGCCGTTGGAACGTCAGAGCAGAAGGCCCACATCCCCATGGAGATGGGAACTTAAGAGGAGTGCCCGAGCATCACTGGGCTCACTAAGAAAAGTTGGGGAGCCCAGCAGTTAGGGCCTGACGTCAGAGGGCCCTCATCACCGGGGGGCGGAGATTCCCAGCACGCACCAACTGCCACCACACAGCTGACTTCACCAAGGCATTGTGTGCCAGCCATGCAGGAGTGACCTATCAGCAGAGGGTCTCCCTCACAGAAGGCTGAGGAACACAGCCAGGAACAGACTCTCACCAGGGGGACCGCATAACCACGTAGATGAGAAGCAGGCAGGAGTGTCCTCACACTAGTGGGGCCACATCATCGAAAGGTGAGGAACCCAGCAAAGGTGGCCACAAACCAGAGGACCCACATCACCAGGGGGTTGAGAGTGAGGTAGGTGTCTGGACAGGCATATTTAACACTCATTTCCCACCAGGAAGAGGAATTAACCAAAGGCTCAGCGTGCCATGCCGGAACCACACTAGGGCCTGAAGCAATCCTGCGGTGTTGCGGCCAGCTCACAAGAAAGCGAGTTGAAGAAAGGAGCTCAGGGGCACTGTCATTCACAAACCTGCAGAGTTATAAATGACAGCTATCGTCCAAAAATATATTGAAGTAAGGCTGCCAAGAGGACTTGAAAGCGGGGCAGAATTGCAGGAAACCGATTTCAGGAGGTAGACTGGAATTGCATGTAAAGCATAGGAAAAGAGGCAGAACGTCCACAATGATGCACTTGGCCAAAAAGGGCGTATGCGTTTTTTCCTGAATATATTCAGGAAAAAACGCATACGCACTTTTTGGCCAACCAAGCAAGCTTGCAAAGGAAATCTGCACTACAATGAAGTCTCACTGCCCCCCAGTCAAAAGGGCCATCTGAAAAAAGTGTAAAATCCAGAAAGGCAGGACAGGCCATGGAGAACTGGGAGCCTTGTTATGCTGATGGGCGGGATGTAAATTGCCAACAGCCACTCTGGAGAAGTGTATGGTGTTTCCTGAAACATCTAAAAAACAAAGCAACAGAGCCTAGGGCACTTCCACTTATGGTCCTATAGCTTAGGGAAATGAAAATCAAAAAGACACAGCCACCCCAAAGTTTGGGACGGCTCTGTTTACAAGAACCTCGTTTACGGTACAAGTTCAATATCGCAGAAAGCGAAAAATGGAAAAAGAAGTTGTGGTACTTACGTACAATGCAATATCACTCAGCAATGAAATCTATGTCATCAGGCCCGTAGCAGCATAATGAGTGGATTCAGGTACGATGATTCTAAGTGAAATAAGTCACAGAGAAAAAGAAACATCATAAGATATCACTACTACACGGAATGTAAACTTGGCTACCCAGGAACTAAATTACAAAGCAGAACACGGGCTCAAATGTAGAAAACCAACTTATGCTTGCTTAAGGGGAAAGGTGAGTTGGGGTGCTGCATAAAACCAGAGATTGAAATTAGCACAGATACCGTTCCATAAGCCAAATATGTAATAGACAATAGCTACTCCTTGCTCAATGAAGTGGACTCAACACCACATATTAAACGCCTAAGAATATATCTGACTAGTAAGAATCTTAAAACCTATGGATTTATATGTCTCCGAAAGAGAATCAAGCGTGTGTACAGCGGCATAAACGCAGCAGTGATAGGATTGGTGAGGATCGGTGAGCAAATGCAGACCCTTTGAAGTCATATTGCATGGTACCCATTATATGGGTCTCAACTCTCGAGGTTTAAGGGATTCTTCCTTCAGCTAAAACATGCATGTGGAAACCAGAGTATGATCCACGTGTGATCAGGAAACGTGTTCAAATGTGACTCAGTTTTCGTCCCCCAGTACTAGGGTGCAACATTCCAGACGCATTACTAACACTCTCCCCACTTGGAGAGTCAGTGCCTTTAACCTCCTGTTTGTCCCAGTTTGCAATTTCTGCGGAAAATGAACAGGAATAGGGAGAACCAATGAGAGACTAGCTGGAGGTGTCTGGACGGGCAAATTTAACTCTCATTTCCCACCAGGAAGAGGAATTAACCAAAGGCTCAGCGTGCCGTGCCGGAACCACACTAGGGCCTGAAACAATCCTGCGGTGTTGCGGCCAGCTCACAAGAAAGCGAGTTGAAGAAAGGAGCTCAGGGGCACTGTCATTCACAAACCTGCAGAGTTATAAATGACAGCTATCGTCCAAAAATATATTGAAGTAAGGCTGCCAAGAGGACTTGAAAGCGGGGCAGAATTGCAGGAAACCGATTTCAGGAGGTAGACTGGAATTGCATGTAAAGCATAGGAAAAGAGGCAGAACGTCCACAATGATGCACTTGGCCAAAAAGGGCGTATGCGTTTTTTCCTGAATATATTCAGGAAAAAACGCATACGCCCTTTTTAGCCAACCAAGCAAGCTTGCAAAGGAAATCTGCACTACAATGAAGTCTCACTGCCCCCCGGTCAAAAGGGCCATCTGAAAAAAGTGTAAAATCCAGAAAGGCAGGACAGGCCATGGAGAACTGGGAGCCTTGTTATGCTGATGGGAGTGATGTAAATTGCCAACTGCCACTCTAGAGAAGTGTATGGTGTTTCCTGAAACATCTACAAAACAAAGCAACAGAGCCTAGGGCACTTCCACTTATGGTCCTATAGATTAGGGAAATTAAAATCAAAAAGACACAGCCACCCCAAAGTTTGGGACGGCTCTGTTTACAAGAACCTCGTTTACAGTACAAGTTCAATATCACAGAAAGTGAAAAATGGATAAAGAAGTTGTGGTACTTACGTACAATGCAATATCACTCAGCAATGAAATCTATGTCATCAGGCCCGTAGCAGCATGACGAGTGGATTCAGGTACGATGATTCTAAGTGAAATAAATCACAGAGAAAAAGAAACATCATAAGATATCACTACTACACGGAATGTAAACTTGGCTACACAGGAACTGAATTACAAAACAGAACAGGGTCTCAAATGTAGAAAACCAACTTATGCTTCCTTAAGGGGAAAGGTGAGTTGGGGTGCTGCATAAAACCAGAGATTGAAATTAGCACAGATACCGTTACATAAGCCAAATATGTAATAGACAAGAGCTACTCCTTGCTCAACGAAGTGGACTCAACACCCCATATTAAACGCCTAAGAATATACCTGACTTGTAAGAATCTTAAAACCTATGGATTTATATGTCTCCGAAAGAGAATCAAGCGTGTGTACAGCGGCATAAATGCAGCAGTGATAGGATTGGTGAGGATCGGTGAGCAAATGCAGACCCTTTGAAGTCATATTGCATGGTACCCATTCCATGGGTCTCAACTCTCCAGGTTTAAGGGATTCTTCCTTCAGCTAAAACATGCATGTGGAACCCAGAGTATGATCCACCGTGTGATCGGGAAACGTGTTCAAAGGTGTCTCAGTTTTCGTCCCCTGGTACTCGGGTGCAACATTCCAGACGCTTTACTAACACTCTCCCCACTTGGAGAGTCAGTGCCTTTAACCTCCTGTTTGGCCCAGTTTGCAATTTCTGCGGAAAATGAACAGGAATAGGGAGAACCAATGAGAGACTAGCTGGAGGTGTCTGCACGGGCAAATTTAACTCTCATTTCCCACCAGGAAGAGGAATTAACCAAAGGCTCAGCGTGCCATCCCGGAACCACACTAGGGCCTGAAACAATCCTGCGGTGTTGCGGCCAGCTCACAAGAAAGCGAGTTGAAGAAAGGAGATCAGGGGCACTGTCATTCACAAACCTGCAGAGTTATAAATGACAGCTATCGTCCAAAAATATATTGAAGTAAGGCTGCCAAGAGGACTTCAAAGCGGGGCAGAATTGCAGGAAACCGATTTCAGGAGGTAGACTGGAATTGCATGTAAAGCATAGGAAAAGAGGCAGAACGTCCACAATGATGCACTTGGCCAAAAAGGGCGTATGCGTTTTTTCCTGAATATATTCAGGAAAAAACGCATACGCCCTTTTTGGCCAACCAAGCAAGTTTGCAAAGGAAATCTGGACTACAATGCAGTCTCACTGCCCCCCGGTCAAAAGGGCCATCTGTAAAAAATGTAAAATCCAGAAAGGCAGGACAGGCCATGGAGAACTGGGAGCCTTGTTATGCTGATGGGCGGGATGTAAATTGCCAACAGCCACTCTGGAGAAGTGTATGGTGTTTCCTGAAACATCTACAAAACAAAGCAACAGAGCCTAGGGCACTTCCACTTATGGTCCTATAGCTTAGGGAAATTAAAATCAAAAAGACACAGCCACCCCAAAGTTTGGGACGGCTCTGTTTACAAGAACCTCGTTTACGGTACAAGTTCAATATCGCAGAAAGCGAAAAATGGATAAAGAAGTTGTGGTACTTACGTACAATGCAATATCACTCAGCAATGAAATCTATGTCATCAGGCCCGTAGCAGCATAATGAGTGGATTCAGGTACGATGATTCTAAGTGAAATAAGTCACCCAGAAAAAGAAACATCATAAGATATCACTACTACACGGAATGTAAACTTGGCTACACAGGAACTGAATTACAAAACAGAACAGGGTCTCAAATGTAGAAAACCAACTTATGCTTGCTTAAGGGGAAAGGTGAGTTGGGGTGCTGCATAAAACCAGAGATTGAAATTAGCACAGATACCGTTCCATAAGCCAAATATGTAATAGACAAGAGCTACTCCTTGCTCAACGAAGTGGACTCAACACCCCATATTAAACGCCTAAGGATATACCTGACTAGTAAGAATCTTAAAACCTATGGATTTATATGTCTCCGAAAGAGAATCAAGCGTGTGTACAGCGGCATAAACGCAGCAGTGATAGGATTGGTGAGGATCGGTGAGCAAATGCAGACCCTTTGAAGTCATATTGCATGGTACCCATTCCATGGGTCTCAACTCTCCAGGTTTAAGGGATTCTTCCTTCAGCTAAAACATGCATGTGGAACCCAGAGTATGATCCACCGTGTGATTGGGAAACGTGTTCAAAGGTGTCTCAGTTTTCGTCCCCTGGTACTCGGGTGCAACATTCCAGACGCTTTACTAACACTCTCCCCACTTGGAGAGTCAGTGCCTTTAACCTCCTGTTTGGCCCAGTTTGCAATTTCTGCGGAAAATGAACAGGAATAGGGAGAACCAATGAGAGACTAGCTGGAGGTGTCTGCACGGGCAAATTTAACTCTCATTTCCCACCAGGGAGAGGAATTAACCAAAGGCCCAGCGTGCCATGCCGGAACCACACTAAGGCCTGAAACAATCCTGCGGTGTTGCGGCCAGCTCACAAGAAAGCGAGTTGAAGAAAGGAGCTCAGGGGCACTGTCATTCACAAACCTGCAGAGTTATAAATGACAGCTATCGTCCAAAAATATATTGAAGTAAGGCTGCCAAGAGGACTTGAAAGCGGGGCAGAATTGCAGGAAACCGATTTCAGGAGGTAGACTGGAATTGCATGTAAAGCATAGGAAAAGAGGCAGAACGTCCACAATGATGCACTTGGCCAAAAAGTGCGTATGCGTTTTTTCCTGAATATATTCAGGAAAAAACGCATACGCCCTTTTTGGCCAACCAAGCAAGCTTGCAAAGGAAATCTGCACTACAATGAAGTCTCACTGCCCCCCGGTCAAAAGGGCCATCTGAAAAAAATGTAAAATCCAGAAAGGCAGGACAGGCCATGGAGAACTGGGAGCCTTGTTATGCTGATGGGCGGGATGTAAATTGCCAACAGCCACTCTGGAGAAGTGTATGGTGTTTCTTGAAACATCTAAAAAACAAAGCAACAGAGCCTAGGGCACTTCCGCTTATGGTTCTATAGCTTAGGGAAATTAAAATCAAAAAGACACAGCCACCCCAATGTTTGGGACGCCTCTGTTTACAAGAACCTCGTTTACGGTACAAGTTCAATATCGCAGAAAGCGAAAAATGGATAAAGAAGTTGTGGTACTTACGTACAATGCAATATCACTCAGCAATGAAATCTATGTCATCTGGCCCGTAGAAGCATAATGAGTGGATTCAGGTACGATGATTCTAAGTGAAATAAGTCACACAGAAAAAGAAACATCATAAGATATCACTACTACACGGAATGTAAACTTGGCTACACAGGAACTGAATTACAAAACAGAACAGGGTCTCAAATGTAGAAAATCAACTTATGCTTGCTTAAGGGGAAAGGTGAGTTGGGGTGCTGCATAAAACCAGAGATTGAAATTAGCACAGATACCGTTCCATAAGCCAAATATGTAATAGACAAGAGCTACTCCTTGCTCAACGAAGTGGACTCAACACCCCATATTAAACGCCTAAGAATATACCTGACTAGTAAGAATCTTAAAACCTATGGATTTATATGTCTCCGAAAGAGAATCAAGCGTGTGTACAGCGGCATAAACGCAGCAGTGATAGGATTGGTGAGGATCGGTGAGCAAATGCAGACACTTTGAAGTCATATTGCATGGTACCCATTCCATGGGTCTCAACTCTCCAGTTTTACGGGATTCTTCCTTCAGCTAAAACATGCATGTGGAACCCAGAGTATGATCCACCGTGTGATTGGGAAACGTGTTCAAAGGTGTCTCAGTTTTCGTCCCCTGGTACTCGGGTGCAACATTCCAGACGCTTTACTAACACTCTCCCCACTTGGAGAGTCAGTGCCTTTAACCTCCTGTTTGGCCCAGTTTGCAATTTCTGCGGAAAATGAACAGGAATAGGGAGAACTAATGAGAGAATAGCTGGAGGTGTCTGCACGGGCAAATTTAACTCTCATTTCCCACCAGGAAGAGGAATTAACCAAAGGCTCAGCGTGCCATGCCGGAACCACACTAGGGCCTGAAGCAATCGTGCGGTGTTGCGGCCAGCTCACAAGAAAGCGAGTTGAAGAAAGGAGCTCAGGGGCACTGTCATTCACAAACCTGCAGAGTTATAAATGACAGCTATCGTCCAAAAATATATTGAAGTAAGGCTGCCAAGAGGACTTGAAAGCGGGGCAGAATTGCAGGAAACCGATTTCAGGAGGTAGACTGGAATTGCATGTAAAGCATAGGAAAAGAGGCAGAACGTCCACAATGATGCACTTGGCCAAAAAGGGCGTATGCGTTTTTTCCTGAATATATTCACGAAAAAACGCATACGCCCTTTTTGGCCAACCAAGCAAGCTTGCAAAGGAAATCTGCACTACAATGAAGTCTCAGTGCCCCCCGGTCAAAAGGGCCATCTTTAACAATGTAAAATCCAGAAAGGCAGGACAGGCCATGGAGAACTGGGAGCCTTGTTATGCTGATGGGCAGGATGTAAATTGCCAACAGCCACTCTGGAGAAGTGTATGGTATTTCCTGAAACATCTACAAAACAAAGCAACAGAGCCTAGGGCACTTCCACTTATGGTCCTATAGCTTAGGGAAATTAAAATCAAAAAGGCACAGCCACCCCAAAGTTTGGGACGGCTCTGTTTTACAAGAACCTCGTTTACGGTACAAGTTCAATATCACAGAAAGCGAAAAATGGATAAAGAAGTTGTGGTACTTACGTACAATGCAATATCACTCAGCAATGAAATCTATGTCATCTGGCCCGTAGAAGCATAATGAGTGGATTCAGGTACGATGATTCTAAGTGAAATAAGTCACACAGAAAAAGAAACATCATAAGATATCACTACTACACGGAATGTAAACTTGGCTACACAGGAACTGAATTACAAAACAGAACAGGGTCTCAAATGTAGAAAATCAACTTATGCTTGCTTAAGGGGAAAGGTGAGTTGGGTTGCTGCATAAAACCAGAGATTGAAATTAGCACAGATACCGTTCCATAAGCCAAATATGTAATAGACAAGAGCTACTCCTTGCTCAACGAAGTGGACTCAACACCCCATATTAAACGCCTAAGAATATACCTGACTAGTAAGAATCTTAAAACCTATGGATTTATATGTCTCCGAAGGACAATCAAGCGTGTGTACAGTGGCATAAACACAGCAGTGATAGGATTGGTGAGGATCGGTGAGCAAATGCAGACCCTTTGAAGTCATATTGCATGGTACCCATTCCATGGGTCTCAACTCTCCAGGTTTAAGGGATTCTTCCTTCAGCTAAAACATGCATGTGGAACCCAGAGTATGACCCACCGTGTGATCGGGAAACGTGTTCAAAGGTGTCTCAGTTTTCGTCCCCTGGTACTCGGGTGCAACATTCCAGACGCTTTACTAACACTCTCCCCACTTGGAGAGTCAGTGCCTTTAACCTCCTGTTTGTCCCAGTTTGCAATTTCTGCGGAAAATGAACAGGAATAGGGAGAACCAATGAGAGACTAGCTGGAGGTGTCTGGACGGGCAAATTTAACTCTCATTTCCCACCAGGAAGAGGAATTAACCAAAGGCTCAGCGTGCCATGCCGGAACCACACTAGGGCCTGAAACAATCCTGCGGTGTTGCGGCCAGCTCACAAGAAAGCGAGTTGAAGAAAGGAGCTCAGGGGCACTGTCATTCACAAACCTGCAGAGTTAGAAATGACAGCTATCGTCCAAAAATATATTGAAGTAAGGCTGCCAAGAGGATTTGAAAGCGGGGCAGAATGGCAGGAAACCGATTTCAGGAGGTAGACTGGAATTGCATGTAAAGCATAGGTAAAGAGGGAGAACGTCCACAATGATGCACTTGGCCAAAAAGGGCGTATGCGTTTTTTCCTGAATATATTCAGGAAAAAACGCATACGCCCTTTTTGGCCAACCAAGCAAGCTTGCAAAGGAAATCTGCACTACAAAGAAGTCTCACTGCCCCCCGGTCAAAAGGGCCATCTGAAAAAAGTGTAAAATCCAGAAAGGCAGGACAGGCCATGGAGAACTGGGAGCCTTGTTATGCTGATGGGCGGGATGTAAATTGCCAACAGCCACTCTGGAGAAGTGTATGGTGTTTCCTGAAACATCTACAAAACAAAGCAACAGAGCCTAGGGCACTTCCACTTATGGTCCTATAGCTTAGGGAAATTAAAATCTAAAAGACACAGCCACCCCAAAGTTTGGGACGGCTCTGTTTACAAGAACCTCATTTACGGTACAAGTTCAATATCGTAGAAAGCGAAAAATGGATAAAGAAGTTGTGGTACTTACGTACAATGCAATATCACTCAGCAATGAAATCTATGTCATCAGGCCCGTAGCAGCATAATGAGTGGATTCAGGTACGATGATTCTAAGTGAAATAAGTCACACAGAAAAAGAAACATCATAAGATATCACTACTACACGGAATGTAAACTTGGCTACACATGAACTGAATTACAAAACAGAGCAGGGTCTCAAATGTAGAAAACCAACTTATGCTTGCTTAAGGGGAAAGGTGAGTTGGGATGCTGCATAAAACCAGAGATAGAAATTAGCACAGATACCGTTCCATAAGCCAAATATGTAATAGACAAGAGCTACTCCTTGCTCAACGAAGTGGACTCAACACCGCATATTAAACGCCTAAGAATATACCTGACTAGTAAGAATCTTAAAACCTATGGATTTATATATCTCCGAAAGAGAATCAAGCGTGTGTACAGCGGCATAAACGCAGCAGTGATAGGATTGGTGAGGATCGGTGAGCAAATGCAGACCCTTTGAAGTCATATTGCATGGTACCCATTCCATGGGTCTCAACTCTCCAGGTTTAAGGGATTCTTCCTTCAGCTAAAACATGCATGTGGAACCCAGAGTATGATTCACGTGTGATCAGGAAACGTGTTCAAATGTGACTCAGTTTTCGTCCCCCGGTACTCGGGTGCAACATTCCAGACGCTTTACTAACACTCTCCCCACTTGGAGAGTCAGTGCCTTTAACCTCCTGTTTGGCCCAATTTGCAATTTCTGCAGAAAATGAACAGGAATAGGGAGAACCAATGAGAGACTAGCTGGAGGTGTCTGGACGGGCAAATTTAACTCTCATTTCCCACCAGGAAGAGGTATTAAACAAAGGCTCAGCGTGCCATGCCGGAACCACACTAGGGCCTGAAGCAATCCTGCGGTGTTGCGGCCAGTTCACAAGAAAGCGAGTTGAAGAAAGGAGGTCAGGGGCACTGTCATTCACAAACCTGCAGAGTTATAAATGACAGCTATCGTCCAAAAATATATTGAAGTAAGGCTGCCAAGAGGACTTGAAAGCGGGGCAGAATTGCAGGAAACCGATTTCAGGAGGTAGACTGGAATTGCATGTAAAGCATAGGAAAAGAGGCAGAACGTCCACAATGATGCACTTGGCCAAAAAGGGCGTATGCGTTTTTTCCTGAATATATTCAGGAAAAAACGCATACGCCCTTTTTGGCCAACCAAGCAAGCTTGCAAAGGAAATCTGCACTACAATGAAGTCTCACTGCCCCCCGGTCAAAAGGGCCATCTGAAAAAAGTGTAAAATCCAGAAAGGCAGGACAGGCCATGGAGAACTGGGAGCCTTGTTATGCTGATGGGCGGGATGTAAATTGCCAACAGCCACTCCGGAGAAGTGTATGGTGTTTCCTGAAACATCTACAAAACAAAGCAACAGAGCCTAGGGTACTTCCACTTACGGTCCTATAGCTTAGGGAAATGAAAATCAAAAAGACACAGCCACCCCAAAGTTTGGGACGGCTCTGTTTACAAGAACCTCGTTTACGGTACAAGTTCAATATCGCAGAAAGCGAAAAATGGATAAAGAAGTTGTGGTACTTACGTACAATGCAATATCACTCAGCAATGAAATCTATGTCATCAGGCCCGTAGCAGCATAATGAGTGGATTCAGGTACGATGATTCTAAGTGAAATAAGTCACACAGAAAAAGAAACATCATAAGATATCACTACTACACGGAATGTAAACTTGGCTACACATGAACTGAATTACAAAACAGAGCAGGGTCTCAAATGTAGAAAACCAACTTATGCTTGCTTAAGGGGAAAGGTGAGTTGGGGTGCTGCATAAAACCAGAGATTGAAATTAGCACAGATACCGTTCCATAAGCCAAATATGTAATAGACAAGAGCTACTCCTTGCTCAACGAAGTGGACTCAACACCCCATATTAAACGCCTAAGAATATACCTGACTAGTAAGAATCTTAAAACCTATGGATTTATATGTCTCCGAAAGAGAATCAAGCGTGTGTACAGCGGCATAAACGCAGCAGTGATAGGATTGGGGAGGATCGGTGAGCAAATGCAGACCCTTTGAAGTCATATTGCATGGTACCCATTCCATGGGTCTCAACTCTGCAGGTTTAAGGGATTCTTCCTTCAGCTAAAACATGCATGTGGAACCCAGAGTATGATCCACGTGTGATCAGGAAACGTGTTCAAATGTGACTCAGTTTTCGTCCCCCGGTACTCGGGTGCAACATTCCAGACGCTTTACTAACACTCTCCCCACTTGGAGAGTCAGTGCCTTTAACCTCCTGTTTGGCCCAATTTGCAATTTCTGCAGAAAATGAACAGGAATAGGGAGAACCAATGAGAGACTAGCTGGAGGTGTCTGGACGGGCAAATTTAATTCTCATTTCCCACCAGGAAGAGGAATTAAACAAAGGCTCAGCGTGCCATGCCGGAACCACACTAGGGCCTGAAGCAATCCTGCGGTGTTGCGGCCAGTTCACAAGAAAGCGAGTTGAAGAAAGGAGCTGAGGGGCACTGTCATTCACAAACCTGCAGAGTTATAAATGACAGTTATCGTCCAAAAATATATTGAAGTAAGGCTGCCAAGAGGACTTGAAAGCGGGGCAGAATTGCAGGAAACCGATTTCAGGAGGTAGACTGGAATTGCATGTAAAGCATAGGAAAAGAGGCAGAACGTCCACAATGATGCACTTGGCCAAAAAGGGCGTATGCGTTTTTTCCTGAATATATTCAGGAAAAAACGCATACGCCCTTTTTGGCCAACCAAGCAAGCTTGCAAAGGAAATCTGCACTACAATGAAGTCTCACTGCCCCCCGGTCAAAAGGGCCATCTGAAAAAAGTGTAAAATCCAGAAAGGCAGGACAGGCCATGGAGAACTGGGAGCCTTGTTATGCTGATGGGCAGGATGTAAATTGCCAACAGCCACTCTGGAGAAGTGTATGGTGTTTCCTGAAACATCTACAAAACAAAGCAACAGAGCCTAGGGCACTTCCGCTTACGGTCCTATAGATTAGGGAAATTAAAATCAAAAAGACACAGCCACCCCAAAGTTTGGGACGGCTCTGTTTACAAGAACGTCGTTTACGGTACAAGTTCAATATCGCAGAAAGCGAAAAATGGATAAAGAAGTTGTGGTACTTACGTACAATGCAATATCACTCAGCAATGAAATCTATGTCATCAGGCCCGTAGCAGCATAATGAGTGGATTCAGGTACGATGATTCTAAGTGAAATAAGTCACACAGAAAAAGAAACATCATAAGATATCACTACTACACGGAATGTAAACTTGGCTACACAGGAACTGAATTACATAACAGAGCAGGGTCTCAAATGTAGAAAACCAACTTATGCTTGCTTAAGGGGAAAGGTGAGTTGGGGTGCTGCATAAAACCAGAGATTGAAATTAGCACAGATACCGTTCCATAAGCCAAATATGTAATAGACAAGAGCTACTCCTTGCTCAACGAAGTGGACTCAACACCCCATATTAAACGCCTAAGGATATACCTGACTAGTAAGAATCTTAAAACCTATGGATTTATATGTCTCCGAAAGAGAATCAAGCGTGTGTACAGCGGCATAAACGCAGCAGTGATAGGATTGGCGAGGATCGGTGAGCAAATGCAGACCCTTTGAAGTTATATTGCATGGTACCCATTCCAAGGGTCTCAACTCTCCAGGTTTAAGGGATTCTTCCTTCAGCTAAAACATGCATGTGGAACCCAGAGTATGATCCACCGTGTGATTGGGAAACGTGTTCAACGGTGTCTCAGTTTTCGTCCCCTGGTACTCGGGTACAACATTCCAGACGCTTTACTAACACTCTCCCCACTTGGAGAGTCAGTGCCTTTAACCTCCTGTTTGTCCCAGTTTGCAATTTCTGCGGAAAATGAACAGGAATAGGCAGAACCAATGAGAGACTAGCTGGAGGTGTCTGCACGGGCAAATTTAACTCTCATTTCCCACCAGGAAGAGGAATTAACCAAAGGCTCAGCGTGCCATGCCGGAACCACACTAGGGCCTGAAACAATCCTGCGGTGTTGCGGCCAGCTCACAAGAAAGCGAGTTGAAGAAAGGAGCTCAGGGGCACTGTCATTCACAAACCTGCAGAGTTATAAATGACAGCTATCGTCCAAAAATATATTGAAGTAAGGCTGCCAAGAGGACTTGAAAGCGGGGCAGAATTGCAGGAAACCGATTTCAGGAGGTAGACTGGAATTACATGTAAAGCATAGGAAAAGAGGCAGAACGTCCACAATGATGCACTTGGCCAAAAAGGGCGTATGCGTTTTTTCCTGAATATATTCAAGAAAAAACGCATACGCCCTTTTTGGCCAACCAAGCAAGCTTGCAAAGGAAATCTGCACTACAATGAAGTCTCACTGCCCCCCGGTCAAAAGGGCCATCTGTAAAAAATGTAAAATCCAGAAAGGCAGGACAGGCCATGGAGAACTGGGAGCCTTGTTATGCTGATGGGCGGGATGTAAATTGACAACAGCCACTCTGGAGAAGTGTATGGTGTTTCCTGAAACATCTACAAAACAAAGCAACAGAGCCTAGGGCACTTCCACTTATTGTCCTATAGCTTAGGGAAATTAAAATCAAAAAGACACAGCCACCCCAAAGTTTGGGACGGCTCTGTTTACAAGAACCTCGTTTACGGTACAAGTTCAATATCGCAGAAAGCGAAAAATGGATAAAGAAGTTGTGGTACTTACGTACAATGCAATATCACTCAGCAATGAAATCTATGTCATCAGGCCCGTAGCAGCATAATGAGTGGATTCAGGTACGATGATTCTAAGTGAAATAAGTCACACAGAAAAAGAAACATCATAAGATATCACTACTACACGGAATGTAAACTTGGCTACACATGAACTGAATTACAAAACAGAGCAGGGTCTCAAATGTAGAAAACCAACTTATGCTTGCTTAAGGGGAAAGGTGAGTTGGGGTGCTGCATAAAACCAGAGATTGAAATTAGCACAGATACCGTTCCATAAGCCAAATATGTAATAGACAAGAGCTACTCCTTGCTCAACAAAGTGCACTCAACACCCCATATTAAACGCCGAAGAATATACCTGACTAGTAAGAATCTTAAAACATATGGATTTATATGTCTCCGAAAGAGAATCAAGCGTGTGTACAGCGGCATAAACGCAACAGTGATAGGATTGGTGAGGATCGGTGAGCAAATGCAGACCCTTTGAAGTCACATTGCATGGTACCCATTCCATGGGTCTCAACCCTCCAGGTTTAAGGGATTCTTCCTTCAGCTAAAACATGTATGTGGAACCCAGAGTATGATCCACCGTGTGATCGGGAAATATGTTCAAAGGTGTCTCAGTTTTCGTCCCCTGGTACTCGGGTGCAACATTCCAGACGCTTTACTAACACTCTCCCCACTTGGAGAGTCAGTGCCTTTAACCTCCTGTTTGGCACAGTTTGCAATTTCTGCGGAAAATGAACAGGAATAGGGAGAACCAATGAGAGACTAGCTGGAGGTGTCTGGACGGGCAAATTTAACTCTCATTTCCCACCAGGAAGAGGAATTAACCAAAGGCTCAGCGTGCCATGCTGGAACAACACTAGGGCCTGAAGCAATCCTGCGGTGTTGCGGCCAGCTCAAAAGAAAGCGAGTTGAAGAAAGGAGCTCAGGGGCACTGTCATTCACAAACCTGCAGAGTTATAAATGACAGCTATCGTCCAAAAATATATTGAAGTAAGGCTGCCAAGAGGACTTGAAAGCGGGGCAGAATTGCAGGAAACTGATTTCAGGAGGTAGACTGGAATTGTATGTAAAGCATAGGAAAAGAGGCAGAACGTCCACAATGATGCACTTGGCCAAAAAGGGCGTATGCGTTTTTTCCTGAATATATTCAGGAAAAAACGCATACGCACTTTTTGGCCAACCAAGCAAGCTTGCAAAGGAAATCTGCACTACAATGAAGTCTCACTGCCCCCCGGTCAAAAGGGCCATCTGAAAAATGTGTAAAATCCAGAAAGGCAGCACAGGCCATGGAGAACTGGGAGCCTTGTTATGCTGATGGGCGGGATGTAAATTGCCAACAGCCACTCTGGAGAAGTGTATGGTGTTTCCTGAAACATCTACAAAACAAAGCAACAGAGCCTAGGGCACTTCCACTTATGGTCCTATAGCTTTGGGAAATTAAAATCAAAAACACACAGCCACCCCAAATTTGGGACGGCTCTGTTTACAAGAACCTCGTTTACGGTACAAGTTCAATATCGCAGAAAGCGAAAAATGGATAAAGAAGTTGTGGTACTTATATACAATGCAATATCACTCAGCAAAGAAATCTATGAAATCAGGCCCGTAGCAGCATAATGAGTGGATTCAGGTACGATGATTCTAAGTGAAATAAGTCACACAGAAAAAGAAACATCATAAGATATCACTACTACACGGAATGTAAACTTGGCTACACAGGAACTGAATTACACAACAGAACAGGGTCTCAAATGTAGAAAACCAACTTATGCTTCCTTAAGGGGAAAGGTGAGTTGGGGTGCTGCATAAAACCAGAGATTGAAATTAGCACAGATACCGTTCCATAAGCCAAATATGTAATAGAAAAGAGCTACTCCTTGCTCAACGAAGTGGACTCAACACCCCTTATTAAACGCCTAAGGATATACCTGACTAGTAAGAATCTTAAAACCTATGGATTTATATGTCTCCGAAAGAGAATCAAGCGTGTGTACAGCGGCATAAACGCAGCAGTGATAGGATTGGTGAGGATCGGTGAGCAAATGCAGACCCTTTGAAGTCATATTGCATGGTACCCATTCCATGGGTCTCAACTCTCCAGGTTTAAGGGATTCTTCCTTCAGCTAAAACATGCATGTAGAACCCAGAGTATGATCCACCGTGTGATTAGGAAACGTGTTCAAAGGTGTCTCAGTTTTCGTCCCCTGGTACTCGGGTGCAACATTCCAGACGCTTTACTAACACTCTCCCCACTTGGAGAGTCAGTGCCTTTAACCTCCTGTTTGTCCCAGTTTGCAATTTCTGCGGAAAATGAACAGGAATAGGGAGAACCAAAGAGAGACTAGCTGGAGGTGTCTGGACGGGCAAATTTAACTCTCATTTCCCACCAGGAAGGGGAATTAACCAAAGGCTCAGCGTGCCGTGCCGGAACCACACTAGGGACTGAAGCAATCCTGCGGTGTTGCGGCCAGCTCACAAGAAAGCGAGTTGAAGAAAGGAGCTCAGGGGCACTGTCATTCACAAACCTGCAGAGTTATAAATGACAGCTATTGTCCAAAAATATATTGAAGTAAGGCTGCTAAGAGGACTTGAAAGCGGGGCAGAATTGCAGGAAACCGATTTCAGGAGGTAGACTGGAATTGCATGTAAAGCATAGGAAAAGAGGCAGAACGTCCACAATGATGCACTTGGCCAAAAAGGGCGTATGCGTTTTTTCCTGAATATATTCAGGAAAAAACGCATACGCCCTTTTTGGCTAACCAAGCAAGCTTGCAAAGGAAATCTTCACTACAATGAAGTTTCACTGCCCCCCGGTCAAAAGGGCCATCTGAAAAAAGTGTAAAATTCAGAAAGGGAGGAAAGGCCATGGAGAACTGGGAGCCTTGTTATGCTGAAGGGAAGGATGTAAATTGCCAACAGCCACTCTGGAGAAGTGTATGGTGTTTCCTGAAACATCTAAAAAACAAAGCAACAGAGCCTAGGGCACTTCCACTTATGGTCCTATAGCTTAGGGAAATTAAAATCAAAAAGACACAGCCACCCCAAAGTTTGGGATGGCTCTGTTTACAAGAACCTCGTTTACGGTACAAGTTCAATATTGCAGAAAGCGAAAAATGGATAAAGAAGTTGTGGTACTTACATACAATGCAATATCACTCAGCAATGAAATCTATGTCATCAGGCCCGTAGTAGCATAACGAGTGGATTCAGGTACGATGATTCTAAGTGAAATAAGTCACACAGAAAAAGAAACATCATAAGATATCACTACTACACGGAATGTAAACTTGGCTACACAGGAACTGAATTAGAAAACAGAACAGGTTCTCAAATGTAGGAAACCAACTTATGCTTGCTTAAGGGGAAAGGTGAGTTGGGGTGCTACATAAAACCAGAGATTGAAATTAGCACAGATACCGTTCCATAAGCCAAATATGTAATAGAAAAGAGCTACTCCTTGCTCAACGAAGTGGACTCAACACAACATATTAAACGCCTAAGAATATACCTGACTAGTAAGAATCCTAAAACCTATGGATTTATATGTCTCCGAAAGAGAATCAAGCGTGTGTACAGCAGCATAAATGCAGCAGTGATAGGATTGGTGAGGATCGGTGAGCAAATGCAGACCCTTTGAAGTCATATTGCATGGTACCCATTCCATGGGTCTCAACTCTCCAGGTTTAAGGGATTCTTCCTTCAGCTAAAACATGCATGTGGAACCCAGAGTATGATCCACCGTGTGATCGGGAAACGTGTTCAAAGGTGTCTCAGTTTTCGTCCCCTGGTACTCGGGTGCAACATTCCAGATGCTTTACTAACACTCTCCCCACTTGGAGAGTCAGTGCCTTAAACATCCTGTTTGGCCCAGTTTGCAATTTCTGCGGAAAATGAACAGGAATAGGGAGAACCAATGAGAGACTAGCTGGAGGTGTCTGGACGGGCAAATTTAACTCTCATTTCCCACCAGGAAGAGGAATTAACCAAAGGCTCAGCGTGCCGTGCCGGAACCAAACTAGGGCCTGAAGCAATCCTGCGGTGTTGCGGCCAGCTCACAAGAAAGCGAGTTGAAGAAAGGAGCTCAGGGGCACTGTCATTCACAAACCTGCAGAGTTATAAATGACAGCTATCGTCCAAAAATATATTGAAGTAAGGCTGCCAAGAGGAATTGAAAGCGGGGCAGAATTGCAGGAAACCGATTTCAGGAGGTAGACTGGAATTGCATGTAAAGCATAGGAAAAGAGGCAGAACGTCCACAATGATGCACTTGGCCAAAAAGGGCGTATGCGTTTTTTCCTGAATATATTCAGGAAAAAACGCATACGCACTTTTTGGCCAACCAAGCAAGCTTGCAAAGGAAATCTGCACTACAATGAAGTCTCACTGCCCCCCGGTCAAAAGGGCCATCTGAAAAAAGTGTAAAATCCAGAAAGGCAGGACAGGCCATGGAGAACTGGGAGCCTTGTTATGCTGATGGGCGGGATGTAAATTGCCAACAGCCACTCTGGAGAAGTGTATGGTGTTTCCTGAAACCTCTACAAAACAAAGCAACAGAGCCTAGGGCACTTCCACTTACGGTCCTATAGCTTAGGGAAATTAAAGTCAAAAACACACAGCCACCCCAATGTTTGGGACGGTTCTGTTTACAATAACCTCATTTACGGTACAAGTTCAATATGACAGAAAGTGAAAAATGGATAAAGAAGTTGTGGTACTTACGTACAATGCAATATCACTCAGCAATGAAATCTATGTCTTCAGGCCCGTAGCCGCATGACGAGTGGATTCAGGCACGATGATTCTAAGTGAAATAAGTCACAGAGAAAAAGAAACATCATAAGATATCATTACTACACGGAATGTAAACTTGGCTACACAGAAACTGAATTACAAAACAAAACATGGTCTCAAATGTAGAAAACCAACTTATGCTTCCTTAAGGGGAAAGGTGAGTTGGGGTGCTGCATAAAACCAGAGATTGAAATTAGCACAGATACCGTTCCATAAGACAAATATGTAATAGACAAGAGCTACTCCTTGCTCAACGAAGTGGACTCAACACACCATATTAAACGCCTAAGAATATACCTGACTTGTAAGAATCTTAAACCTATGGATTTATATGTCTCCGAAAGAGAATCAAGCGTGTGTACGGCGGCATAAACGCAGCAGTGATAGGATTGGTGAGGATCAGTGAGCAAATGCAGACCCTTTGAAGTCATAATGCTTGGTACCCATTCCATGGGTCTCAACTCTCCAGGTTTAAGGGATTCTTCCTTCAGCTAAAACATGCATGTGGAACCCAGAGTATGATCCACCGTGTGATCGGGAAACGTGTTCAAAGGTGTCTCAGTTTTCGTCCCCTGGTACTCGGGTGCAACATTCCAGACGCTTTACTAACACTCTCCCCGCTTGGAGAGTCAGTGCCTTTAACCTCCTGTTTGGCCCAGTTTGCAATTTCTGCGGAAAATGAACAGGAATAGGGAGAACCAATGAGAGACTAGCTAGAGGTGTCTGCACGGGCAAATTTAACTCTCATTTCCCACCAGGAAGAGGAATTAACCAAAGGCTCAGCGTGCCATGCCGGAACCACACTAGGGCCTGAAGCAATCCTGCGGTGTTGCGGCCAGTTCACAAGAAAGCGAGTTGAAGAAAGGAGCTCAGGGGCACTGTCATTCACAAACCTGCAGAGTTATAAATGACAGCTATCGTCCAAAAATATATTGAAGTAAGGCTTCCAAGAGGACTTGAAAGCGGTGCAGAATTGCAGGAAACCGATTTCAGGAAGTAGACTGGAATTGCATGTAAAGCATAGGAAAAGAGGCAGAACGTCCACAATGATGCATTTGGCCAAAAAGGGCATATGCGTTTTTTCCTGAATATATTCAGGAAAAAACGCATACGCCCTTTTTGGCCAACCAAGCAAGCTTGCAAAGGAAATCTGCACTACAATGAAGTCTCACTGCCCCCCGGTCAAAAGGGCCATCTGAAAAAAATGTAAAATCCAGAAAGGCAGGACAGGCCATGGAGAACTGGGAGCCTTGTTATGCTGATGGGCGTGATGTAAATTGCCAACAGCCACTCTGGAGAAGTGTATGGCGTTTCCTGAAACATCTACAAAACAAAGCAACAGAGCCTAGGGCACTTCCACTTATGGTCCTATAACTTAGGGAAATGAAAATCAAAAAGACACAGCCACCCCAAAGTTTGGGACGGCTCTGTTTACAAGAACCTCGTTTACGGTACAAGTTCAATATCACAGAAAGTGAAAAATGGATGAAGAAGTTGTGGTACTTACGTACAATGCAATATCACTCAGCAATGACATCTATGTCATCAGGCCCGTAGCAGCATAATGAGTGGATTCAGGTATGATGATTCTAACTGAAAGAAGTCACACAGAAAAAGAAACATCATAAGATATCACTAATACACGGAAAGTAAACTTGGCTACACAGGAATTGGATTACAAACAGAACAGGGTCTCAAATTTAGAAAACCAACTTATGCTTGCTTAAGGGGAAAGGTGAGTTGGGGTGCTGCATAAAACCAGAGATTGAAATGAGCGCAGATAAAGTTCCTTAAGCCAAATATGGAATAGACAAGAGCTACTCCTTGCTCAACGAAATGGACTCAACACCCCATATTAAACACCTAAGAATGTACCTGACTAGTAAGTATCTTAAAACCTATGGATTGCTATGTCTCCGAAAGAGAATCAAGCGTGTGTACAGGGGCATAAACGCACCAGTGATAGGATTGGAGAGGTTCGCTGAGCAAATGAGGACCCTTTGAAGTCATATTGCATGGTACCCATTCCACAGGTCTCAACTCTCCAGGTTTAAGGGATTCTTCCTTCAGCTAAAACATGCATGTGGAACCCAGAGTATGATCAACCGTGTGATCGGGAGACGTCTTCAAATATGTCTCCGTTCTCGTCCCCTGGTACTCGGGTGCAATATTCCAGACGCTTTACTAACACTCTCCCGACTTGGTGAGTCAGTGCCTTTAACCTCCTGTTTGGCCCAGTTTGCAATGTCTGCGGAAGATGAACAGGAATAGGGAGAACCAATGAGAGACTAGCTGGAGGTGTCTGGACGGGCAAATTTAACTCTCATTTCCCACCAGGAAGAGGAATTAACCAAAGGCTCAGCGTGCCGTGCCGGAACCAGATTAGGGCCTGAAGCAATTCTGCGGTGTTGCGGCCAGCTCACAAGAAAGCGAGTTGAAGAAAGGAGCTCAGGGGCACTGTAATTCACAAACCTGCAGAGTTATAAATGACAGCTATCGTCCAAAAATATACTGAAGTAAGGCTGCCAAGAGGACTTGAAAGCGGGGCAGAATTGCAGGAAACCGATTTCAGGAGGTACATTGGAATTGCATTTAAAGCATAGGAAAAGAGGCAGAACGTCCACAAGGATGCACTTGGCCAAAAAGGACGTATGCGTTTTTTCCTGAATATATTCAGGAAAAAACGCATACGCCCTTTCTGGCCAACCAAGCAAGCTTGCAAAGGAAATCTGCACTACAATGAAATCTCACTTCCCCCCGGTCAAAAGGGCCATCTGAAAAAAGTGTAAAATCCAGAAAGGCAGGACAGGCCATGGAGAACTGGGAGCCTTGTTATGCTGATGGGCGGGATGTAAATTGCCAACAGCCACGCTGGAGAAGTGTATGGCGTTTCCTGAAACATCTACAAAACAAAGCAACAGAGCCTAGGGCACTTCCACTTACGGTCCTATAGCTTAGGGAAATTAAAATCAAAAAGACACAGCCACCCCAAAGTTTGGGACGGCTCTGTTTACAAGAACCTCGTTTACGGTACAAGTTCAATATCGCAGAAAGTGAAAAATGGATGAAGAAGTTGTGGTACTTACGTAAAATACAATATCACTCAGCAATGACATCTATGTCATCAGGCCCGTAACAGCATAATGAGTGCATTCAGGTATGAAGATTCTAACTGAAATAAGTCACACAGAAAAAGAAACATCATAAGATATCACTAATACACGGAATGTAAACTTGGCTACACAGGAACTGGATTACAAAACAGAACAGGGTCTCAAATTTAGAAAACCAACATATGCTTGCTTAAGGGGAAAGGTGAGTTGTGGTGCTGCATAAAACCAGAGATTGAAATGAGCACAGATAAAGTTCCTTAAGCCAAATATGGAATAGACAAGAGCTACTCCTTGCTCAACGAAATGGACTCAACACCCCATATTAAACGCCTAAGAATGTACCTGACTAGTAAGTATCGTAAAACCTATGGATTGCTATGTCTCCGAAAGAGAATCAAGCGTGTGTACAGCGGCATAAACGCAGCAGTGATAGGATTGGTGAGGATCGGTGAGCAAATGCAGACCCTTTGAAGTCATATTGCATGGTACCCATTCCATGGGTCTCAACTCTCCAGGTTTAAGGGATTCTTCCTTCAGCTAAAACATGCATGTGGAACCCAGAGTATGATCCACCGTGTGATCGGGAAACGTGTTCAAAGGTGTCTCAGTTTTCGTCCCCTGGTACTCGGGTGCAACATTCCAGACGCTTTACTAACACTCTCCCCACTTGGAGAGTCAGTGCCTTTAACCTCCTGTTTGGCCCAGTTTGCAATTTCTGCGGAAAATGAACAGGAATAGGGAGAACCAATGAGAGACTAGCTGGAGGTGTCTGCACGGGCAAATTTAACTCTCATTTCCCACCAGGAAGAGGAATTAACCAAAGGCTCAGCGTGCCATCCCGGAACCACACTAGGGCCTGAAACAATCCTGCGGTGTTGCGGCCAGCTCACAAGAAAGCGAGTTGAAGAAAGGAGCTCAGGGGCACTGTCATTCACAAACCTGCAGAGTTATAAATGACAGCTATCGTCCAAAAATATATTGAAGTAAGGCTGCCAAGAGGACTTCAAAGCGGGGCAGAATTGCAGGAAACCGATTTCAGGAGGTAGACTGGAATTGCATGTAAAGCATAGGAAAAGAGGCAGAACGTCCACAATGATGCACTTGGCCAAAAAGGGCGTATGCGTTTTTTCCTGAATATATTCAGGAAAAAACGCATACGCCCTTTTTGGCCAACCAAGCAAGTTTGCAAAGGAAATCTGCACTACAATGCAGTCTCACTGCCCCCCGGTCAAAAGGGCCATCTGTAAAAAATGTAAAATCCAGAAAGGCAGGACAGGCCATGGAGAACTGGGAGCCTTGTTATGCTGATGGGCGGGATGTAAATTGACAACAGCCACTCTGGATAAGTGTATGGTGTTTCCTGAAACATCTACAAAACAAAGCAACAGAGCCTAGGGCACTTCCACTTATGGTCCTATAGCTTAGGGAAATTAAAATCAAAAAGACACAGCCACCCCAAAGTTTGGGACGGCTCTGTTTACAAGAACCTCGTTTACGGTACAAGTTCAATATCGCAGAAAGCGAAAAATGGATAAAGAAGTTGTGGTACTTACGTACAATGCAATATCACTCAGCAATGAAATCTATGTCATCAGGCCCGTAGCAGCATAATGAGTGGATTCAGGTACGATGATTCTAAGTGAAATAAGTCACCCAGAAAAAGAAACATCATAAGATATCACTACTACACGGAATGTAAACTTGGCTACACAGGAACTGAATTACAAAACAGAACAGGGTCTCAAATGTAGAAAACCAACTTATGCTTGCTTAAGGGGAAAGGTGAGTTGGGGTGCTGCATAAAACAAGAGATTGAAATTAGCACAGATACCGTTCCATAAGCCAAATATGTAATAGACAAGAGCTACTCCTTGCTCAACGAAGTGGACTCAACACCCCATATTAAACGCCTAAGAATATACCTGACTAGTAAGAATCTAAAAACCTATGGATTTATATGTCTCTGAAAGAGAATCAAGCGTGTGTACAGCGGCATAAACGCAGCAGTGATAGGATTGGTGAGGATCGGTGAGCAAATGCAGACCCTTTGAAGTCATATTGCATGGTACCCATTCCATGGGTCTCAACTCTGCAGGTTTAAGGGATTCTTCCTTCAGCTAAAACATGCATGTGGAACCCAGACTATGATCCACCGTGTGATTGGGAAACGTGTTCAAAGGTGTCTCAGTTTTCGTCCCCTGGTACTCGGGTGCAACATTCCAGACGCTTTACTAACACTCTCCCCACTTGGAGAGTCAGTGCCTTTAACCTCTTGTTTGTCCCAGTTTGCAATTTCTGCAAAAAATGAACAGGAATAGGGAGAACCAATGAGAGACTAGCTGGAGGTGTCTGCAGGGGCAAATTTAACTCTCATTTCCCACCAGGAAGAGGAATTAACCAAAGGCTCAGCGTGCCATGCCGGAACCACACTAGGGCCTGAAACAATCCTGCGGTGTTGCGGCCAGCTCACAAGAAAGCGAGTTGAAGAAAGGAGCTCAGGGGCACTGTCATTCACAAACCTGCAGAGTTATAAATGACAGCTATCGTCCAAAAATATATTGAAGTAAGGCTGCCAAGAGGACTTGAAAGCGGGGCAGAATTGCAGGAAAGCGATTTCAGGAGGTAGACTGGAATTGCATGTAAAGCATAGGAAAAGAGGCAGAACGTCCACAATGATGCACTTGGCCAAAAAGGGCGTATGCGTTTTTTCCTGAATATATTCAGGAAAAAACGCATACGCCCTTTTTGGCCAACCAAGCAAGCTTGCAAAGGAAATCTGCACTACAATGAAGTCTCACTGCCCCCCGGTCAAAAGGGCCATCTGAAAAAAGTGTAAAATCCAGAAAGGCAGGACAGGCCATGGAGAACTGGGAGCCTTGTTATGCTGATGGGCGGGATGTATATTGCCAACAGCCACTCTGGAGAAGTGTATGGCGTTTCCTGAAACATCTACAAAACAAAGCAACAGAGCCTAGGGCACTTCCACTTACGGTCCTATAGCTTAGGGAAATTAAAATCAAAAAGACACAGCCACCCCAAAGTTTGGGACGGCTCTGTTTACAAGAACCTCGTTTACGGTACAAGTTCAATATCGCAGAAAGTGAAAAATGGATGAAGAAGTTGTGGTACTTACGTAAAATACAATATCACTCAGCAATGACATCTATGTCATCAGGCCCGTAACAGCATAATGAGTGCATTCAGGTATGAAGATTCTAACTGAAATAAGTCACACAGAAAAAGAAACATCATAAGATATCACTAATACACGGAATGTAAACTTGGCTACACAGGAACTGGATTACAAAACAGAACAGGGTCTCAAATTTAGAAAACCAACATATGCTTGCTTAAGGGGAAAGGTGAGTTGGGGTGCTGCATAAAACCAGAGATTGAAATGAGGACAGATAAAGTTCCTTAAGCCAAATATGGAATAGACAAGAGCTACTCCTTGCTCAACGAAATGGACTCAACACCCCATATTAAACGCCTAAGAATGTACCTGACTAGTAAGTATCGTAAAACCTATGGATTGCTATGTCTCCGAAAGAGAATCAAGCGTGTGTACAGCGGCATAAACGCAGCAGTGATAGGATTGGTGAGGATCGGTGAGCAAATGCAGACCCTTTGAAGTCATATTGCATGGTACCCATTCCATGGGTCTCAACTCTCCAGGTTTAAGGGATTCTTCCTTCAGCTAAAACATGCATGTGGAACCAAGAGTATGATCCACCGTGTGATCGGGAAACGTGTTCAAAGGTGTCTCATTTTTCGTCCCCTGGTACTCGGGTTCAACATTCCAGACGCTTTACTAACACTCTCCCCACTTGGAGAGTCAGTGCCTTTAACCTCCTGTTTGGCCCAGTTTGCAATTTCTGCGGAAAATGAACAGGAATAGGGAGAACCAATGAGAGACTAGCTGGAGGTGTCTGCACAGGCAAATTTAACTCTCATTTCCCACCAGGAAGAGGAATTAACCAAAGGCTCAGCGTGCCATCCCGGAACCACACTAGGGCCTGAAACAATCCTGCGGTGTTGCGGCCAGCTCACAAGAAAGCGAGTTGAAGAAAGGAGCTCAGGGGCACTGTCATTCACAAACCTGCAGAGTTATAAATGACAGCTATCGTCCAAAAATATATTGAAGTAAGGCTGCCAAGAGGACTTCAAAGCGGGGCAGAATTGCAGGAAACCGATTTCAGGAGGTAGACTGGAATTGCATGTAAAGCATAGGAAAAGAGGCAGAACGTCCACAATGATGCACTTGGCCAAAAAGGGCGTATGCGTTTTTTCCTGAATATATTCAGGAAAAAACGCATACGCCCTTTTTGGCCAACCAAGCAAGTTTGCAAAGGAAATCTGCACTACAATGCAGTCTCACTGCCCCCCGGTCAAAAGGGCCATCTGTAAAAAATGTAAAATCCAGAAAGGCAGGACAGGCCATGGAGAACTGGGAGCCTTGTTATGCTGATGGGCGGGATGTAAATTGACAACAGCCACTCTGGAGAAGTGTATGGTGTTTCCTGAAACATCTACAAAACAAAGCAACAGAGCCTAGGGCACTTCCACTTATGGTCCTATAGCTTAGGGAAATTAAAATCAAAAAGACACAGCCACCCCAAAGTTTGGGACGGCTCTGTTTACAAGAACCTCGTTTACGGTACAAGTTCAATATCGCAGAAAGCGAAAAATGGATAAAGAAGTTGTGGTACTTACGTACAATGCAATATCACTCAGCAATGAAATCTATGTCATCAGGCCCGTAGCAGCATAATGAGTGGATTCAGGTACGATGATTCTAAGTGAAATAAGTCACCCAGAAAAAGAAACATCATAAGATATCACTACTACACGGAATGTAAACTTGGCTACACAGGAACTGAATTACAAAACAGAACAGGGTCTCAAATGTAGAAAACCAACTTATGCTTGCTTAAGGGGAAAGGTGAGTTGGGGTGCTGCATAAAACAAGAGATTGAAATTAGCACAGATACCGTTCCATAAGCCAAATATGTAATAGACAAGAGCTACTCCTTGCTCAACGAAGTGGACTCAACACCCCATATTAAACGCCTAAGAATATACCTGACTAGTAAGAATCTAAAAACCTATGGATTTATATGTCTCTGAAAGAGAATCAAGCGTGTGTACAGCGGCATAAACGCAGCAGTGATAGGATTGGTGAGGATCGGTGAGCAAATGCAGACCCTTTGAAGTCATATTGCATGGTACCCATTCCATGGGTCTCAACTCTCCAGGTTTAAGGGATTCTTCCTTCAGCTAAAACATGCATGTGGAACCCAGAGTATGATCCACCGTGTGATTGGGAAACGTGTTCAAAGGTGTCTCAGTTTTCGTCCCCTGGTACTCGGGTGCAACATTCCAGACGCTTTACTAACACTCTCCCCACTTGGAGAGTCAGTGCCTTTAACCTCCTGTTTGGCCCAGTTTGCAATTTCTGCGGAAAATGAACAGGAATAGGGAGAACTAATGAGAGAATAGCTGGAGGTGTCTGCAGGGGCAAATTTAACTCTCATTTCCCACCAGGAAGAGGAATTAACCAAAGGCTCAGCGTGCCATGCCGGAACCACACTAGGGCCTGAAACAATCCTGCGGTGTTGCGGCCAGCTCACAAGAAAGCGAGTTGAAGAAAGGAGCTCAGGGGCACTGTCATTCACAAACCTGCAGAGTTATAAATGACAGCTATCGTCCAAAAATATATTGAAGTAAGGCTGCCAAGAGGACTTGAAAGCGGGGCAGAATTGCAGGAAAGCGATTTCAGGAGGTAGACTGGAATTGCATGTAAAGCATAGGAAAAGAGGCAGAACGTCCACAATGATGCACTTGGCCAAAAAGGGCGTATGCGTTTTTTCCTGAATATATTCAGGAAAAAACGCATACGCCCTTTTTGGCCAACCAAGCAAGCTTGCAAAGGAAATCTGCACTACAATGAAGTCTCACTGCCCCCCGGTCAAAAGGGCCATCTGAAAAAAATGTAAAATCCAGAAAGGCAGGACAGGCCATGGAGAACTGGGAGCCTTGTTATGCTGATGGGCGGGATGTAAATTGCCAACAGCCACTCTGGAGAAGTGTATGGTGTTTCTTGAAACATCTACAAAACAAAGCAACAGAGCCTAGGGCACTTCCGCTTATCGTTCTATAGCTTAGGGAAATTAAAATCAAAAAGACACAGCCACCCCAATGTTTGGGACGCCTCTGTTTACAAGAACCTCGTTTACGGTACAAGTTCAATATCGCAGAAAGCGAAAAATGGATAAAGAAGTTGTGGTACTTACGTACAATGCAATATCACTCAGCAATGAAATCTATGTCATCTGGCCCGTAGCAGCATAATGAGTGGATTCAGGTACGATGATTCTAAGTGAAATAAGTCACACAGAAAAAGAAACATCATAAGATATCACTACTACACGGAATGTAAACTTGGCTACACAGGAACTGAATTACAAAACAGAACAGGGTCTCAAATGTAGAAAATCAACTTATGCTTGCTTAAGGGGAAAGGTGAGTTGGGGTGCTGCATAAAACCAGAGATTGAAATTAGCACAGATACCGTTCCATAAGCCAAATATGTAATAGACAAGAGCTACTCCTTGCTCAACGAAGTGGACTCAACACCCCATATTAAACGCCTAAGAATATACCTGACTAGTAAGAATCTTAAAACCTATGGATTTATATGTCTCCGAAAGAGAATCAAGCGTGTGTACAGCGGCATAAACGCAGCAGTGATAGGATTGGTGAGGATCGGTGAGCAAATGCAGACACTTTGAAGTCATATTGCATGGTACCCATTCCATGGGTCTCAACTCTCCAGTTTTAAGGGATTCTTCCTTCAGCTAAAACATGCATGTGGAACCCAGAGTATGATCCACCATGTGATTGGGAAACGTGTTCAAAGGTGTCTCAGTTTTCGTCCCTTGGTACTCGGGTGCAACATTCCAGACGCTTTACTAACACTCTCCCCACTTGGAGAGTCAGTGCCTTTTACCTCCTGTTTGGCCCAGTTTGCAATTTCTGCGGAAAATGAACAGGAATAGGGAGAACTAATGAGAGAATAGCTGGAGGTGTCTGCACGGGCAAATTTAACTCTCATTTCCCACCAGGAAGAGGAATTAACCAAAGGCTCAGCGTGCCATGCCGGAACCACACTTGGCCATGAAGCAATCGTGCGGTGTTGCGGCCAGCTCACAAGAAAGCGAGTTGAAGAAAGGAGCTCAGGGGCACTGTCATTCACAAACCTGCAGAGTTATAAATGACAGCTATCGTCCAAAAATATATTGAAGTAAGGCTGCCAAGAGGACTTGAAAGCGGGGCAGAATTGCAGGAAACCGATTTCAGGAGGTAGACTGGAATTGCATGTAAAGCATAGGAAAAGAGGCAGAACGTCCACAATGATGCACTTGGCCAAAAAGGGCGTATGCGTTTTTTCCTGAATATATTCACGAAAAAACGCATACGCCCTTTTTGGCCAACCAAGCAAGCTTGCAAAGGAAATCTGCACTACAATGAAGTCTCAGTGCCCCCCGGTCAAAAGGGCCATCTGTAACAATGTAAAATCCAGAAAGGCAGGACAGGCCATGGAGAACTGGGAGCCTTGTTATGCTGATGGCCAGGATGTAAATTGCCAACAGCCACTCTGGAGAAGTGTATGGTATTTCCTGAAACATCTACAAAACAAAGCAACAGAGCATAGGGCACTTCCACTTATGGTCCTATAGCTTAGGGAAATTAAAATCAAAAAGGCACAGCCACCCCAAAGTTTGGGACGGCTCTGTTTTACAAGAACCTCGTTTACGGTACAAGTTCAATATCACAGAAAGCGAAAAATGGATAAAGAAGTTGTGGTACTTACGTACAATGCAATATCACTCAGCAATGAAATCTATGTCATCAGGCCCGTAGCAGCATAATGAGTGGATTCAGGTACGATGATTCTAAGTGAAATAAGTCACCCAGAAAAAGAAACATCATAAGATATCACTACTACACGGAATGTAAACTTGGCTACACAGGAACTGAATTACAAAACAGAACAGGGTCTCAAATGTAGAAAACCAACTTATGCTTGCTTAAGGGGAAAGGTGAGTTGGGGTGCTGCATAAAACCAGAGATTGAAATTAGCACAGATACCATTCCATAAGCCAAATATGTAATAGACAAGAGCTACTCCTTGCTCAACGAAGTGGACTCAACACCCCATATTAAACGCCTAAGGATATACCTGACTAGTAAGAATCTTAAAACCTATGGATTTATATGTCTCCGAAAGAGAATCAAGCGTGTGTACAGCGGCATAAATGCAGCAGTGATAGGATTGGTGAGGATCGGTGAGCAAATGCAGACCCTTTGAAGTCATATTGCATGGTACCCATTCCATGGGTCTCAACTCTCCAGGTTTAAGGGATTCTTCCTTCAGCTAAAACATGCATGTGGAACCCAGAGTATGATCCACCGTGTGATTGGGAAACGTGTTCAAAGGTGTCTCAGTTTTCGTCCCCTGGTACTCGGGTGCAACATTCCAGACGCTTTACTAACACTCTCCCCACTTGGAGAGTCAGTGCCTTTAACCTCCTGTTTGTCCCAGTTTGCAATTTCTGCGGAAAATGAACAGGAGTAGGGAGAACCAATGAGAGACTAGCTGGAGGTGTCTGGACGGGCAAATTTAACTCTCATTTCCCACCAGGAAGAGGAATTAACCAAAGGCCCAGCGTGCCATGCCGGAACCACACTAAGGCCTGAAACAATCCTGCGGTGTTGCGGCCAGCTCACAAGAAAGCGAGTTGAAGAAAGGAGCTCAGGGGCACTGTCATTCACAAACCTGCAGAGTTATAAATGACAGCTATCGTCCAAAAATATATTGAAGTAAGGCTGCCAAGAGGACTTGAAAGCGGGGCAGAATTGCAGGAAACCGATTTCAGGAGGTAGACTGGAATTGCATGTAAAGCATAGGAAAAGAGGCAGAACGTCCACAATGATGCACTTGGCCAAAAAGTGCGTATGCGTTTTTTCCTGAATATATTCAGGAAAAAACGCATACGCCCTTTTTGGCCAACCAAGCAAGCTTGCAAAGGAAATCTGCACTACAATGAAGTCTCACTGCCCCCCGGTCAAAAGGGCCATCTGAAAAAAATGTAAAATCCAGAAAGGCAGGACAGGCCATGGAGAACTGGGAGCCTTGTTATGCTGATGGGCGGGATGTAAATTGCCAACAGCCACTCTGGAGAAGTGTATGGTGTTTCTTGAAACATCTAAAAAACAAAGCAACAGAGCCTAGGGCACTTCCGCTTATGGTTCTATAGCTTAGGGAAATTAAAATCAAAAAGACACAGCCACCCCAATGTTTGGGACGCCTCTGTTTACAAGAACCTCGTTTACGGTACAAGTTCAATATCGCAGAAAGCGAAAAATGGATAAAGAAGTTGTGGTACTTACGTACAATGCAATATCACTCAGCAATGAAATCTATGTCATCTGGCCCGTAGCAGCATAATGAGTGGATTCAGGTACGATGATTCTAAGTGAAATAAGTCACACAGAAAAAGAAACATCATAAGATATCACTACTACACGGAATGTAAACTTGGCTACACAGGAACTGAATTACAAAACAGAACAGGGTCTCAAATGTAGAAAATCAACTTATGCTTGCTTAAGGGGAAAGGTGAGTTGGGGTGCTGCATAAAACCAGAGATTGAAATTAGCACAGATACCGTTCCATAAGCCAAATATGTAATAGACAAGAGCTACTCCTTGCTCAACGAAGTGGACTCAACACCCCATATTAAACGCCTAAGAATATACCTGACTAGTAAGAATCTTAAAACCTATGGATTTATATGTCTCCGAAAGAGAATCAAGCGTGTGTACAGCGGCATAAACGCAGCAGTGATAGGATTGGTGAGGATCGGTGAGCAAATGCAGACACTTTGAAGTCATATTGCATGGTACCCATTCCATGGGTCTCAACTCTCCAGTTTTACGGGATTCTTCCTTCAGCTAAAACATGCATGTGGAACCCAGAGTATGATCCACCATGTGATTGGGAAACGTGTTCAAAGGTGTCTCAGTTTTCGTCCCCTGGTACTCGGGTGCAACATTCCAGACGCTTTACTAACACTCTCCCCACTTGGAGAGTCAGTGCCTTTAACCTCCTGTTTGGCCCAGTTTGCAATTTCTGCGGAAAATGAACAGGAATAGGGAGAACTAATGAGAGAATAGCTGGAGGTGTCTGCACGGGCAAATTTAACTCTCATTTCCCACCAGGAAGAGGAATTAACCAAAGGCTCAGCGTGCCATGCCGGAACCACACTAGGGCCTGAAGCAATCGTGCGGTGTTGCGGCCAGCTCACAAGAAAGCGAGTTGAAGAAAGGAGCTCAGGGGCACTGTCATTCACAAACCTGCAGAGTTATAAATGACAGCTATCGTCCAAAAATATATTGAAGTAAGGCTGCCAAGAGGACTTGAAAGCGGGGCAGAATTGCAGGAAACCGATTTCAGGAGGTAGACTGGAATTGCATGTAAAGCATAGGAAAAGAGGCAGAACGTCCACAATGATGCACTTGGCCAAAAAGGGCGTATGCGTTTTTTCCTGAATATATTCATGAAAAAACGCATACGCCCTTTTTGGCCAACCAAGCAAGCTTGCAAAGGAAATCTGCACTACAATGAAGTCTCAGTGCCCCCCGGTCAAAAGGGCCATCTTTAACAATGTAAAATCCAGAAAGGCAGGACAGGCCATGTAGAACTGGGAGCCTTGTTATGCTGATGGGCAGGATGTAAATTGCCAACAGCCACTCTGGAGAAGTGTATGGTATTTCCTGAAACATCTACAAAACAAAGCAACAGAGCCTAGGGCACTTCCACTTATGGTCCTATAGCTTAGGGAAATTAAAATCAAAAAGACACAGCCACCCCAAAGTTTGGGAGGGCTCTGTTTTACAAGAACCTCGTTTACGGTACAAGTTCAATATCACAGAAAGCGAAAAATGGATAAAGAAGTTGTGGTACTTACGTACAATGCAATATCACTCAGCAATGAAATCTATGTCATCAGGCCCGTAGCAGCATAATGAGTGGATTCAGGTACGATGATTCTAAGTGAAATAAGTCACACAGAAAAAGAAACATCATAAGATATCACTACTACACGGAATGTAAACTTGGCTACACAGGAACTGAATTACAAAACAGAACAGGGTCTCAAATGTAGAAAACCAACTTATGCTTGCTTAAGGGGAAAGGTGAGTTGGGGTGCTGCATAAAACCAGAGATTGAAATTAGCACAGATACCGCTCCATAAGCCAAATATGTAATAGACAAGAGCTACTCCTTGCTCAACGAAGTGGACTCAACACCCCATATTAAACGCCTAAGGATATACCTGACTAGTAAGAATCTTAAAACCTATGGATTTATATGTCTCCGAAAGAGAATCAAGCGTGTGTACAGCGGCATAAACGCAGCAGTGATAGGATTGGTGAGGATCGGTGAGCAAATGCAGACCCTTTGAAGTCATATTGCATGGTACCCATTCCATGGGTCTCAACTCTCCAGGTTTAAGGGATTCTTCCTTCAGCTAAAACATGCATGTGGAACCCAGAGTATGATCCACCGTGTGATTGGGAAACGTGTTGAAAGGTGTCTCAGTTTTCGTCCCCTGGTACTCGGGTGCAACATTCCAGACGCTTTACTAACACTCTCCCCACTTGGAGAGTCAGTGCCTTTAACCTCCTGTTTGGCCCAGTTTGCAATTTCTGCGGAAAATGAACAGGAATAGGGAGAACCAATGAGAGACTAGCTGGAGGTGTCTGCACGGGCAAATTTAACTCTCATTTCCCACCAGGAAGAGGAATTAACCAAAGGCCCAGCGTGCCATGCCGGAACCACACTAAGGCCTGAAACAATCCTGCGGTGTTGCGGCCAGCTCACAAGAAAGCGAGTTGAAGAAAGGAGCTCCGGGGCACTGTCATTCACAAACCTTCAGAGTTATAAATGACAGCTATCGTCCAAAAATATATTGAAGTAAGGCTGCCAAGAGGACTTGAAAGCGGGGCAGAATTCCAGGAAACCGATTTCAGGAGGTAGACTGCAATTGCATGTAAAGCATAGGAAAAGAGGCAGAACGTCCACAATGATGCACTTGGCCAAAAAGGGCGTATGCGTTTTTTCCTGAATATATTCAGGAAAAAACGCATACGCCCTTTTTGGCCAACAAGCAAGCTTGCAAAGGAAATCTGCACTACAATGAAGTCTCACTGCCCCCCGGTCAAAAGGGCCATCTGAAAAAAATGTAAAATCCAGAAAGGCAGGACAGGCCATGGAGAACTGGGAGCCTTGTTATGCTGATGGGCGGGATGTAAATTGCCAACAGCCACTCTGGAGAAGTGTATGGTGTTTCTTGAAACATCTAAAAAACAAAGCAACAGAGCCTAGGGCACTTCCGCTTATGGTTCTATAGCTTAGGGAAATTAAAATCAAAAAGACACAGCCACCCCAATGTTTGGGACGCCTCTGTTTACAAGAACCTCGTTTACGGTACAAGTTCAATATCGCAGAAAGCGAAAAATGGATAAAGAAGTTGTGGTACTTACGTACAATGCAATATCACTCAGCAATGAAATCTATGTCATCTGGCCCGTAGCAGCATAATGAGTGGATTCAGGTACGATGATTCTAAGTGAAATAAGTCACACAGAAAAAGAAACATCATAAGATATCACTACTACACGGAATGTAAACTTGGCTACACAGGAACTGAATTACAAAACAGAACAGGGTCTCAAATGTAGAAAATCAACTTATGCTTGCTTAAGGGGAAAGGTGAGTTGGGGTGCTGCATAAAACCAGAGATTGAAATTAGCACAGATACCGTTCCATAAGCCAAATATGTAATAGACAAGAGCTACTCCTTGCTCAACGAAGTGGACTCAACACCCCATATTAAACGCCTAAGAATATACCTGACTAGTAAGAATCTTAAAACCTATGGATTTATATGTCTCCGAAAGAGAATCAAGCGTGTGTACAGCGGCATAAACGCAGCAGTGATAGGATTGGTGAGGATCGGTGAGCAAATGCAGACACTTTGAAGTCATATTGCATGGTACCCATTCCATGGGTCTCAACTCTCCAGTTTTACGGGATTCTTCCTTCAGCTAAAACATGCATGTGGAACCCAGAGTATGATCCACCATGTGATTGGGAAACGTGTTCAAAGGTGTCTCAGTTTTCGTCCCCTGGTACTCGGGTGCAACATTCCAGACGCTTTACTAACACTCTCCCCACTTGGAGAGTCAGTGCCTTTAACCTCCTGTTTGGCCCAGTTTGCAATTTCTGCGGAAAATGAACAGGAATAGGGAGAACTAATGAGAGAATAGCTGGAGGTGTCTGCACGGGCAAATTTAACTCTCATTTCCCACCAGGAAGAGGAATTAACCAAAGGCTCAGCGTGCCATGCCGGAACCACACTAGGGCCTGAAGCAATCGTGCGGTGTTGCGGCCAGCTCACAAGAAAGCGAGTTGAAGAAAGGAGCTCAGGGGCACTGTCATTCACAAACCTGCAGAGTTATAAATGACAGCTATCGTCCAAAAATATATTGAAGTAAGGCTGCCAAGAGGACTTGAAAGCGGGGCAGAATTGCAGGAAACCGATTTCAGGAGGTAGACTGGAATTGCATGTAAAGCATAGGAAAAGAGGCAGAACGTCCACAATGATGCACTTGGCCAAAAAGGGCGTATGCGTTTTTTCCTGAATATATTCATGAAAAAACGCATACGCCCTTTTTGGCCAACCAAGCAAGCTTGCAAAGGAAGTCTGCACTACAATGAAGGCTCACTGCCCCCCGGTCAAAAGGGCCATCTGAAAAAAGTGTAAAATCCAGAAAGGCAGGACAGGCCATTGAGAACTGGGAGCCTTGTTATGCTGATGGGCGGGATGTAAATTGCCAACAGCCACTCTGGAGAAGTGTATGGTGTTTCCTGAAACATCTACAAAACAAAGCAACAGAGCCTAGGGCACTTCCACTTATGGTCCTATAGCTTAGGGAAATTAAAATCTAAAAGACACAGCCACCCCAAAGTTTGGGACGGCTCTGTTTACAAGAACCTCGTTTACGGTACAAGTTCAATATCGTAGAAAGCGAAAAATGGATAAAGAAGTTGTGGTACTTACGTACAATGCAATATCACTCAGCAATGAAATCTATGTCATCAGGCCCGTAGCAGCATAATGAGTGGATTCAGGTACGATGATTCTAAGTGAAATAAGTCACACAGAAAAAGAAACATCATAAGATATCACTACTACACGGAATGTAAACTTGGCTACACATGAACTGAATTACAAAACAGAGCAGGGTCTCAAATGTAGAAAACCAACTTATGCTTGCTTAAGGGGAAAGGTGAGTTGGGATGCTGCATAAAACCAGAGATAGAAATTAGCACAGATACCGTTCCATAAGCCAAATATGTAATAGACAAGAGCTACTCCTTGCTCAACGAAGTGGACTCAACACCCCATATTAAACGCCTAAGAATATACCTGACTAGTAAGAATCTTAAAACCTATGGATTTATATATCTCCAAAAGAGAATCAAGCGTGTGTACAGCGGCATAAACGCAGCAGTGATAGGATTGGTGAGGATCGGTGAGCAAATGCAGACCCTTTGAAGTCATATTGCATGGTACCCATTCCATGGGTCTCAACTCTCCAGGTTTAAGGGATTCTTCCTTCAGCTAATACATGCATGTGGAACCCAGAGTATGATTCACGTGTGATCAGGAAACGTGTTCAAATGTGACTCAGTTTTCGTCCCCCGGTACTCGGGTGCAACATTCCAGACGCTTTACTAACACTCTCCCCACTTGGAGAGTCAGTGCCTTTAACCTCCTGTTTGGCCCAATTTGCAATTTCTGCAGAAAATGAACAGGAATAGGGAGAACCAATGAGAGACTAGCTGGAGGTGTCTGGACGGGCAAATTTAACTCTCATTTCCCACCAGGAAGAGGAATTAAACAAAGGCTCAGCGTGCCATGCCGGAACCACACTAGGGCCTGAAGCAATCTTGCGGTGTTGCGGCCAGTTCACAAGAAAGCGAGTTGAAGAAAGGAGCTCAGGGGCACTGTCATTCACAAACCTGCAGAGTTATAAATGACAGCTATCGTCCAAAAATATATTGAAGTAAGGCTGCCAAGAGGACTTGAAAGCGGTGCAGAATTGCAGGAAACCGATTTCAGGAGGTAGACTGGAATTGCATGTAAAGCATAGGAAAAGAGGCAGAACGTCCACAATGATGCACTTGGCCAAAAAGGGCGTATGCGTTTTTTCCTGAATATATTCAGGAAAAAACGCATACGCCCTTTTTGGCCAACCAAGCAAGCTTGCAAAGGAAGTCTGCACTACAATGAAGTCTCACTGCCCCCCGGTCAAAAGGGCCATCTGAAAAAAGTGTAAAATCCAGAAAGGCAGGACAGGCCATGGAGAACTGGGAGCCTTGTTATGCTGATGGGCGGGATGTAAATTGCCAACAGCCACTCTGGAGAAGTGTATGGTGTTTCCTGAAACATCTACAAAACAAAGCAACAGAGCCTAGGGCACTTCCACTTATGGTCCTATAGCTTAGGGAAATTAAAATCAAAAAGACACAGCCACCCCAAAGTTTGGGACGGCTCTGTTTACAAGAACCTCGTTTACGGTACAAGTTCAATATCGCAGAAAGCGAAAAATGGATAAAGAAGTTGTGGTACTTACGTACAATGCAATATCACTCAGCAATGAAATCTATGTCATCAGGCCCGTAGCAGCATAATGAGTGGATTCAGGTACGATGATTCTAAGTGAAATAAGTCACACAGAAAAAGAAACATCATAAGATATCACTACTACACGGAATGTAAACTTGGCTACACATGAACTGAATTACAAAACAGAGCAGGGTCTCAAATGTAGAAAACCAACTTATGCTTGCTTAAGGGGAAAGGTGAGTTGGGGTGCTGCATAAAACCAGAGATTGAAATTAGCACAGATACCGTTCCATAAGCCAAATATGTAATAGACAAGAGCTACTCCTTGCTCAACGAAGTGGACTCAACACCCCATATTAAACGCCTAAGAATATACCTGACTAGTAAGAATCTTAAAACCTATGGATTTATATGTCTCCGAAAGAGAATCAAGCGTGTGTACAGCGGCATAAACGCAGCAGTGATAGGATTGGTGAGGATCGGTGAGCAAATGCAGACCCTATGAAGTCATATTGCATGGTACCCATTCCATGGGTCTCAACTCTCCAGGTTTAAGGGATTCTTCCTTCAGCTAAAACATCCATGTGGAACCCAGAGTATGATCCACGTGTGATCAGGAAACGTGTTCAAATGTGACTCAGTTTTCGTCCCCGGTACTCGGGTGCAACATTCCAGACGCTTTACTAACACTCTCCCCACTTGGAGAGTCAGTGCCTTTAACCTCCTGTTTGGCCCAATTTGCAATTTCTGCAGAAAATGAACAGGAATAGGGAGAACCAATGAGAGACTAGCTGGAGTTGTCTGGACGGGCAAATTTAATTCTCATTTCCCACCAGGAAGAGGAATTAAACAAAGGCTCAGCGTGCCATGCCGGAACCACACTAGGGCCTGAAGCAATCCTGCGGTGTTGCGGCCAGTTCACAAGAAAGCGAGTTGAAGAAAGGAGCTCAGGGGCACTGTCATTCACAAACCTGCAGAGTTATAAATGACAGCTATCGTCCAAAAATATATTGAAGTAAGGCTGCCAAGAGGACTTGAAAGCGGGGCAGAATTGCAGGAAACCGATTTCAGGAAGTAGACTGGAATTGCATGTAAAGCATAGGAAAAGAGGCAGAACGTCCACAATGATGCACTTGGCCAAAAAGGGCGTATGCGTTTTTTCCTGAATATATTCAGGAAAAAACGCATACGCCCTTTTTGGCCAACCAAGCAAGCTTGCAAAGGAAATCTGCACTACAATGAAGTCTCACTGCCCCCCGGTCAAAAGGGCCATCTGTAAAAAATGTAAAATCCAGAAAGGCAGGACAGGCCATGGAGAACTGGGAGCCTTGTTATGCTGATGGGCGGGATGTAAATTGACAACAGCCACTCTGGAGAAGTGTATGGTGTTTCCTGAAACATCTACAAAACAAAGCAACAGAGCCTAGGGCACTTCCACTTATGGTCCTATAGCTTAGGGAAATTAAAATCAAAAAGACACAGCCACCCCAAAGTTTGGGACGGCTCTGTTTACAAGAACCTCGTTTACGGTACAATTTCAATATCGCAGAAAGTGAAAAATGGATAAAGAAGTTGTGGTACTTACGTACAATGCAATATCACTCAGCAATGAAATCTATGTCATCAGGCCCGTAGCAGCATAATGAGTGGATTCAGGTACGATGATTCTAAGTGAAATAAGTCACACAGAAAATGAAACATCATAAGATATCACTACTACACGGAATGTAAACTTGGCTACACATGAACTGAATTACAAAACAGAGCAGGGTCTCAAATGTAGAAAACCAACTTATGCTTGCTTAAGGGGAAAGGTGAGTTGGGGTGCTGCATAAAACCACAGATTGAAATTAGCACAGATACCGTTCCATAAGCCAAATATGTAATAGAAAAGAGCTACTCCTTGCTCAACGAAGTGGACTCAACACCCCATATTAAACGCCTAAGGATATACCTGACTAGTAAGAATCTTAAAACCTATGGATTTATATGTCTCCGAAAGAGAATCAAGCGTGTGTACAGCGGCATAAACACAGCAGTGATAGGATTGGTGAGGATCGGTGAGCAAATGCAGACCCTTTGAAGTCATATTGCATGGTACCCATTCCATGGGTCTCAACTCTCCAGGTTTAAGGGATTCTTCCTTCAGCTAAAACATGCATGTAGAACCCAGAGTATGATCCACCGTGTGATTAGGAAACGTGTTCAAAGGTGTCTCAGTTTTCGTCCCCTGGTACTCGGGTGCAACATTCCAGACGCTTTACTAACACTCTCCCCACTTGGAGAGTCAGTGCGTTTAACCTCCTGTTTGTCCCAGTTTGCAATTTCTGCGGAAAATGAACAGGAATAGGGAGAACCAATGAGAGACTAGCTGGAGGTGTCTGGACGGGCAAATTTAACTCTCATTTCCCACCAGGAAGGGGAATTAACCAAAGGCTCAGCGTGCCGTGCCGGAACCACACTAGGGCCTGAAGCAATCCTGCGGTGTTGCGGCCAGCTCACAAGAAAGCGAGTTGAAGAAAGGAGCTCAGGGGCACTGTCATTCACAAACCTGCAGAGTTATAAATGACAGCTATCGTCCAAAAATATATTGAAGTAAGGCTGCTAAGAGGACTTGAAAGCGGGGCAGAATTGCAGGAAACCGATTTCAGGAGGTAGACTGGAATTGCATGTAAAGCATAGGAAAAGAGGCAGAACGTCCACAATGATGCACTTGGCCAAAAAGGGCGTATGCGTTTTTTCCTGAATATATTCAGGAAAAAACTCATACGCCCTTTTTGGCTAACCAAGCAAGCTTGCAAAGGAAATCTTCACTACAATGAAGTTTCAATGCCCCCCGGTCAAAAGGGCCATCTGAAAAAAGTGTAAAATTCAGAAAGGGAGGACAGGCCATGGAGAACTGGGAGCCTTGTTATGCTGATGGGCAGGATGTAAATTGCCAACAGCCACTCTGGAGAAGTGTATGGTGTTTCCTGAAACATCTAAAAAACAAAGCAACAGAGCCTAGGGCACTTCCACTTATGGTCCTATAGCTTAGGGAAATTAAAATAAAAAAGACACAGCCACCCCAAAGTTTGGGATGGCTCTGTTTACAAGAACCTCGTTTACGGTACAAGTTCAATATTGCAGAAAGCGAAAAATGGATAAAGAAGTTGTGGTACTTACATACAATGCAATATCACTCAGCAATGAAATCTATGTCATCAGGCCCATAGCAGCATAATGAGTGGATTCAGGTACGATGATTCTAAGTGAAATAAGTCACACAGAAAAAGAAACATCATAAGATATCAGTACTACACGGAATGTAAACTTGGCTACACAGGAACTGAATTAGAAAACAGAACAGGGTCTCAAATGTAGGAAACCAACTTATGCTTGCTTAAGGGGAAAGGTGAGTTGGGGTGCTACATAAAACCAGAGATTGAAATTAGCACAGATACCGTTCCATAAGCCAAATATGTAATAGACAAGAGCTACTCCTTGCTCAACGAAGTGGACTCAACACCCCATATTAAACGCCTAAGGATATACCTGACTAGTAAGAATCTTAAAACCTATGGATTTATATGTCTCCGAAAGAGAATCAAGCGTGTGTACAGCGGCATAAATGCAGCAGTGATAGGATTGGTGAGGATCGGTGAGCAAATGCAGACCCTTTGAAGTCATATTGCATGGTACCCATTCCATGGGTCTCAACTCTCCAGGTTTAAGGGATTCTTCCTTCAGCTAAAACATGCATGTGGAACCCAGAGTATGATCCACCGTGTGATTGGGAAACGTGTTCAAAGGTGTCTCAGTTTTCGTCCCCTGGTACTCGGGTGCAACATTCCAGACGCTTTACTAACACTCTCCCCACTTGGAGAGTCAGTGCCTTTAACCTCCTGTTTGTCCCAGTTTGCAATTTCTGCGGAAAATGAACAGGAATAGGGAGAACCAATGAGAGACTAGCTGGAGGTGTCTGCACGGGCAAATTTAACTCTCATTTCCCACCAGGAAGAGGAATTAACCAAAGGCCCAGCGTGCCATGCCGGAACCACACTAAGGCCTGAAACAATCCTGCGGTGTTGCGGCCAGCTCACAAGAAAGCGAGTTGAAGAAAGGAGCTCAGGGACACTGTCATTCACAAACCTGCAGAGTTATAAATGACAGCTATCGTCCAAAAATATATTGAAGTAAGGCTGCCAAGAGGACTTGAAAGCGGGGCAGAATTGCAGGAAACCGATTTCAGGAGGTAGACTGGAATTGCATGTAAAGCATAGGAAAAGAGGCAGAACGTCCACAATGATGCACTTGGCCAAAAAGTGCGTATGCGTTTTTTCCTGAATATATTCAGGAAAAAACGCATACGCCCTTTTTGGCCAACCAAGCAAGCTTGCAAAGGAAATCTGCACTACAATGAAGTCTCACTGCCCCCCGGTCAAAAGGGCCATCTGAAAAAAATGTAAAATCCAGAAAGGCAGGACAGGCCATGGAGAACTGGGAGCCTTGTTATGCTGATGGGCGGGATGTAAATTGCCAACAGCCACTCTGGAGAAGTGTATGGTGTTTCCTGAAACATCTAAAAAACAAAGCAACAGAGCCTAGGGCACTTCCGCTTATGGTTCTATAGCTTAGTGAAATTAAAATCAAAAAGACACAGCCACCCCAATGTTTGGGACGCCTCTGTTTACAAGAACCTCGTTTACGGTACAAGTTCAATATCGCAGAAAGCGAAAAATGGATAAAGAAGTTGTGGTACTTACGTACAATGCAATATCACTCAGCAATGAAATCTATGTCATCTGGCCCGTAGCAGCATAATGAGTGGATTCAGGTACGATGATTCTAAGTGAAATAAGTCACACAGAAAAAGAAACATCATAAGATATCACTACTACACGGAATGTAAACTTGGCTACACAGGAACTGAATTACAAAACAGAACAGGGTCTCAAATGTAGAAAATCAACTTATGCTTGCTTAAGGGGAAAGGTGAGTTGGGGTGCTGCATAAAACCAGAGATTGAAATTAGCACAGATACCGTTCCATAAGCCAAATATGTAATAGACAAGAGCTACTCCTTGCTCAACGAAGTGGACTCAACACCCCATATTAAACGCCTAAGAATATACCTGACTAGTAAGAATCTTAAAACCTATGGATTTATATGTCTCCGAAAGAGAATCAAGCGTGTGTACAGCGGCATAAACGCAGCAGTGATAGGATTGGTGAGGATCGGTGAGCAAATGCAGACACTTTGAAGTCATATTGCATGGTACCCATTCCATGGGTCTCAACTCTCCAGTTTTACGGGATTCTTCCTTCAGCTAAAACATGCATGTGGAACCCAGAGTATGATCCACCATGTGATTGGGAAACGTGTTCAAAGGTGTCTCAGTTTTCGTCCCCTGGTACTCGGGTGCAACATTCCAGACGCTTTACTAACACTCTCCCCACTTGGAGAGTCAGTGCCTTTAACCTCCTGTTTGGCCCAGTTTGCAATTTCTGCGGAAAATGAACAGGAATAGGGAGAACTAATGAGAGAATAGCTGGAGGTGTCTGCACGGGCAAATTTAACTCTCATTTCCCACCAGGAAGAGGAATTAACCAAAGGCTCAGCGTGCCATGCCGGAACCACACTAGGGCCTGAAGCAATCCTGCGGTGTTGCGGCCAGTTCACAAGAAAGCGAGTTGAAGAAAGGAGCTCAGGGGCACTGTCATTCACAAACCTGCAGAGTTATAAATGACAGCTATCGTCCAAAAATATATTGAAGTAAGGCTGCCAAGAGGACTTGAAAGCGGTGCAGAATTGCAGGAAACCGATTTCAGGAAGTAGACTGGAATTGCATGTAAAGCATAGGAAAAGAGGCAGAACGTCCACAATGATGCATTTGGCCAAAAAGGGCATATGCGTTTTTTCCTGAATATATTCAGGAAAAAACGCATACGCCCTTTTTGGCCAACCAAGCAAGCTTGCAAAGGAAATCTGCACTACAATGAAGTCTCACTGCCCCCCGGTCAAAAGGGCCATCTGAAAAAAATGTAAAATCCAGAAAGGCAGGACAGGCCATGGAGAACTGGGAGCCTTGTTATGCTGATGGGCGGGATGTAAATTGCCAACAGCCACTCTGGAGAAGTGTATGGTGTTTCCTGAAACCTCTACAAAACAAAGCAACAGAGCCTAGGGCACTTCCACTTATGGTCCTATAGCTTAGGGAAATTAAAATCAAAAAGACACAGCCACCCCAAAGTTTGGGACGGCTCTGTTTACAAGAACCTCGTTTACGGTACAAGTTCAATATCGCAGAAAGTGAAAAATGGATGAAGAAGTTGTGGTACTTACGTACAATACAATATCACTCAGCAATGACATCTATGTCATCAGGCCCGTAGCAGCATAATGAGTGCATTCAGGTATGATGATTCTAACTGAAATAAGTCACACAGAAAAAGAAACATCATAAGATATCACTAATACACGGAATGTAAACTTGGCTACACAGGAACTGGATTACAAAACAGAACAGGGTCTCAAATTTAGAAAACCAACATATGCTTGCTTAAGGGGAAAGGTGAGTTGGGGTGCTGCATAAAACCAGAGATTGAAATGAGCACAGATAAAGTTCCTTAAGCCAAATATGGAATAGACAAGAGCTACTCCTTGCTCAACGAAATGGACTCAACACCCCATATTAAACGCCTAAGAATGTACCTGACTAGTAAGTATCGTAAAACCTATGGATTGCTATGTCTCCGAAAGAGAATCAAGCGTGTGTACAGGGGCATAAACGCAGCAGTGATAGGATTGGAGAGGTTCGGTGAGCAAATGAAGACCCTTTGAAGTCATATTGCATGGTACCCATTCCACGGGTCTCAACTCTCCAGGTTTAAGGGATTCTTCCTTCAGCTAAAACATGCATGTGGAACCCAGAGTATGATCAACCGTGTGATCGGGAGACGTCTTCAAATATGTCTCCGTTCTCGTCCCCTGGTACTCGGGTGCAACATTCCAGACGCTTTACTAACACTCTCCCGACTTGGAGAGTCAGTGCCTTTAACCTCCTGTTTGGCCCAGTTTGCAATTTCTGCGGAAGATGAACAGGAATAGGGAGAACCAATGAGAGACTAGCTGGAGGTGTCTGGACGGGCAAATTTAACTTTCATTTCCCACCAGGAAGAGGAATTAAGCAAAGGCTCAGAGTGCCGTGCCGGAACCACACTAGGGCCTGAAGCAATCCTGCGGTGTTGCGGCCAGCTCACAAGAAAGCGAGTTGAAGAAAGGAGCTCAGGGGCACTGTAATTCACAAACCTGCAGAGTTATAAATGACAGCTATCGTCCAAAAATATACTGAAGTAAGGCTGCCAAGAGGACTTGAAAGCGGGGCAGAATTGCAGGAAACCGATTTCAGGAGGTAGACTGGAATTGCATTTAAAGCATAGGAAAAGAGGCAGAACGTCCACAATGATGCACTTGGCCAAAAAGGGCGTATGCGTTTTTTCCTGAATATATTCAGGAAAAAACGCATACGCCCTTTTTGGCCAACCAAGCAAGCTTGCAAAGGAAATCTGCACTACAATAAGCCTCACTTCCCCCCGGTCAAAAGGGCCATCTGAAAAAAGTGTAAAATCCAGAAAGGCAGGACAGGCCATGGAGAACTGGGAGCCTTGTTATGCTGATGGGCGGGATGTAAATTGCCAACAGCCACTCGGGAGAAGTGTATGGTGTTTCCTGAAACATCTAAAAAACAAAGCAACAGAGCCTAGGGCACTTCCACTTATGGTCCTATAGCTTAGGGAAATGAAAATCAAAAAGACACAGCCACCCCAAAGTTTGGGACGGCTCTGTTTACAAGAACCTCGTTTACGGTACAAGTTCAATATCGCAGAAAGTGAAAAATGGATGAAGAAGTTGTGGTACTTACGTACAATGCAATATCACTCAGCAATGACATCTATGTCATCAGGCCCGTAGCAGCATAATGAGTGGATTCAGGTATGATGATTCTAACTGAAAGAAGTCACACAGAAAAAGAAACATCATAAGATATCACTAATACACGGAAAGTAAACTTGGCTACACAGGAATTGGATTACAAACAGAACAGGGTCTCAAATTTAGAAAACCAACTTATGCTTGCTTAAGGGGAAAGGTGAGTTGGGGTGCTGCATAAAACCAGAGATTGAAATGAGCACAGATAAAGTTCCTTAAGCCAAATATGGAATAGACAAGAGCTACTCCTTGCTCAACGAAATGGACTCAACACCCCATATTAAACACCTAAGAATGTACCTGACTAGTAAGTATCTTAAAACCTATGGATTGCTATGTCTCCGAAAGAGAATCAAGCGTGTGTACAGGGGCATAAACACAGCAGTGATAGGATTGGAGAGTTTCGCTGAGCAAATGAGGACCCCTTGAAGTCATATTGCATGGTACCCATTCCACGGGTCTCAACTCTCCAGGTTTAAGGGATTCTTCCTTCAGCTAAAACATGCATGTGGAACCCAGAGTATGATCAACTGTGTGATCGGGAGACGTCTTCAAATATGTCTCCGTTCTCGTCCCCTGGTACTCGGGTGCAATATTCCAGACGCTTTACTAACACTCTCCCGACTTGGTGAGTCAGTGCCTTTAACCTCCTGTTTGGCCCAGTTTGCAATGTCTGCGGAAGATGAACAGGAATAGGGAGAACCAATGAGAGACTAGCTGGAGGTGTCTGGACGGGCAAATTTAACTCTCATTTCCCACCAGGAAGAGGAATTAACCAAAGGCTCAGCGTGCCGTGCCGGAACCAGATTAGGGCCTGAAGCAATTCTGCGGTGTTGCGGCCAGCTCACAAGAAAGCGAGTTGAAGAAAGGAGCTCAGGGGCACTGTAATTCACAAACCTGCAGAGTTATAAATGACAGCTATCGTCCAAAAATATACTGAAGTAAGGCTGCCAAGAGGACTTGAAAGCGGGGCAGAATTGCAGGAAACCGATTTCAGGAGGTACATTGGAATTGCATTTAAAGCATAGGAAAAGAGGCAGAACGTCCACAAGGATGCACTTGGCCAAAAAGGACGTATGCGTTTTTTCCTGAATATATTCAGGAAAAAACGCATACGCCCTTTCTGGCCAACCAAGCAAGCTTGCAAAGGAAATCTGCACTACAATGAAATCTCACTTCCCCCCGGTCAAAAGGGCCATCTGAAAAAAGTGTAAAATCCAAAAAGGCAGGACAGGCCATGGAGAAATGGGAGCCTTGTTATGCTGATGGGCGGGATGTAAATTGCCAACAGCCACTCTGGAGAAGTGTATGGCGTTTCCTGAAACATCTACAAAACAAAGCAACAGAGCCTAGGGCACTTCCACTTAGGGTCCTATAGCTTATGGAAATTAAAATCAAAAAGACACAGCCACCCCAAAGTTTGGGACGGCTCTGTTTACAAGAACCTCGTTTACGGTACAAGTTCAATATCGCAGAAAGTGAAAAATGGATGAAGAAGTTGTGGTACTTACGTAAAATACAATATCACTCAGCAATGACATCTATGTCATCAGGCCCGTAACAGCATAATGAGTGCATTCAGGTATGAAGATTCTAACTGAAATAAGTCACACAGAAAAAGAAACATCATAAGATATCACTAATACACGGAATGTAAACTTGGCTACACAGGAACTGGATTACAAAACAGAACAGGGTCTCAAATTTAGAAAACCAACATATGCTTGCTTAAGGGGAAAGGTGAGTTGGGGTGCTGCATAAAACCAGAGATTGAAATGAGCACAGATAAAGTTCCTTAAGCCAAATATGGAATAGACAAGAGCTACTCCTTGCTCAACGAAATGGACTCAACACCCCATATTAAACGCCTAAGAATGTACCTGACTAGTAAGTATCGTAAAACCTATGGATTGCTATGTCTCCGAAAGAGAATCAAGCGTGTGTACAGGGGCATAAACGCAGCAGTGATAGGATTGGAGAGGTTCGGTGAGCAAATGAGGACCCCTTGAAGTCATATTGCATGGTACCCATTCCACGGGTCTCAACTCTCCAGGTTTAAGGGATTCTTCCTTCAGCTAAAACATGCATGTGGAACCCAGAGTATGATCAACCATGTGATCGGGAGACGTCTTCAAATATGTCTCCGTTCTCGTCCCCTGGTACTCGGGTGCAACATTCCAGACACTTTACTAACACTCTCCCGACTTGGAGAGTCAGTGCCTTTAACCTCCTGTTTGGCCCAGTTTGCAATTTCTGCGGAAGATGAACAGGAATAGGGAGAACCAATGAGAGACTAGCTGGAGGTGTCTGGACGGGCAAATTTAACTCTCATTTCCCACCAGGAAGAGGAATTAACCAAAGGCTCAGCGTGCCGTGCCGGAACCAGATTAGGGCCTGAAGCAATCCTGCGGTGTTGCGGCCAGCTCACAAGAAAGCGAGTTGAAGAAAGGAGCTCAGGGGCACTGTCATTCACAAACCTGCAGAGTTATAAATGACAGCTATCGTCCAAAAATATACTGAAGTAACGCTGCCAAGAGGACTTGAAAGCGGGGCAGAATTGCAGGAAACCGATTTCAGGAGGTAGACTGGAATTGCATTTAAAGCATAGGAAAAGAGGCAGAACGTCCACAATGATGCACTTGGCCAAAAAGGGCGTATGCGTTTTTTCCTGAATATATTCAGGAAAAAACGCATACGCCCTTTTTGGCCAACCAAGCAAGCTTGCAAAGGAAATCTGCACTACAATAAGTCTCACTTAGCTCCGGTCAAAAGGGCCATCTGAAAAAAGTGTAAAATCCCGAAAGGCAGGACAGGCCATGGAGAACTGGGAGCCTTGTTATGCTGATGGGCGGGATGTAAATTGCCAACATCACTCCGGAGAAGTGTATGGTGTTTCCTGAAACATCTAAAAAACAAAGCAACAGAGCCTAGGGCACTTCCACTTATGGTCCTATAGCTTAGGGCAATGAAAATCAAAAAGACACAGCCACCCCAAAGTTTGGGACGGCTCTGTTTACAAGAACCTCGTTTACGGTACAAGTTCAATATCGCAGAAAGTGAAAAATGGATGAAGAAGTTGTGGTACTTACGTACAATGCAATATCACTCAGCAATGACATCTATATCATCAGGCCCGTAGCAGCATAATGAGTGGATTCAGGTATGATGATTCTAACTGAAAGAAGTCACACAGAAAAAGAAACATCATAAGATATCACTAATACACGGAAAGTAAACTTGGCTACACAGGAATTGGATTACAAACAGAACAGGGTCTCAAATTTAGAAAACCAACTTATGCTTGCTTAAGGGGAAAGGTGAGTTGGGGTGCTGCATAAAACCAGAGATAGAAATTAGCACAGATAAAGTTCCTTAAGCCAAATATGGAATAGACAAGAGCTACTCCTTGCTCAATGAAATGGACTCAACACCCCATATTAAACGCCTAAGAATGTACCTGACTAGTAAGTATCTTAAAACCTATGGATTGCTATGTCTCCGAAAGAGAATCAAGCGTGTGTACAGGGGCATAAACGCACCAGTGATAGGATTGGAGAGGTTCGCTGAGCAAATGAGGACCCTTTGAAGTCATATTTCATGGTACCCATTCCACGGGTCTCAACTCTCCAGGTTTAAGGGATTCTTCCTTCAGCTAAAACATGCATGTGGAACCCAGAGTATGATCAACCGTGTGATCGGGAGACGTCTTCAAATATGTCTCCGTTCTCGTCCCCTGGTACTCGGGTGCTATATTCCAGACGATTTACTAACACTCTCCCGACTTGGTGAGTCAGTGCCTTTAACCTCCTGTTTGGCCCAGTTTGCAATGTCTGCGGAAGATGAACAGGAATAGGGAGAACCAATGAGAGACTAGCTGGAGGTGTCTGGACGGGCAAATTTAACTCTCATTTCCCACCAGGAAGAGGAATTAACCAAAGGCTCAGCGTGCCGTGCCGGAACCAGATTAGGGCCTGAAGCAATCCTGCGGTGTTGCGGCCAGCTCACAAGAAAGCGAGTTGAAGAAAGGAGCTCAGGGGCACTGTAATTCACAAACCTGCAGAGTTATAAATGACAGCTATCGTCCAAAAATATACTGAAGTAAGGCTGCCAAGAGGACTTGAAAGCGGGGCAGAATTGCAGGAAACCGATTTCAGGAGGTACATTGGAATTGCATTTAAAGCATAGGAAAAGAGGCAGAACGTCCACAAGGATGCACTTGGCCAAAAAGGACGTATGCGTTTTTTCCTGAATATATTCACGAAAAAACGCATACGCCCTTTTTGGCCAACCAAGCAAGCTTGCAAAGGAAATCTGCACTACAATAAGCCTCACTTCCCCCCGGTCAAAAGGGCCATCTGAAAAATGTGTAAAATCCAGAAAGGCAGGACAGGCCATGGAGAACTGGGAGCCTTGTTATGCTGATGGGCGGGATGTAAATTGCCAACAGCCACTCGGGAGAAGTGTATGGTGTTTCCTGAAACATCTAAAAAACAAAGCAACAGAGCCTAGGGCACTTCCACTTATGGTCCTATAGCTTAGGGAAATGAAAATCAAAAAGACACAGCCACCCCAAAGTTTGGGACGGCTCTGTTTACAAGAACCTCGTTTACGGTACAAGTTCAATATCGCAGTAAGTGAAAAATGGATGAAGAAGTTGTGGTACTTACGTACAATGCAATATCACTCAGCAATGACATCTATGTCATCAGGCCCGTAGCAGCATAATGAGTGGATTCAGGTATGATGATTCTAACTGAAAGAAGTCACACAGAAAAAGAAACATCATAAGATATCACTAATACACGGAAAGTAAACTTGGCTACACAGGAATTGGATTACAAACAGAACAGGGTCTCAAATTTAGAAAACCAACTTATGCTTGCTTAAGGGGAAAGGTGAGTTGGGGTGCTGCATAAAACCAGAGATTGAAATGAGCACAGATAAAGTTCCTTAAGCCAAATATGGAATAGACAAGAGCTACTCCTTGCTCAACGAAATGGACTCAACACCCCATATTAAACACCTAAGAATGTACCTGACTAGTAAGTATCTTAAAACCTATGGATTGCTATGTCTCCGAAAGAGAATCAAGCGTGTGTACAGGGGCAAAAACACAGCAGTGATAGGATTGGAGAGTTTCGCTGAGCAAATGAGGACCCCTTGAAGTCATATTGCATGGTACCCATTCCACGGGTCTCAACTCTCCAGGTTTAAGGGATTCTTCCTTCAGCTAAAACATGCATGTGGAACCCAGAGTATGATCAACCATGTGATCGGGAGACGTCTTCAAATATGTCTCCGTTCTCGTCCCCTGGTACTCGGGTGCAACATTCCAGACACTTTACTAACACTCTCCCGACTTGGAGAGTCAGTGCCTTTAACCTCCTGTTTGGCCCAGTTTGCAATTTCTGCGGAAGATGAACAGGAATAGGGAGAACCAATGAGAGACTAGCTGGACGTGTCTGGACGGGCAAATTTAACTCTCATTTCCCACCAGGAAGAGGAATTAACCAAAGGCTCAGCGTGCCGTGCCGGAACCAGATTAGGGCCTGAAGCAATCCTGCGGTGTTGCGGCCAGCTCACAAGAAAGCGAGTTGAAGAAAGGAGCTCAGGGGCACTGTAATTCACAAACCTGCAGAGTTATAAATGACAGCTATCGTCCAAAAATATACTGAAGTAACGCTGCCAAGAGGACTTGAAAGCGGGGCAGAATTGCAGGAAACCGATTTCAGGAGGTAGACTGGAATTGCATTTAAAGCATAGGAAAAGAGGCAGAACGTCCACAATGATGCACTTGGCCAAAAAGGGCGTATGCGTTTTTTCCTGAATATATTCAGGAAAAAACGCATACGCCCTTTTTGGCCAACCAAGCAAGCTTGCAAAGGAAATCTGCACTACAATAAGTCTCACTTAGCTCCGGTCAAAAGGGCCATCTGAAAAAAGTGTAAAATCCAGAAAGGCAGGACAGGCCATGGAGAACTGGGAGCCTTGTTATGCTGATGGGCGGGATGTAAATTGCCAACAGCCACTCCGGAGAAGTGTATGGTGTTTCCTGAAACATCTAAAAAACAAAGCAACAGAGCCTAGGGCACTTCCACTTATGGTCCTATAGCTTAGGGCAATGAAAATCAAAAAGATACAGCCACCCCAAAGTTTGGGACGGCTCTGTTTACAAGAACCTCGTTTACGGTACAAGTTCAATATCGCAGAAAGTGAAAAATGGATGAAGAAGTTGTGGTACTTACGTACAATGCAATATCACTCAGCAATGACATCTATGTCATCAGGCCCGTAGCAGCATAATGAGTGGATTCAGGTATGATGATTCTAACTGAAAGAAGTCACACAGAAAAAGAAACATCATAAGATATCACTAATACACGGAAAGTAAACTTGGCTACACAGGAACTGGATTACAAAACAGAACAGGGTCTCAAATTTAGAAAACCAACATATGCTTGCTTAAGGGGAAAGGTGAGTTGGGGTGCTGCATAAAACCAGAGATTGAAATGAGCACAGATAAAGTTCCTTAAGCCAAATATGGAATAGACAAGAGCTACTCCTTGCTCAACGAAATGGACTCAACACCCCATATTAAACGCCTAAGAATGTACCTGACTAGTAAGTATCGTAAAACCTATGGATTGCTATGTCTCCGAAAGAGAATCAAGCGTGTGTACAGGGGCATAAACGCAGCAGTGATAGGATTGGAGAGGTTCGGTGAGCAAATGAAGACCCTTTGAAGTCATATTGCATGGTACCCATTCCACGGGTCTCAACTCTCCAGGTTTAAGGGATTCTTCCTTCAGCTAAAACATGCATGTGGAACCCAGAGTATGATCAACCGTGTGATCGGGAGACGTCTTCAAATATGTCTCCGTTCTCGTCCCCTGGTACTCGGGTGCAACATTGCAGACGCTTTACTAACACTCTCCCCACTTGGAGACTCAGTGCCTTTAACCTCCTGTTTGGCCCAGTTTGCAATTTCTGCGGAAGATGAACAGGAATAGGGAGAACCAATGAGAGACTAGCTGGACGTGTCTGGACGGGCAAATTTAACTCTCATTTCCCACCAGGAAGAGGAATTAACCAAAGGCTCAGCGTGCCGTGCCGGAACCAGATTAGAGCCTGAAGCAATCCTGCGGTGTTGCGGCCAGCTCACAAGAAAGCGAGTTGAAGAAAGGAGCTCAGGGGCACTGTAATTCACAAACCTGCAGAGTTATAAATGACAGCTATCGTCCAAAAATATACTGAAGTAACGCTGCCAAGAGGACTTGAAAGCGGGGCAGAATTGCAGGAAACCGATTTCAGGAGGTAGACTGGAATTGCATTTAAAGCATAGGAAAAGAGGCAGAACGTCCACAATGATGCACTTGGCCAAAAAGGGCGTATGCGTTTTTTCCTGAATATATTCAGGAAAAAACGCATACGCCCTTTTTGGCCAACCAAGCAAGCTTTCAAAGGAAATCTGCACTACAATAAGCCTCACTTCCCCCCGGTCAAAAGGGCCATCTGAAAAATGTGTAAAATCCAGAAAGGCAGGACAGGCCATGGAGAACTGGGAGCCTTGTTATGCTGATGGGCGGGATGTAAATTGCCAACAGCCACTCCGGAGAAGTGTATGGTGTTTCCTGAAACATCTAAAAAACAAAGCAACAGAGCCTAGGGCACTTCCACTTATGGTCCTATAGCTTAGGGCAATGAAAATCAAAAAGACACAGCCACCCCAAAGTTTGGGACGGCTCTGTTTACAAGAACCTTGTTTACGGTACAAGTTCAATATCGCAGAAAGTGAAAAATGGATGCAGAAGTTGTGGTACTTATGTACAATGCAATATCACTCAGCAATGACATCTATGTCATCAGGCCCGTAGCAGCATAATGAGTGGATTCAGGTATGATTATTCTAACTGAAAGAAGTCACACAGAAAAAGAAACATCATAAGATATCACTAATACACGGAAAGTAAACTTGGCTACACAGGAATTGGATTACAAACAGAACAGGGTCTCAAATTTAGAAAACCAACTTATGCTTGCTTAAGGGGAAAGGTGAGTTGGGGTGCTGCATAAAACCAGAGATAGAAATTAGCACAGATAAAGTTCCTTAAGCCAAATATGGAATAGACAAGAGCTACTCCTTGCTCAACGAAATGGACTCAACACCCCATATTAAACGCCTAAGAATGTACCTGACTAGTAAGTATCTTAAAACCTATGGATTGCTATGTCTCCGAAAGAGAATCAAGCGTGTGTACAGGGGCATAAACGCACCAGTGATAGGATTGGAGAGGTTCGCTGAGCAAATGAGGACCCTTTGAAGTCATATTGCATGGTACCCATTCCACGGGTCTCAACTCTCCAGGTTTAAGGGATTCTTCCTTCAGCTAAAACATGCATGTGGAACCCAGAGTATGATCAACCGTGTGATCGGGAGACGTCTTCAAATATGTCTCCGTTCTCGTCCCCTGGTACTCGGGTGCAATATTCCAGACGCTTTACTAACACTCTCCCGACTTGGTGAGTCAGTGCCTTTAACCTCCTGTTTGGCCCCGTTTGCAATGTCTGCGGAAGATGAACAGGAATAGGGAGAACCAATGAGAGACTAGCTGGAGGTGTCTGGACGGGCAAATTTAACTCTCATTTCCCACCAGGAAGAGGAATTAACCAAAGGCTCAGCGTGCCGTGCCGGAACCAGATTAGGGCCTGAAGCAATTCTGCGGTGTTGCGGCCAGCTCACAAGAAAGCGAGTTGAAGAAAGGAGCTCAGGGGCACTGTAATTCACAAACCTGCAGAGTTATAAATGACAGCTATCGTCCAAAAATATACTGAAGTAAGGCTGCCAAGAGGACTTGAAAGCGGGGCAGAATTGCAGGAAACCGATTTCAGGAGGTACATTGGAATTGCATTTAAAGCATAGGAAAAGAGGCAGAACGTCCACAAGGATGCACTTGGCCAAAAAGGACGTATGCGTTTTTTCCTGAATATATTCAGGAAAAAACGCATACGCCCTTTCTGGCCAACCAAGCAAGCTTGCAAAGGAAATCTGCACTACAATGAAATCTCACTTCCCCCCGGTCAAAAGGGTCATCTGAAAAAAGTGTAAAATCCAGAAAGGCAGGACAGGCCATGGAGAAATGGGAGCCTTGTTATGCTGATGGGCGGGATGTAAATTGCCAACAGCCACTCTGGAGAAGTGTATGGCGTTTCCTGAAACATCTACAAAACAAAGCAACAGAGCCTAGGGCACTTCCACTTACGGTCCTATAGCTTAGGGAAATTAAAATCAAAAAGACACAGCCACCCCAAAGTTTGGGACGGCTCTGTTTACAAGAACCTCGTTTACGGTACAAGTTCAATATCGCAGAAAGTGAAAAATGGATGAAGAAGTTGTGGTACTTACGTAAAATACAATATCACTCAGCAATGACATCTATGTCATCAGGCCCGTAACAGCATAATGAGTGCATTCAGGTATGAAGATTCTAACTGAAATAAGTCACACAGAAAAAGAAACATCATAAGATATCACTAATACACTGAATGTAAACTTGGCTACACAGGAACTGGATTACAAAACAGAACAGGGTCTCAAATTTAGAAAACCAACATATGCTTGCTTAAGGGGAAAGGTGAGTTGTGGTGCTGCATAAAACCAGAGATTGAAATGAGCACAGATAAAGTTCCTTAAGCCAAATATGGAATAGACAAGAGCTACTCCTTGCTCAACGAAATGGACTCAACACCCCATATTAAACGCCTAAGAATGTACCTGACTAGTAAGTATCGTAAAACCTATGGATTGCTATGTCTCCGAAAGAGAATCAAGCGTGTGTACAGGGGCATAAACGCAGCAGTGATAGGATTGGAGAGGTTCGGTGAGCAAATGAACACCCTTTGAAGTCATATTGCATGGTACCCATTCCACGGGTCTCAAATCTCCAGGTTTAAGGGATTCTTCCTTCAGCTAAAACATGCATGTGGAACCCAGAGTATGATCAACCGTGTGATCGGGAGACGTCTTCAAATATGTCTCCGTTCTCGTCCCCTGGTACTCGGGTGCAACATTCCAGACGCTTTACTAACACTCTCCCGACTTGGAGAGTCAGTGCCTTTAACCTCCTGTTTGGCCCAGTTTGCAATTTCTGCGGAAGATGAACAGGAATAGGGAGAACCAATGAGAGACTAGCTGGAGGTGTCTGGACGGGCAAATTTAACTCTCATTTCCCACCAGGAAGAGGAATTAAGCAAAGGCTCAGAGTGCCGTGCCGGAACCAGATTAGGGCCTGAAGCAATCCTGCGGTGTTGCGGCCAGCTCACAAGAAAGCGAGTTGAAGAAAGGAGCTCAGGGGCACTGTAATTCACAAACCTGCAGAGTTATAAATGACAGCTATCGTCCAAAAATATACTGAAGTAACGCTGCCAAGAGGACTTGAAAGCGGGGCAGAATTGCAGGAAACCGATTTCAGGAGGTAGACTGGAATTGCATTTAAAGCATAGGAAAAGAGGCAGAACGTCCACAATGATGCACTTGGCCAAAAAGGGCGTATGCGTTTTTTCCTGAATATATTCAGGAAAAAACGCATACGCCCTTTTTGGCCAACCAAGCAAGCTTGCAAAGGAAATCTGCACTACAATAAGTCTCACTTAGCTCCGGTCAAAAGGGCCATCTGAAAAAAGTGTAAAATCCCGAAAGGCAGGACAGGCCATGGAGAACTGGGAGCCTTGTTATGCTGATGGGCGGGATGTAAATTGCCAACAGCCACTCCGGAGAAGTGTATGGTGTTTCCTGAAACATCTAAAAAACAAAGCAACAGAGCCTAGGGCACTTCCACTTATGGTCCTATAGCTTAGGGCAATGAAAATCAAAAAGACACAGCCACCCCAAAGTTTGGGATGGCTCTGTTTACAAGAACCTCGTTTACGGTACAAGTTCAATATCGCAGAAAGTGAAAAATGGATGAAGAAGTTGTGGTACTTACGTACAATGCAATATCACTCAGCAATGACATCTATGTCATCAGGCCCGTAGCAGCATAATGAGTGGATTCAGGTATGATGATTCTAACTGAAAGAAGTCACACAGAAAAAGAAACATCATAAGATATCACTAATACACGGAAAGTAAACTTGGCTACACAGGAATTGGATTACAAACAGAACAGGGTCTCAAATTTAGAAAACCAACTTATGCTTGCTTAAGGGGAAAGGTGAGTTGGGGTGCTGCATAAAACCAGAGATAGAAATTAGCACAGATAAAGTTCCTTAAGCCAAATATGGAATAGACAAGAGCTACTCCTTGCTCAATGAAATGGACTCAACACCCCATATTAAACGCCTAAGAATGTACCTGACTAGTAAGTATCTTAAAACCTATGGATTGCTATGTCTCCGAAAGAGAATCAAGCGTGTGTACAGGGGCATAAACGCACCAGTGATAGGATTGGAGAGGTTCGCTGAGCAAATGAGGACCCTTTGAAGTCATATTGCATGGTACCCATTCCACGGGTCTCAACTCTCCAGGTTTAAGGGATTCTTCCTTCAGCTAAAACATGCATGTGGAACCCAGAGTATGATCAACCGTGTGATCAGGAGACGTCTTCAAATATGTCTCCGTTCTCGTCCCCTGGTACTCGGGTGCTATATTCCAGACGATTTACTAACACTCTCCCGACTTGGTGAGTCAGTGCCTTTAACCTCCTGTTTGGCCCAGTTTGCAATGTCTGCGGAAGATGAACAGGAATAGGGAGAACCAATGAGAGACTAGCTGGACGTGTCTGGACGGGCAAATTTAACTCTCATTTCCCACCAGGAAGAGGAATTAACCAAAGGCTCAGCGTGCCGTGCCGGAACCAGATTAGGGCCTGAAGCAATCCTGCGGTGTTGCGGCCAGCTCACAAGAAATCGAGTTGAAGAAAGGAGCTCAGGGGCACTGTAATTCACAAACCTGCAGAGTTATAAATGACAGCTATCGTCCAAAAATATACTGAAGTAAGGCTGCCAAGAGGACTTGAAAGCGGGGCAGAATTGCAGGAAACCGATTTCAGGAGGTACATTGGAATTGCATTTAAAGCATAGGAAAAGAGGCAGAACGTCCACAAGGATGCACTTGGCCAAAAAGGACGTATGCGTTTTTTCCTGAATATATTCACGAAAAAACGCATACGCCCTTTTTGGCCAACCAAGCAAGCTTGCAAAGGAAATCTGCACTACAATAAGCCTCACTTCCCCCCGGTCAAAAGGGCCATCTGATAAATGTGTAAAATCCAGAAAGGCAGGACAGGCCATGGAGAACTGGGAGCCTTGTTATGCTGATGGGCGGGATGTAAATTGCCAACAGCCACTCGGGAGAAGTGTATGGTGTTTCCTGAAACATCTAAAAAACAAAGCAACAGAGCCTAGGGCACTTCCACTTATGGTCCTATAGCTTAGGGCAATGAAAATGAAAAAGACACAGCCACCCCAAAGTTTGGGACGGCTCTGTTTACAAGAACCTCGTTTACGGTACAAGTTCAATATCGCAGAAAGTGAAAAATGGATGAAGAAGTTGTGGTATTTACGTACAATGCAATATCACTCAGCAATGACATCTATGTCATCAGGCCCGTAGCAGCATAATGAGTGGATTCAGGTATGATGATTCTAACTGAAAGAAGTCACACAGAAAAAGAAACATCATAAGATATCACTAATACACGGAAAGTAAACTTGGCTACACAGGAATTGGATTACAAACAGAACAGGGTCTCAAATTTAGAAAACCAACTTATGCTTGCTTAAGGGGAAAGGTGAGTTGGGGTGCTGCATAAAACCAGAGATAGAAATTAGCACAGATAAAGTTCCTTAAGCCAAATATGGAATAGACAAGAGCTACTCCTTGCTCAACGAAATGGACTCAACACCCCATATTAAACGCCTAAGAATGTACCTGACTAGTAAGTATCTTAAAACCTATGGATTGCTATGTCTCCGAAAGAGAATCAAGCGTGTGTACAGGGGCATAAACGCACCAGTGATAGGATTGGAGAGGTTCGCTGAGCAAATGAGGACCCTTTGAAGTCATATTGCATGGTACCCATTCCACGGGTCTCAACTCTCCAGGTTTAAGGGATTCTTCCTTCAGCTAAAACATGCATGTGGAACCCAGAGTATGATCAACCGTGTGATCGGGAGACGTCTTCAAATATGTCTCCGTTCTCGTCCCCTGGTACTCGGGTGCAATATTCCAGACGCTTTACTAACACTCTCCCGACTTGGTGAGTCAGTGCCTTTAACCTCCTGTTTGGCCCCGTTTGCAATGTCTGCGGAAGATGAACAGGAACAGGGAGAACCAATGAGAGACTAGCTGGAGGTGTCTGGACGGGCAAATTTAACTCTCATTTCCCACCAGGAAGAGGAATTAACCAAAGGCTCAGCGTGCCGTGCCGGAACCAGATTAGGGCCTGAAGCAATTCTGCGGTGTTGCGGCCAGCTCACAAGAAAGCGAGTTGAAGAAAGGAGCTCAGGGGCACTGTAATTCACAAACCTGCAGAGTTATAAATGACAGCTATCGTCCAAAAATATACTGAAGTAAGGCTGCCAAGAGGACTTGAAAGCGGGGCAGAATTGCAGGAAACCGATTTCAGGAGGTACATTGGAATTGCATTTAAAGCATAGGAAAAGAGGCAGAACGTCCACAAGGATGCACTTGGCCAAAAAGGACGTATGCGTTTTTTCCTGAATATATTCAGGAAAAAACGCATACGCCCTTTCTGGCCAACCAAGCAAGCTTGCAAAGGAAATCTGCACTACAATGAAATCTCACTTCCCCCCGGTCAAAAGGGTCATCTGAAAAAAGTGTAAAATCCAGAAAGGCAGGACAGGCCATGGAGAAATGGGAGCCTTGTTATGCTGATGGGCGGGATGTAAATTGCCAACAGCCACTCTGGAGAAGTGTATGGCGTTTCCTGAAACATCTACAAAACAAAGCAACAGAGCCTAGGGCACTTCCACTTACGGTCCTATAGCTTAGGGAAATTAAAATCAAAAAGACACAGCCACCCCAAAGTTTGGGACGGCTCTGTTTACAAGAACCTCGTTTACGGTACAAGTTCAATATCGCAGAAAGTGAAAAATGGATGAAGAAGTTGTGGTACTTACGTAAAATACAATATCACTCAGCAATGACATCTATGTCATCAGGCCCGTAACAGCATAATGAGTGCATTCAGGTATGAAGATTCTAACTGAAATAAGTCACACAGAAAAAGAAACATCATAAGATATCACTAATACACGGAATGTAAACTTGGCTACACAGGAACTGGATTACAAAACAGAACAGGGTCTCAAATTTAGAAAACAAACATATGCTTGCTTAAGGGGAAAGGTGAGTTGGGGTGCTGCATAAAACCAGAGATTGAAATGAGCACAGATAAAGTTCCTTAAGCCAAATATGGAATAGACAAGAGCTACTCCTTGCTCAACGAAATGGACTCAACACCCCATATTAAACGCCTAAGAATGTACCTGACTAGTAAGTATCGTAAAACCTATGGATTGCTATGTCTCCGAAAGAGAATCAAGCGTGTGTACAGGGGCATAAACGCAGCAGTGATAGGATTGGAGAGGTTCGGTGAGCAAATGAAGACCCTTTGAAGTCATATTGCATGGTACCCATTCCACGGGTCTCAAATCTCCAGGTTTAAGGGATTCTTCCTTCAGCTAAAACATGCATGTGGAACCCAGAGTATGATCAACCGTGTGATCGGGAGACGTCTTCAAATATGTCTCCGTTCTCGTCCCCTGGTACTCGGGTGCAACATTCCAGACGCTTTACTAACACTCTCCCGACTTGGAGAGTCAGTGCCTTTAACCTCCTGTTTGGCCCAGTTTGCAATTTCTGCGGAAGATGAACAGGAATAGGGAGAACCAATGAGAGACTAGCTGGAGGTGTCTGGACGGGCAAATTTAACTCTCATTTCCCACCAGGAAGAGGAATTAAGCAAAGGCTCAGAGTGCCGTGCCGGAACCAGATTAGGGCCTGAAGCAATCCTGCGGTGTTGCGGCCAGCTCACAAGAAAGCGAGTTGAAGAAAGGAGCTCAGGGGCACTGTTATTCACAAACCTGCAGAGTTAGAAATGACAGCTATCGTCCAAAAATATATTGAAGTAAGGCTGCCAAGAGGATTTGAATGCGGGGCAGAATGGCAGGAAACCGATTTCAGGAGGTAGACAGGAATTGCATGTAAAGCATAGGAAAAGAGGCAGAACGTCCACAATGATGCACTTGGCCAAAAAGGGCGTATGCGTTTTTTCCTGAATATATTCAGGAAAAAACGCATACGCCCTTTTTGGCCAACCAAGCAAGCTTGCAAAGGAAATCTGCACTACAATGAAGTCTCACTGCCCCCCGGTCAAAAGGGCCATCTGAAAAAAGTGTAAAATCCAGAAAGGCAGGACAGGCCATGGAGAACTGGGAGCCTTGTTATGCTGATGGGCGGGATGTAAATTGCCAACAGCCACTCTGGAGAAGTGTATGGTGTTTCCTGAAACATCTACAAAACAAAGCAACAGAGCCTAGGGCACTTCCACTTATGGTCCTATAGCTTAGGGAAATTAAAATCTAAAAGACACAGCCACCCCAAAGTTTGGGACGGCTCTGTTTACAAGAACCTCGTTTACGGTACAAGTTCAATATCGTAGAAAGCGAAAAATGGATAAAGAAGTTGTGGTACTTACGTACAATGCAATATCACTCAGCAATGAAATCTATGTCATCAGGCCCGTAGCAGCATAATGAGTGGATTCAGGTACGATGATTCTAAGTGAAATAAGTCACACAGAAAAAGAAACATCATAAGATATCACTACTACACGGAATGTAAACTTGGCTACACATGAACTGAATTACAAAACAGAGCAGGGTCTCAAATGTAGAAAACCAACTTATGCTTGCTTAAGGGGAAAGGTGAGTTGGGATGCTGCATAAAACCAGAGATAGAAATTAGCACAGATACCGTTCCATAAGCCAAATATGTAATAGACAAGAGCTACTCCTTGCTCAACGAAGTGGACTCAACACCCCATATTAAACGCCTAAGAATATACCTGACTAGTAAGAATCTTAAAACCTATGGATTTATATATCTCCGAAAGAGAATCAAGCGTGTGTACAGCGGCATAAACGCAGCAGTGATAGGATTGGTGAGGATCGGTGAGCAAATGCAGACCCTTTGAAGTCATATTGCATGGTACCCATTCCATGGGTCTCAACTCTCCAGGTTTAAGGGATTCTTCCTTCAGCTAAAACATGCATGTGGAACCCAGAGTATGATTCACGTGTGATCAGGAAACGTGTTCAAATGTGACTCAGTTTTCGTCCCCCGGTACTCGGGTGCAACTTTCCAGACGCTTTACTAACACTCTCCCCACTTGGAGAGTCAGTGCCTTTAACCTCCTTTTTGGCCCAATTTGCAATTTCTGCAGAAAATGAACAGGAATAGGGAGAACCAATGAGAGACTAGCTGGAGGTGTCTGGACGGGCAAATTTAACTCTCATTTCCCACCAGGAAGAGGAATTAAACAAAGGCTCAGCGTGCCATGCCGGAACCACACTAGGGCCTGAAGCAATCCTGCGGTGTTGCGGCCAGTTCACAAGAAAGCGAGTTGAAGAAAGGAGCTCAGGGGCACTGTCATTCACAAACCTGCAGAGTTATAAATGACAGCTATCGTCCAAAAATATATTGAAGTAAGGCTGCCAAGAGGACTTGAAAGCGGGGCAGAATTGCAGGAAACCGATTTCAGGAGGTAGACTGGAATTGCATGTAAAGCATAGGAAAAGAGGCAGAACGTCCACAATGATGCACTTGGCCAAAAAGGGCGTATGCGTTTTTTCCTGAATATATTCAGGAAAAAACGCATACGCCCTTTTTGGCCAACCAAGCAAGCTTGCAAAGGAAATCTGCACTACAATGAAGTCTCACTGCCCCCCGGTCAAAAGGGCCATCTGAAAAATGTGTAAAATCCAGAAAGGCAGGACAGGCCATGGAGAACTGGGAGCCTTGTTATGCTGATGGGCAGGATGTAAATTGCCAACAGCCACTCTGGAGAAGTGTATGGTATTTCCTGAAACATCTACAAAACAAAGCAACAGAGCCTAGGGCACTTCCACTTATGGTCCTATAGCTTAGGGAAATTAAAATCAAAAAGGCACAGCCACCCCAAAGTTTGGGACGGCTCTGTTTTACAAGAACCTCGTTTACGGTACAAGTTCAATATCACAGAAAGCGAAAAATGGATAAAGAAGTTGTGGTACTTACGTACAATGCAATATCACTCAGCAATGAAATCTATGTCATCAGGCCCGTAGCAGCATAATGAGTGGATTCAGGTACGATGATTCTAAGTGAAATAAGTCACACAGAAAAAGAAACATCATAAGATATCACTACTACACGGAATGTAAACTTGGCTACACAGGAACTGAATTACAAAACAGAACAGGGTCTCAAATGTAGAAAACCAACTTATGCTTGCTTAAGGGGAAAGGTGAGTTGGGGTGCTGCATAAAACCAGAGATTGAAATTAGCACAGATACCGTTCCATAAGCCAAATATGTAATAGACAAGAGCTACTCCTTGCTCAACGAAGTGGACTCAACACCCCATATTAAACGCCTAAGGATATACCTGACTAGTAAGAATCTTAAAACCTATGGATTTATATGTCTCCGAAAGAGAATCAAGCGTGTGTACAGCGGCATAAATGCAGCAGTGATAGGATTGGTGAGGATCGGTGAGCAAATGCAGACCCTTTGAAGCCATATTGCATGGTACCCATTCCATGGGTCTCAACTCTCCAGGTTTAAGGGATTCTTCCTTCAGCTAAAACATGCATGTGGAACCCAGAGTATGATCCACCGTGTGATTGGGAAACGTGTTCAAAGGTGTCTCAGTTTTCGTCCCCTGGTACTCGGGTGCAACATTCCAGACGCTTTACTAACACTCTCCCCACTTGGAGAGTCAGTGCCTTTAACCTCCTGTTTGTCCCAGTTTGCAATTTCTGCGGAAAATGAACAGGAATAGGGAGAACCAATGAGAGACTAGCTGGAGGTGTCTGCACGGGCAAATTTAACTCTCATTTCCCACCAGGAAGAGGAATTAACCAAAGGCCCAGCGTGCCATGCCGGAACCACACTAAGGCCTGAAACAATCCTGCGGTGTTGCGGCCAGCTCACAAGAAAGCGAGTTGAAGAAAGGAGCTCAGGGGCACTGTCATTCACAAACCTGCAGAGTTATAAATGACAGCTATCGTCCAAAAATATATTGAAGTAAGGCTGCCAAGAGGACTTGAAAGCGGGGCAGAATTGCAGGAAACCGATTTCAGGAGGTAGACTGGAATTGCATGTAAAGCATAGGAAAAGAGGCAGAACGTCCACAATGATGCACTTGGCCAAAAAGTGCGTATGCGTTTTTTCCTGAATATATTCAGGAAAAAACGCATACGCCCTTTTTGGCCAACCAAGCAAGCTTGCAAAGGAAATCTGCACTACAATGAAGTCTCACTGCCCCCCGGTCAAAAGGGCCATCTGAAAAAAATGTAAAATCCAGAAAGGCAGGACAGGCCATGGAGAACTGGGAGCCTTGTTATGCTGATGGGTGGGATGTAAATTGCCAACAGCCACTCTGGAGAAGTGTATTGTGTTTCTTGAAACATCTAAAAAACAAAGCAACAGAGCCTAGGGCACTTCCGCTTATGGTTCTATAGCTTAGGGAAATTAAAATCAAAAAGACACAGCCACCCCAAAGTTTGGGACGGCGCTGTTTTACAAGAACCTCGTTTACGGTACAAGTTCAATATCACAGAAAGCGAAAAATGGATAAAGAAGTTGTGGTACTTACGTACAATGCAATATCACTCAGCAATGAAATCTATGTCATCAGGCCCGTAGCAGCATAATGAGTGGATTCAGGTACGATGATTCTAAGTGAAATAAGTCACACAGAAAAAGAAACATCATAAGATATCACTACTACACGGAATGTAAACTTGGCTACACAGGAACTGAATTACAAAACAGAACAGGGTCTCAAATGTAGAAAACCAACTTATGCTTGCTTAAGGGGAAAGGTGAGTTGGGGTGCTGCATAAAACCAGAGATTGAAATTAGCACAGATACCGTTCCATAAGCCAATTATGTAATAGACAAGAGCTACTCCTTGCTCAACGAAGTGGACTCAACACCCCATATTAAACGCCTAAGGATATACCTGACTAGTAAGAATCTTAAAACCTATGGATTTATATGTCTCCGAAAGAGAATCAAGCGTGTGTACAGCGGCATAAATGCAGCAGTGATAGGATTGGTGAGGATCGGTGAGCAAATGCAGACCCTTTGAAGTCATATTGCATGGTACCCATTCCATGGGTCTCAACTCTCCAGGTTTAAGGGATTCTTCCTTCAGCTAAAACATGCATGTGGAACCCAGAGTATGATCCACCGTGTGATTGGGAAACGTGTTCAAAGGTGTCTCAGTTTTCGTCCCCTGGTACTCGGGTGCAACATTCCAGACGCTTTACTAACACTCTCCCCACTTGGAGAGTCAGTGCCTTTAACCTCCTGTTTGTCCCAGTTTGCAATTTCTGCGGAAAATGAACAGGAATAGGGAGAACCAATGAGAGACTAGCTGGAGGTGTCTGCACGGGCAAATTTAACTCTCATTTCCCACCAGGAAGAGGAATTAACCAAAGGCCCAGCGTGCCATTCCGGAACCACACTAAGGCCTGAAACAATCCTGCGGTGTTGCGGCCAGCTCACAAGAAAGCGAGTTGAAGAAAGGAGCTCAGGGACACTGTCATTCACAAACCTGCAGAGTTATAAATGACAGCTATCGTCCAAAAATATATTGAAGTAAGGCTGCCAAGAGGACTTGAAAGCGGGGCAGAATTGCAGGAAACCGATTTCAGGAGGTAGACTGGAATTGCATGTAAAGCATAGGAAAAGAGGCAGAACGTCCACAATGATGCACTTGGCCAAAAAGTGCGTATGCGTTTTTTCCTGAATATATTCAGGAAAAAACGCATACGCCCTTTTTGGCCAACCAAGCAAGCTTGCAAAGGAAATCTGCACTACAATGAAGTCTCACTGCCCCCCGGTCAAAAGGGCCATCTGAAAAAAATGTAAAATCCAGAAAGGCAGGACAGGCCATGGAGAACTGGGAGCCTTGTTATGCTGATGGGCGGGATGTAAATTGCCAACAGCCACTCTGGAGAAGTGTATTGTGTTTCTTGAAACATCTAAAAAACAAAGCAACAGAGCCTAGGGCACTTCCGCTTATGGTTCTATAGCTTAGGGAAATTAAAATCAAAAAGACACAGCCACCCCAAAGTTTGGGACGGCGCTGTTTTACAAGAACCTCGTTTACGGTAAAAGTTCAATATCACAGAAAGCGAAAAATGGATAAAGAAGTTGTGGTACTTACGTACAATGCAATATCACTCAGCAATGAAATCTATGTCATCAGGCCCGTAGCAGCATAATGAGTGGATTCAGGTACGATGATTCTAAGTGAAATAAGTCACACAGAAAAAGAAACATCATAAGATATCACTACTACACGGAATGTAAACTTGGCTACACAGGAACTGAATTACAAAACAGAACAGGGTCTCAAATGTAGAAAACCAACTTATGCTTGCTTAAGGGGAAAGGTGAGTTGGGGTGCTGCATAAAACCAGAGATTGAAATTAGCACAGATACCGTTCCATAAGCCAAATATGTAATAGACAAGAGCTACTCCTTGCTCAACGAAGTGGACTCAACACCCCATATTAAACGCCTAAGGATATACCTGAATAGTAAGAATCTTAAAACCTATGGATTTATATGTCTCCGAAAGAGAATCAAGCGTGTGTACAGCGGCATAAATGCAGCAGTGATAGGATTGGTGAGGATCGGTGAGCAAATGCAGACCCTTTGAAGTCATATTGCATGGTACCCATTCCATGGGTCTCAACTCTCCAGGTTTAAGGGATTCTTCCTTCAGCTAAAACATGCATGTGGAACCCAGAGTATGATCCACCGTGTGATTGGGAAACGTGTTCAAAGGTGTCTCAGTTTTCGTCCCCTGGTACTCGGGTGCAACATTCCAGACGCTTTACTAACACTCTCCCCACTTGGAGAGTCAGTGCCTTTAACCTCCTGTTTGTCCCAGTTTGCAATTTCTGCGGAAAATGAACAGGAATAGGGAGAACCAATGAGAGACTAGCTGGAGGTGTCTGCACGGGCAAATTTAACTCTCATTTCCCACCAGGAAGAGGAATTAACCAAAGGCACAGCGTGCCATTCTGGAACCACACTAAGGCCTGAAACAATCCTGCGGTGTTGCGGCCAGCTCACAAGAAAGCGAGTTGAAGAAAGGAGCTCAGGGGCACTGTCATTCACAAACCTGCAGAGTTATAAATGACAGCTATCGTCCAAAAATATATTGAAGTAAGGCTGCCAAGAGGACTTGAAAGCGGGGCAGAATTGCAGGAAACCGATTTCAGGAGGTAGACTGGAATTGCATGTAAAGCATAGGAAAAGAGGCAGAACGTCCACAATGATGCACTTGGCCAAAAAGGGCGTATGCGTTTTTTCCTGAATATATTCAGGAAAAAACGCATACGCCCTTTTTGGCCAACCAAGCAAGCTTGCAAAGGAAATCTGCACTACAATGAAGTCTCACTGCCCCCCGGTCAAAAGGGCCATCTGAAAAAAATGTAAAATCCAGAAAGGCAGGACAGGCCATGGAGAACTGGGAGCCTTGTTATGCTGATGGGCGGGATGTAAATTGCCAACAGCCACTCTGGAGAAGTGTATTGTGTTTCTTGAAACATCTAAAAAACAAAGCAACAGAGCCTAGGGCACTTCCGCTTATGGTTCTATAGCTTAGGGAAATGAAAATCAAAAAGACACAGCCACCCCAATGTTTGGGACGCCTCTGTTTACAAGAACCTCGTTTACGGTACAAGTTCAATATCGCAGAAAGCGAAAAATGGATAAAGAAGTTGTGGTACTTACGTACAATGCAATATCACTCAGCAATGAAATCTATGTCATCTGGCCCGTAGCAGCATAATGAGTGGATTCAGGTACGATGATTCTAAGTGAAATAAGTCACACAGAAAAAGAAACATCATAAGATATCACTACTACACGGAATGTAAACTTGGCTACACAGGAACTGAATTACAAAACAGAACAGGGTCTCAAATGTAGAAAATCAACTTATGCTTGCTTAAGGGGAAAGGTGAGTTGGGGTGCTGCATAAAACCAGAGATTGAAATTAGCACAGATACCGTTCCATAAGCCAAATATGTAATAGACAAGAGCTACTCCTTGCTCAACGAAGTGGACTCAACACCCCATATTAAACGCCTAAGAATATACCTGACTAGTAAGAATCTTAAAACCTATGGATTTATATGTCTCCGAAAGAGAATCAAGCGTGTGTACAGCGGCATAAACGCAGCAGTGATAGGATTGGTGAGGATCGGTGAGCAAATGCAGACACTTTGAAGTCATATTGCATGGTACCCATTCCATGGGTCTCAACTCTCCAGTTTTAAGGGATTCTTCCTTCAGCTAAAACATGCATGTGGAACCCAGAGTATGATCCACCATGTGATTGGGAAACGTGTTCAAAGGTGTCTCAGTTTTCGTCCCCTGGTACTCGGGTGCAACATTCCAGACGCTTTACTAACACTCTCCCCACTTGGAGAGTCAGTGCCTTTAACCTCCTGTTTGGCCCAGTTTGCAATTTCTGCGGAAAATGAACAGGAATAGGGAGAACTAATGAGAGAATAGCTGGAGGTGTCTGCACGGGCAAATTTAACTCTCATTTCCCACCAGGAAGAGGAATTAACCAAAGGCTCAGCGTGCCATGCCGGAACCACACTAGGGCCTGAAGCAATCGTGCGGTGTTGCGGCCAGCTCACAAGAAAGCGAGTTGAAGAAAGGAGCTCAGGGGCACTGTCATTCACAAACCTGCAGAGTTATAAATGACAGCTATCGTCCAAAAATATATTGAAGTAAGGCTGCCAAGAGGACTTGAAAGCGGGGCAGAATTGCAGGAAACCGATTTCAGGAGGTAGACTGGAATTGCATGTAAAGCATAGGAAAAGAGGCAGAACGTCCACAATGATGCACTTGGCCAAAAAGGGCGTATGCGTTTTTTCCTGAATATATTCACGAAAAAACGCATACGCCCTTTTTGGCCAACCAAGCAAGCTTGCAAAGGAAATCTGCACTACAATGAAGGCTCACTGCCCCCCGGTCAAAAGGGCCATCTGAAAAAAGTGTAAAATCCAGAAAGGCAGGACAGGCCATTGAGAACTGGGAGCCTTGTTATGCTGATGGGCGGGATGTAAATTGCCAACAGCCACTCTGGAGAAGTGTATGGTGTTTCCTGAAACATCTACAAAACAAAGCAACAGAGCCTAGGGCACTTCCACTTATGGTCCTATAGCTTAGGGAAATTAAAATCTAAAAGACACAGCCACCCCAAAGTTTGGGACGGCTCTGTTTACAAGAACCTCGTTTACGGTACAAGTTCAATATCGTAGAAAGCGAAAAATGGATAAAGAAGTTGTGGTACTTACGTACAATGCAATATCACTCAGCAATGAAATCTATGTCATCAGGCCCGTAGCAGCATAATGAGTGGATTCAGGTACGATGATTCTAAGTGAAATAAGTCACACAGAAAAAGAAACATCATAAGATATCACTACTACACGGAATGTAAACTTGGCTACACATGAACTGAATTACAAAACAGAGCAGGGTCTCAAATGTAGAAAACCAACTTATGCTTGCTTAAGGGGAAAGGTGAGTTGGGATGCTGCATAAAACCAGAGATAGAAATTAGCACAGATACCGTTCCATAAGCCAAATATGTAATAGACAAGAGCTACTCCTTGCTCAACGAAGTGGACTCAACACCCCATATTAAACGCCTAAGAATATACCTGACTAGTAAGAATCTTAAAACCTATGGATTTATATATCTCCAAAAGAGAATCAAGCGTGTGTACAGCGGCATAAACGCAGCAGTGATAGGATTGGTGAGGATCGGTGAGCAAATGCAGACCCTTTGAAGTCATATTGCATGGTACCCATTCCATGGGTCTCAACTCTCCAGGTTTAAGGGATTCTTCCTTCAGCTAATACATGCATGTGGAACCCAGAGTATGATTCACGTGTGATCAGGAAACGTGTTCAAATGTGACTCAGTTTTCGTCCCCCGGTACTCGGGTGCAACATTCTAGACGCTTTACTAACACTCTCCCCACTTGGAGAGTCAGTGCCTTTAACCTCCTGTTTGGCCCAATTTGCAATTTCTGCAGAAAAAGAACAGGAATAGGGAGAACCAATGAGAGACTAGCTGGAGGTGTCTGGACGGGCAAATTTAACTCTCATTTCCCACCAGGAAGAGGAATTAAACAAAGGCTCAGCGTGCCATGCCGGAACCACACTAGGGCCTGAAGCAATCTTGCGGTGTTGCGGCCAGTTCACAAGAAAGCGAGTTGAAGAAAGGAGCTCAGGGGCACTGTCATTCACAAACCTGCAGAGTTATAAATGACAGCTATCGTCCAAAAATATATTGAAGTAAGGCTGCCAAGAGGACTTGAAAGCGGTGCAGAATTGCAGGAAACCGATTTCAGGAGGTAGACTGGAATTGCATGTAAAGCATAGGAAAAGAGGCAGAACGTCCACAATGATGCACTTGGCCAAAAAGGGCGTATGCGTTTTTTCCTGAATATATTCAGGAAAAAACGCATACGCCCTTTTTGGCCAACCAAGCAAGCTTGCAAAGGAAATCTGCACTACAATGAAGTCTCACTGCCCCCCGGTCAAAAGGGCCATCTGAAAAAAGTGTAAAATCCAGAAAGGCAGGACAGGCCATGGAGAACTGGGAGCCTTGTTATGCTGATGGGCGGGATGTAAATTGCCAACAGCCACTCTGGAGAAGTGTATGGTGTTTCCTGAAACATCTACAAAACAAAGCAACAGAGCCTAGGGCACTTCCACTTATGGTCCTATAGCTTAGGGAAATTAAAATCAAAAAGACACAGCCACCCCAAAGTTTGGGACGGCTCTGTTTACAAGAACCTCGTTTACGGTACAAGTTCAATATCGCAGAAAGCGAAAAATGGATAAAGAAGTTGTGGTACTTACGTACAATGCAATATCACTCAGCAATGAAATCTATGTCATCAGGCCCGTAGCAGCATAATGAGTGGATTCAGGTACGATGATTCTAAGTGAAATAAGTCACACAGAAAAAGAAACATCATAAGATATCACTACTACACGGAATGTAAACTTGGCTACACATGAACTGAATTACAAAACAGAGCAGGGTCTCAAATGTAGAAAACCAACTTATGCTTGCTTAAGGGGAAAGGTGAGTTGGGGTGCTGCATAAAACCAGAGATTGAAATTAGCACAGATACCGTTCCATAAGCCAAATATGTAATAGACAAGAGCTACTCCTTGCTCAACGAAGTGGACTCAACACCCCATATTAAACGCCTAAGAATATACCTGACTAGTAAGAATCTTAAAACCTATGGATTTATATGTCTCCGAAAGAGAATCAAGCGTGTGTACAGCGGCATAAACGCAGCAGTGATAGGATTGGTGAGGATCGGTGAGCAAATGCAGACCCTTTGAAGTCATATTGCATGGTACCCATTCCATGGGTCTCAACTCTCCAGGTTTAAGGGATTCTTCCTTCAGCTAAAACATCCATGTGGAACCCAGAGTATGATCCACGTGTGATTAGGAAACGTGTTCAAAGGTGTCTCAGTTTTCGTCCCCTGGTACTCGGGTGCAACATTCCAGACGCTTTACTAACACTCTCCCCACTTGGAGAGTCAGTGCGTTTAACCTCCTGTTTGTCCCAGTTTGCAATTTCTGCGGAAAATGAACAGGAATAGGGAGAACCAATGAGAGACTAGCTGGAGGTGTCTGGACGGGCAAATTTAACTCTCATTTCCCACCAGGAAGGGGAATTAACCAAAGGCTCAGCGTGCCGTGCCGGAACCACACTAGGGCCTGAAGCAATCCTGCGGTGTTGCGGCCAGCTCACAAGAAAGCGAGTTGAAGAAAGGAGCTCAGGGGCACTGTCATTCACAAACCTGCAGAGTTATAAATGACAGCTATCGTCCAAAAATATATTGAAGTAAGGCTGCTAAGAGGACTTGAAAGCGGGGCAGAATTGCAGGAAACCGATTTCAGGAGGTAGACTGGAATTGCATGTAAAGCATAGGAAAAGAGGCAGAACGTCCACAATGATGCACTTGGCCAAAAAGGGCGTATGCGTTTTTTCCTGAATATATTCAGGAAAAAACTCATACGCCCTTTTTGGCTAACCAAGCAAGCTTGCAAAGGAAATCTTCACTACAATGAAGTTTCACTGCCCCCCGGTCAAAAGGGCCATCTGAAAAAAGTGTAAAATTCAGAAAGGGAGGACAGGCCATGGAGAACTGGGAGCCTTGTTATGCTGATGGGCAGGATGTAAATTGCCAACAGCCACTCTGGAGAAGTGTATGGTGTTTCCTGAAACATCTAAAAAACAAAGCAACAGAGCCTAGGGCACTTCCACTTATGGTCCTATAGCTTAGGGAAATTAAAATCAAAAAGACACAGCCACCCCAAAGTTTGGGATGGCTCTGTTTACAAGAACCTCGTTTACGGTACAAGTTCAATATTGCAGAAAGCGAAAAATGGATAAAGAAGTTGTGGTACTTACATACAATGCAATATCACTCAGCAATGAAATCTATGTCATCAGGCCCATAGCAGCATAATGAGTGGATTCAGGTACGATGATTCTAAGTGAAATAAGTCACACAGAAAAAGAAACATCATAAGATATCAGTACTACACGGAATGTAAACTTGGCTACACAGGAACTGAATTAGAAAACAGAACAGGGTCTCAAATGTAGGAAACCAACTTATGCTTGCTTAAGGGGAAAGGTGAGTTGGGGTGCTACATAAAACCAGAGATTGAAATTAGCACAGATACCGTTCCATAAGCCAAATATGTAATAGACAAGAGCTACTCCTTGCTCAACGAAGTGGACTCAACACCCCATATTAAACGCCTAAGGATATACCTGACTAGTAAGAATCTTAAAACCTATGGATTTATATGTCTCCGAAAGAGAATCAAGCGTGTGTACAGCGGCATAAATGCAGCAGTGATAGGATTGGTGAGGATCGGTGAGCAAATGCAGACCCTTTGAAGTCATATTGCATGGTACCCATTCCATGGGTCTCAACTCTCCAGGTTTAAGGGATTCTTCCTTCAGCTAAAACATGCATGTGGAACCCAGAGTATGATCCACCGTGTGATTGGGAAACGTGTTCAAAGGTGTCTCAGTTTTCGTCCCCTGGTACTCGGGTGCAACATTCCAGACGCTTTACTAACACTCTCCCCACTTGGAGAGTCAGTGCCTTTAACCTCCTGTTTGTCCCAGTTTGCAATTTCTGCGGAAAATGAACAGGAATAGGGAGAACCAATGAGAGACTAGCTGGAGGTGTCTGCACGGGCAAATTTAACTCTCATTTCCCACCAGGAAGAGGAATTAACCAAAGGCCCAGCGTGCCATGCCGGAACCACACTAAGGCCTGAAACAATCCTGTGGTGTTGCGGCCAGCTCACAAGAAAGCGAGTTGAAGAAAGGAGCTCAGGGACACTGTCATTCACAAACCTGCAGAGTTATAAATGACAGCTATCGTCCAAAAATATATTGAAGTAAGGCTGCCAAGAGGACTTGAAAGCGGGGCAGAATTGCAGGAAACCGATTTCAGGAGGTAGACTGGAATTGCATGTAAAGCATAGGAAAAGAGGCAGAACGTCCACAATGATGCACTTGGCCAAAAAGTGCGTATGCGTTTTTTCCTGAATATATTCAGGAAAAAACGCATACGCCCTTTTTGGCCAACCAAGCAAGCTTGCAAAGGAAATCTGCACTACAATGAAGTCTCACTGCCCCCCGGTCAAAAGGGCCATCTGAAAAAAATGTAAAATCCAGAAAGGCAGGACAGGCCATGGAGAACTGGGAGCCTTGTTATGCTGATGGGCGGGATGTAAATTGCCAACAGCCACTCTGGAGAAGTGTATGGTGTTTCCTGAAACATCTAAAAAACAAAGCAACAGAGCCTAGGGCACTTCCGCTTATGGTTCTATAGCTTAGTGAAATTAAAATCAAAAAGACACAGCCACCCCAATGTTTGGGACGCCTCTGTTTACAAGAACCTCGTTTACGGTACAAGTTCAATATCGCAGAAAGCGAAAAATGGATAAAGAAGTTGTGGTACTTACGTACAATGCAATATCACTCAGCAATGAAATCTATGTCATCTGGCCCGTAGCAGCATAATGAGTGGATTCAGGTACGATGATTCTAAGTGAAATAAGTCACACAGAAAAAGAAACATCATAAGATATCACTACTACACGGAATGTAAACTTGGCTACACAGGAACTGAATTACAAAACAGAACAGGGTCTCAAATGTAGAAAATCAACTTATGCTTGCTTAAGGGGAAAGGTGAGTTGGGGTGCTGCATAAAACCAGAGATTGAAATTAGCACAGATACCGTTCCATAAGCCAAATATGTAATAGACAAGAGCTACTCCTTGCTCAACGAAGTGGACTCAACACCCCATATTAAACGCCTAAGAATATACCTGACTAGTAAGAATCTTAAAACCTATGGATTTATATGTCTCCGAAAGAGAATCAAGCGTGTGTACAGCGGCATAAACGCAGCAGTGATAGGATTGTTGAGGATCGGTGAGCAAATGCAGACACTTTGAAGTCATATTGCATGGTACCCATTCCATGGGTCTCAACTCTCCAGTTTTACGGGATTCTTCCTTCAGCTAAAACATGCATGTGGAACCCAGAGTATGATCCACCATGTGATTGGGAAACGTGTTCAAAGGTGTCTCAGTTTTCGTCCCCTGGTACTCGGGTGCAACATTCCAGACGCTTTACTAACACTCTCCCCACTTGGAGAGTCAGTGCCTTTAACCTCCTGTTTGGCCCAGTTTGCAATTTCTGCGGAAAATGAACAGGAATAGGGAGAACTAATGAGAGAATAGCTGGAGGTGTCTGCACGGGCAAATTTAACTCTCATTTCCCACCAGGAAGAGGAATTAACCAAAGGCTCAGCGTGCCATGCCGGAACCACACTAGGGCCTGAAGCAATCGTGCGGTGTTGCGGCCAGCTCACAAGAAAGCGAGTTGAAGAAAGGAGCTCAGGGGCACTGTCATTCACAAACCTGCAGAGTTATAAATGACAGCTATCGTCCAAAAATATATTGAAGTAAGGCTGCCAAGAGGACTTGAAAGCGGGGCAGAATTGCAGGAAACCGATTTCAGGAGGTAGACTGGAATTGCATGTAAAGCATAGGAAAAGAGGCAGAACGTCCACAATGATGCACTTGGCCAAAAAGGGCGTATGCGTTTTTTCCTGAATATATTCACGAAAAAACGCATACGCCCTTTTTGGCCAACCAAGCAAGCTTGCAAAGGAAATCTGCACTACAATGAAGTCTCAGTGCCCCCCGGTCAAAAGGGCCATCTGAAAAAAGTGTAAAATCCAGAAAGGCAGGACAGGCCATGGAGAACTGGGAGCCTTGTTATGCTGATGGGCAGGATGTAAATGGCCAACAGCCACTCTGGAGAAGTGTATGGTATTTCCTGAAACATCTACAAAACAAAGCAACAGAGCCTAGGGCACTTCCACTTATGGTCATATAGCTTAGGGAAATTAAAATCAAAAAGGCACAGCCACCCCAAAGTTTGGGACGGCTCTGTTTTACAAGAACCTCGTTTACGGTACAAGTTCAATATCGCAGAAAGCGAAAAATGGATAAAGAAGTTGTGGTACTTACGTACAATGCAATATCACTCAGCAATGAAATCTATGTCATCAGGCCCGTAGCAGCATAATGAGTGGATTCAGGTACGATGATTCTAAGTGAAATAAGTCACACAGAAAAAGAAACATCATAAGATATCACTACTACACGGAATGTAAACTTGGCTACACAGGAACTGAATTACAAAACAGAACAGGGTCTCAAATGTAGAAAACCAAATTATGCTTGCTTAAGGGGAAAGGTGAGTTGGGGTGCTGCATAAAACCAGAGATTGAAATTAGCACAGATACCGTTCCATAAGCCAAATATGTAATAGACAAGAGCTACTCCTTGCTCAACGAAGTGGACTCAACACCCCATATTAAACGCCTAAGGATATACCTGAATAGTAAGAATCTTAAAACCTATGGATTTATATGTCTCCGAAAGAGAATCAAGCGTGTGTACAGCGGCATAAACGCAGCAGTGATAGGATTGGTGAGGCTCGGTGAGCTAATGCAGACCCTTTGAAGTCATATTGCATGGTACCCATTCCATGGGTCTCAACTCTCCAGGTTTAAGGGATTCTTCCTTCAGCTAAAACATGCATGTGGAACCCAGAGTATGATCCACCGTGTGATTGGGAAACGTGTTGAAAGGTGTCTCAGTTTTCGTCCCCTGGTACTCGGGTGCAACATTCCAGACGCTTTACTAACACTCTCCCCACTTGGAGAGTCAGTGCCTTTAACCTCCTGTTTGGCCCAGTTTGCAATTTCTGCGGAAAATGAACAGGAATAGGGAGAACCAATGAGAGACTAGCTGGAGGTGTCTCCACGGGCAAACTTAACTCTCATTTCCCACCAGGAAGAGGAATTAACCAAAGGCCCAGCGTGCCATGCCGGAACCACACTAAGGCCTGAAACAATCCTGCGGTGTTGCGGCCAGCTCACAAGAAAGCGAGTTGAAGAAAGGAGCTCAGGGGCACTGTCATTCACAAACCTGCAGAGTTATAAATGACAGCTATCGTCCAAAAATATATTGAAGTAAGGCTGCCAAGAGGACTTGAAAGCGGGGCAGAATTGCAGGAAACCGATTTCAGGAGGTAGACTGGAATTGCATGTAAAGCATAGGAAAAGAGGCAGAACGTCCACAATGATGAACTTGGCCAAAAAGGGCGTATGCGTTTTTTCCTGAATATATTCAGGAAAAAACGCATACGCCCTTTTTGGCCAACAAGCAAGCTTGCAAAGGAAATCTGCACTACAATGAAGTCTCACTGCCCCCCGGTCAAAAGGGCCATCTGAAAAAAATGTAAAATCCATAAAGGCAGGACAGGCCATGGAGAACTGGGAGCCTTGTTATGCTGATGGGCGGGATGTAAATTGCCAACAGCCACTCTGGAGAAGTGTATGGTGTTTCCTGAAACATCTAAAAAACAAAGCAACAGAGCCTAGGGCACTTATGCTTATGGTTCTATAGCTTAGGGAAATTAAAATCAAAAAGACACAGCCACCCCAATGTTTGGGACGCCTCTGTTTACAAGAACCTCGTTTACAGTACAAGTTCAATATCGCAGAAAGCAAAAAATGGATAAAGAAGTTGTGGTACTTACGTACAATGCAATATCACTCAGCAATGAAATCTATGTCATCTGGCCCGTAGCAGCATAATGAGTGGATTCAGGTACGATGATTCTAAGTGAAATAAGTCACACAGAAAAAGAAACATCATAAGATATCACTACTACACGGAATGTAAACTTGGCTACACAGGAACTGAATTACAAAACAGAACAGGGTCTCAAATGTAGAAAATCAACTTATGCTTGCTTAAGGGGAAAGGTGAGTTGGGTTGCTGCATAAAACCAGAGATTGAAATTAGCACAGATACCGTTCCATAAGCCAAATATGTAATAGACAAGAGCTACTCCTTGCTCAACGAAGTGGACTCAACACCCCATATTAAACGCCTAAGAATATACCTGACTAGTAAGAATCTTAAAACCTATGGATTTATATATCTCCGAAAGAGAATCAAGCGTGTGTACAGCGGCATAAACGCAGCAGTGATAGGATTGGTGAGGATCGGTGAGCAAATGCAGACCCTTTGAAGTCATATTGCATGGTACCCATTCCATGGGTCTCAACTCTCCAGGTTTAAGGGATTCTTCCTTCAGCTAAAACATGCATGTGGAACCCAGAGTATGATTCACGTGTGATCAGGAAACGTGTTCAAATGTGACTCAGTTTTCGTCCCCCGGTACTCGGGTGCAACATTCCAGACGCTTTACTAACACTCTCCCCACTTGGAGAGTCAGTGCCTTTAACCTCCTGTTTGGCCCAATTTGCAATTTCTGCAGAAAATGAACAGGAATAGGGAGAACCAATGAGAGACTAGCTGGAGGTGTCTGGACGGGCAAATTTAACTCTCATTTCCCACCAGGAAGAGGAATTAAACAAAGGCTCAGCGTGCCATGCCGGAACCACACTAGGGCCTGAAGCAATCTTGCGGTGTTGCGGCCAGTTCACAAGAAAGCGAGTTGAAGAAAGGAGCTCAGGGGCACTGTCATTCACAAACCTGCAGAGTTATAAATGACAGCTATCGTACAAAAATATATTGAAGTAAGGCTGCCAAGAGGACTTGAAAGCGGTGCAGAATTGCAGGAAACCGATTTCAGGAGGTAGACAGGAATTGCATGTAAAGCATAGGAAAAGAGGCAGAACGTCCACAATGATGCACTTGGCCAAAAAGGGCGTATGCGTTTTTTCCTGAATATATTCAGGAAAAAACGCATACGCCCTTTTTGGCCAACCAAGCAAGCTTGCAAAGGAAATCTGCACTACAATGAAGTCTCACTGCCCCCCGGTCAAAAGGGCCATCTGAAAAAAGTGTAAAATCCAGAAAGGCAGGACAGGCCATGGAGAACTGGGAGCCTTGTTATGCTGATGGGCGGGATGTAAATTGCCAACAGCCACTCTGGAGAAGTGTATGGTGTTTCCTGAAACATCTACAAAACAAAGCAACAGAGCCTAGGGCACTTCCACTTATGGTCCTATAGCTTAGGGAAATTAAAATCAAAAAGACACAGCCACCCCAAAGTTTGGGACGGCTCTGTTTACAAGAACCTCGTTTACGGTACAAGTTCAATATCGCAGAAAGCGAAAAATGGATAAAGAAGTTGTGGTACTTACGTACAATGCAATATCACTCAGCAATGAAATCTATGTCATCAGGCCCGTAGCAGCATAATGAGTGGATTCAGGTACGATGATTCTAAGTGAAATATGTCACACAGAAAAAGAAACATCATAAGATATCACTACTACACGGAATGTAAACTTGGCTACACATGAACTGAATTACAAAACAGAGCAGGGTCTCAAATGTAGAAAACCAACTTATGCTTGCTTAAGGGGAAAGGTGAGTTGGGGTGCTGCATAAAACCAGAGATTGAAATTAGCACAGATACCGTTCCATAAGCCAAATATGTAATAGACAAGAGCTACTCCTTGCTCAACGAAGTGGACTCAACACCCCATATTAAACGCCTAAGAATATACCTGACTAGTAAGAATCTTAAAACCTATGGATTTATATGTCTCCGAAAGAGAATCAAGCGTGTGTACAGCGGCATAAACGCAGCAGTGATAGGATTGGTGAGGATCGGTGAGCAAATGCAGACCCTTTGAAGTCATATTGCATGGTACCCATTCCATGGGTCTCAACTCTCCAGGTTTAAGGGATTCTTCCTTCAGCTAAAACATCCATGTGGAACCCAGAGTATGATCCACGTGTGATCAGGAAACGTGTTCAAATGTGACTCAGTTTTCGTCCCCGGTACTCGGGTGCAACATTCCAGACGCTTTACTAACACTCTCCCCACTTGGAGAGTCAGTGCCTTTAACCTCCTGTTTGGCCCAATTTGCAATTTCTGCAGAAAATGAACAGGAATAGGGAGAACCAATGAGAGACTAGCTGGAGTTGTCTGGACGGGCAAATTTAATTCTCATTTCCCACCAGGAAGAGGAATTAAACAAAGGCTCAGCGTGCCATGCCGGAACCACACTAGGGCCTGAAGCAATCCTGCGGTGTTGCGGCCAGTTCACAAGAAAGCGAGTTGAAGAAAGGAGCTCAGGGGCACTGTCATTCACAAACCTGCAGAGTTATAAATGACAGCTATCGTCCAAAAATATATTGAAGTAAGGCTGCCAAGAGGACTTGAAAGCGGGGCAGAATTGCAGGAAACCGATTTCAGGAGGTAGACTGGAATTGCATGTAAAGCATAGGAAAAGAGGCAGAACGTCCACAATGATGCACTTGGCCAAAAAGGGCGTATGCGTTTTTTCCTGAATATATTCAGGAAAAAACGCATACGCCCTTTTTGGCCAACCAAGCAAGCTTGCAAAGGAAATCTGCACTACAATGAAGTCTCACTGCCCCCCGGTCAAAAGGGCCATCTGTAAAAAATGTAAAATCCAGAAAGGCAGGACAGGCCATGGAGAATTGGGAGCCTTGTTATGCTGATGGGCGGGATGTAAATTGACAACAGCCACTCTGGAGAAGTGTATGGTGTTTCCTGAAACATCTACAAAACAAAGCAACAGAGCCTAGGGCACTTCCACTTATGGTCCTATAGCTTAGGGAAATTAAAATCAAAAAGACACAGCCACCCCAAAGTTTGGGACGGCTCTGTTTACAAGAACCTCGTTTACGGTACAATTTCAATATCGCAGAAAGTGAAAAATGGATAAAGAAGTTGTGGTACTTACGTACAATGCAATATCACTCAGCAATGAAATCTATGTCATCAGGCCCATAGCAGCATAATGAGTGGATTCAGGTACGATGATTCTAAGTGAAATAAGTCACACAGAAAAAGAAACATCATAAGATATCACTACTACACGGAATGTAAACTTGGCTACACATGAACTGAATTACAAAACAGAACAGGGTCTCAAATGTAGAAAACCAACTTATGCTTGCTTAAGGGGAAAGGTGAGTTGGGGTGCTGCATAAAACCACAGATTGAAATTAGCACAGATACCGTTCCATAAGCCAAATATGTAATAGAAAAGAGCTACTCCTTGCTCAACGAAGTGGACTCAACACCCCATATTAAACGCCTAAGGATATACCTGACTAGTAAGAATCTTAAAACCTATGGATTTATATGTCTCCGAAAGAGAATCAAGCGTGTGTACAGCGGCATAAACGCAGCAGTGATAGGATTGGTGAGGATCGGTGAGCAAATGCAGACCCTTTGAAGTCATATTGCATGGTACCCATTCCATGGGTCTCAACTCTCCAGGTTTAAGGGATTCTTCCTTCAGCTAAAACATGCATGTAGAACCCAGAGTATGATCCACCGTGTGATTAGGAAACGTGTTCAAAGGTGTCTCAGTTTTCGTCCCCTGGTACTCGGGTGCAACATTCCAGACGCTTTACTAACACTCTCCCCACTTGGAGAGTCAGTGCCTTTAACCTCCTGTTTGTCCCAGTTTGCAATTTCTGCGGAAAATGAACAGGAATAGGGAGAACCAATGAGAGACTAGCTGGAGGTGTCTGGACGGGCAAATTTAACTCTCATTTCCCACCAGGAAGGGGAATTAACCAAAGGCTCAGCGTGCCGTGCCGGAACCACACTAGGGCCTGAAGCAATCCTGCGGTGTTGCGGCCAGCTCACAAGAAAGCGAGTTGAAGAAAGGAGCTCAGGGGCACTGTCATTCACAAACCTGCAGAGTTATAAATGACAGCTATCGTCCAAAAATATATTGAAGTAAGGCTGCTAAGAGGACTTGAAAGCGGGGCAGAATTGCAGGAAACCGATTTCAGGAGGTAGACTGGAATTGCATGTAAAGCATAGGAAAAGAGGCAGAACGTCCACAATGATGCACTTGGCCAAAAAGGGCGTATGCGTTTTTTCCTGAATATATTCAGGAAAAAACTCATACGCCCTTTTTGGCTAACCAAGCAAGCTTGCAAAGGAAATCTTCACTACAATGAAGTTTCACTGCCCCCCGGTCAAAAGGGCCATCTGAAAAAAGTGTAAAATTCAGAAAGGGAGGACAGGCCATGGAGAACTGGGTGCCTTGTTATGCTGATGGGCAGGATGTAAATTGCCAACAGCCACTCTGGAGAAGTGTATGGTGTTTCCTGAAACATCTAAAAAACAAAGCAACAGAGCCTAGGGCACTTCCACTTATGGTCCTATAGCTTAGGGAAATTAAAATCAAAAAGACACAGCCACCCCAAAGTTTGGGATGGCTCTGTTTACAAGAACCTCGTTTACGGTACAAGTTCAATATTGCAGAAAGCGAAAAATGGATAAAGAAGTTGTGGTACTTACATACAATGCAATATCACTCAGCAATGAAATCTATGTCATCAGGCCCATAGCAGCATAATGAGTGGATTCAGGTACGATGATTCTAAGTGAAATAAGTCACACAGAAAAAGAAACATCATAAGATATCAGTACTACACGGAATGTAAACTTGGCTACACAGGAACTGAATTAGAAAACAGAACAGGGTCTCAAATGTAGGAAACCAACTTATGCTTGCTTAAGGGGAAAGGTGAGTTGGGGTGCTACATAAAACCAGAGATTGAAATTAGCACAGATACCGTTCCATAAGCCAAATATGTAATAGACAAGAGCTACTCCTTGCTCAACGAAGTGGACTCAACACACCATATTAAACGCCTAAGAATATACCTGACTAGTAAGAATCCTAAAACCTATGGATTTATATGTCTCCGAAAGAGAATCAAGCGTGTGTACAGCAGCATAAATGCAGCAGTGATAGGATTGGTGAGGATCAGTGAGCAAATGCAGACCCTTTGAAGTCATATTGCATGGTACCCATTCCATGGGTCTCAACTCTCCAGGTTTAAGGGATTCTTCCTTCAGCTAAAACATGCATGTGGAACCCAGAGTATGATCCACCGTGTGATCGGGAAACGTGTTCAAAGGTGTCTCAGTTTTCGTCCCCTGGTACTCGGGTGCAACATTCCAGATGCTTTACTAACACTCTCCCCACTTGGAGAGTCAGTGCCTTCAACATCCTGTTTGGCCCAGTTTGCAATTTCTGCGGAAAATGAACAGGAATAGGGAGAACCAATGAGAGACTAGCTGGAGGTGTCTGGACGGGCAAATTTAACTCTCATTTCCCACCAGGAAGAGGAATTAACCAAAGGCTCAGCGTGCCGTGCCGGAACCAAACTAGGGCCTGAAGCAATCCTGCTGTGTTGCGGCCAGCTCACAAGAAAGCGAGTTGAAGAAAGGAGCTCAGGGGCACTGTCATTCACAAACCTGCAGAGTTATAAATGACAGCTATCGTCCAAAAATATATTGAAGTAAGGCTGCCAAGAGGAATTGAAAGCGGGGCAGAATTGCAGGAAACCGATTTCAGGAGGTAGACTGGAATTGCATGTAAAGCATAGGAAAAGAGGCAGAACGTCCACAATGATGCACTTGGCCAAAAAGGGCGTATGCGTTTTTTCCTGAATATATTCAGGAAAAAACGCATACGCCCTTTTTGGCCAACCAAGCAAGCTTGCAAAGGAAATCTGCACTACAATGAAGTCTCACTGCCCCCCGGTCAAAAGGGCCATCTGAAAAAAGTGTAAAATCCAGAAAGGCAGGACAGGCCATGGAGAACTGGGAGGCTTGTTATGCTGATGGGCGGGATGTAAATTGCCAACAGCCACTCTGGAGAAGTGTATGGTGTTTCCTGAAACCTCTACAAAACAAAGCAACAGAGCCTAGGGCACTTCCACTTACAGTCCTATAGCTTAGGGAAATTAAAGTCAAAAACACACAGCCACCCCAATGTTTGGGACGGTTCTGTTTACAATAACCTCATTTACGGTACAAGGTCAATATCACAGAAAGTGAAAAATGGATAAAGAAGTTGTGGTACTTACGTACAATGCAATATCACTCAGCAATGAAATCTATGTCTTCAGGCCCGTAGCCGCATGACGAGTGGATTCAGGCACGATGATTCTAAGTGAAATAAGTCACAGAGAAAAAGAAACATCATAAGATATCACTACTACACGGAATGTAAACTTGGCTACACAGGAACTGAATTACAAAACAAAACATGGTCTCAAATGTAGAAAACCAACTTATGCTTCCTTAAGGGGAAAGGTGAGTTGGGGTGCTGCATAAAACCAGAGATTGAAATTAGCACAGATACCGTTCCATAAGACAAATATGTAATAGACAAGAGCTACTCCTTGCTCAACGAAGTGGACTCAACACACCATATTAAACGCCTAAGAATATACCTGACTTGTAAGAATCTTAAACCTATGGATTTATATGTCTCCGAAAGAGAATCAAGCGTGTGTACGGCGGCATAAACGCAGCAGTGATAGGATTGGTGAGGATCGGTGAGCAAATGCAGACCCTTTGAAGTCATAATGCTTGGTACCCATTCCATGGGTCTCAACTCTCCAGGTTTAAGGGATTCTTCCTTCAGCTAAAACATGCATGTGGAACCCAGAGTATGATCCACCGTGTGATCGGGAAACGTGTTCAAAGGTGTCTCAGTTTTCGTCCCCTGGTACTCGGGTGCAACATTCCAGACGCTTTACTAACACTCTCCCCACTTGGAGAGTCAGTGCCTTTAACCTCCTGTTTGGCCCAGTTTGCAATTTCTCCGGAAAATGAACAGGAATAGGGAGAACCAATGAGAGACTAGCTAGAGGTGTCTGCACGGGCAAATTTAACTCTCATTTCCCACCAGGAAGAGGAATTAACCAAAGGCTCAGCGTGCCATGCCGGAACCACACTAGGGCCTGAAGCAATCCTGCGGTGTTGCGGCCAGTTCACAAGAAAGCGAGTTGAAGAAAGGAGCTCAGGGGCACTGTCATTCACAAACCTGCAGAGTTATAAATGACAGCTATCGTCCAAAAATATATTGAAGTAAGCCTGCCAAGAGGACTTGAAAGCGGTGCAGAATTGCAGGAAACCGATTTCAGGAAGTAGACTGGAATTGCATGTAAAGCATAGGAAAAGAGGCAGAACGTCCACAATGATGCATTTGGCCAAAAAGGGCATATGCGTTTTTTCCTGAATATATTCAGGAAAAAACGCATACGCCCTTTTTGGCCAACCAAGCAAGCTTGCAAAGGAAATCTGCACTACAATGAAGTCTCACTGCCCCCCGGTCAAAAGGGCCATCTGAAAAAAATGTAAAATCCAGAAAGGCAGGACAGGCCATGGAGAACTGGGAGCCTTGTTATGCTGATGGGCGGGATGTAAATTGCCAACAGCCACTCTGGAGAAGTGTATGGTGTTTCCTGAAACCTCTACAAAACAAAGCAACAGAGCCTAGGGCACTTCCACTTACGGTCCTATAGCTTAGGGCAATGAAAATCAAAAAGACACAGCCACCCCAAAGTTTGGGACGGCTCTGTTTACAAGAACCTCGTTTACGGTACAAGTTCAATATCGCAGAAAGTGAAAAATGGATGAAGAAGTTGTGGTACTTACGTACAATACAATATCACTCAGCAATGACATCTATATCATCAGGCCCGTAGCAGCATAATGAGTGGATTCAGGTATGATGATTCTAACTGAAAGAAGTCACACAGAAAAAGAAACATCATAAGATATCACTAATACACGGAAAGTAAACTTGGCTACACAGGAATTGGATTACAAACAGAACAGGGTCTCAAATTTAGAAAACCAACTTATGCTTGCTTAAGGGGAAAGGTGAGTTGGGGTGCTGCATAAAACCAGAGATAGAAATTAGCACAGATAAAGTTCCTTAAGCCAAATATGGAATAGACAAGAGCTACTCCTTGCTCAATGAAATGGACTCAACACCCCATATTAAACGCCTAAGAATGTACCTGACTAGTAAGTATCTTAAAACCTATGGATTGCTATGTCTCCGAAAGAGAATCAAGCGTGTGTACAGGGGCATAAACGCACCAGTGATAGGATTGGAGAGGTTCGCTGAGCAAATGAGGACCCTTTGAAGTCATATTTCATGGTACCCATTCCACGGGTCTCAACTCTCCAGGTTTAAGGGATTCTTCCTTCAGCTAAAACATGCATGTGGAACCCAGAGTATGATCAACCGTGTGATCGGGAGACGTCTTCAAATATGTCTCCGTTCTCGTCCCCTGGTACTCGGGTGCTATATTCCAGACGATTTACTAACACTCTCCCGACTTGGTGAGTCAGTGCCTTTAACCTCCTGTTTGGCCCAGTTTGCAATGTCTGCGGAAGATGAACAGGAATAGGGAGAACCAATGAGAGACTAGCTGGAGGTGTCTGGACGGGCAAATTTAACTCTCATTTCCCACCAGGAAGAGGAATTAACCAAAGGCTCAGCGTGCCGTGCCGGAACCAGATTAGGGCCTGAAGCAATCCTGCGGTGTTGCGGCCAGCTCACAAGAAAGCGAGTTGAAGAAAGGAGCTCAGGGGCACTGTAATTCACAAACCTGCAGAGTTATAAATGACAGCTATCGTCCAAAAATATACTGAAGTAAGGCTGCCAAGAGGACTTGAAAGCGGGGCAGAATTACAGGAAACCGATTTCAGGAGGTACATTGGAATTGCATTTAAAGCATAGGAAAAGAGGCAGAACGTCCACAAGGATGCACTTGGCCAAAAAGGACGTATGCGTTTTTTCCTGAATATATTCACGAAAAAACGCATACGCCCTTTTTGGCCAACCAAGCAAGCTTGCAAAGGAAATCTGCACTACAATAAGCCTCACTTCCCCCCGGTCAAAAGGGCCATCTGAAAAATGTGTAAAATCCAGAAAGGCAGGACAGGCCATGGAGAACTGGGAGCCTTGTTATGCTGATGGGCGGGATGTAAATTGCCAACAGCCACTCCGGAGAAGTGTATGGTGTTTCCTGAAACATCTAAAAAACAAAGCAACAGAGCCTAGGGCACTTCCACTTATGGTCCTATAGCTTAGGGCAATGAAAATCAAAAAGACACAGCCACCCCAAAGTTTGGGACGGCTCTGTTTACAAGAACCTCGTTTACGGTACAAGTTCAATATCGCAGTAAGTGAAAAATGGATGAAGAAGTTGTGGTACTTACGTACAATGCAATATCACTCAGCAATGACATCTATGTCATCAGGCCCGTAGCAGCATAATGAGTGGATTCAGGTATGATGATTCTAACTGAAAGAAGTCACACAGAAAAAGAAACATCATAAGATATCACTAATACACGGAAAGTAAACTTGGCTACACAGGAATTGGATTACAAACAGAACAGGGTCTCAAATTTAGAAAACCAACTTATGCTTGCTTAAGGGGAAAGGTGAGTTGGGGTGCTGCATAAAACCAGAGATTGAAATGAGCACAGATAAAGTTCCTTAAGCCAAATATGGAATAGACAAGAGCTACTCCTTGCTCAACGAAATGGACTCAACACCCCATATTAAACACCTAAGAATGTACCTGACTAGTAAGTATCTTAAAACCTATGGATTGCTATGTCTCCGAAAGAGAATCAAGCGTGTGTACAGGGGCAAAAACACAGCAGTGATAGGATTGGAGAGTTTCGCTGAGCAAATGAGGACCCCTTGAAGTCATATTGCATGGTACCCATTCCACGGGTCTCAACTCTCCAGGTTTAAGGGATTCTTCCTTCAGCTAAAACATGCATGTGGAACCCAGAGTATGATCAACCATGTGATCGGGAGACGTCTTCAAATATGTCTCCGTTCTCGTCCCCTGGTACTCGGGTGCAACATTCCAGACACTTTACTAACACTCTCCCGACTTGGAGAGTCAGTGCCTTTAACCTCCTGTTTGGCCCAGTTTGCAATTTCTGCGGAAGATGAACAGGAATAGGGAGAACCAATGAGAGACTAGCTGGACGTGTCTGGACGGGCAAATTTAACTCTCATTTCCCACCAGGAAGAGGAATTAACCAAAGGCTCAGCGTGCCGTGCCGGAACCAGATTAGGGCCTGAAGCAATCCTGCGGTGTTGCGGCCAGCTCACAAGAAAGCGAGTTGAAGAAAGGAGCTCAGGGGCACTGTAATTCACAAACCTGCAGAGTTATAAATGACAGCTATCGTCCAAAAATATACTGAAGTAACGCTGCCAAGAGGACTTGAAAGCGGGGCAGAATTGCAGGAAACCGATTTCAGGAGGTAGACTGGAATTGCATTTAAAGCATAGGAAAAGAGGCAGAACGTCCACAATGATGCACTTGGCCAAAAAGGGCGTATGCGTTTTTTCCTGAATATATTCAGGAAAAAACGCATACGCCCTTTTTGGCCAACCAAGCAAGCTTGCAAAGGAAATCTGCACTACAATAAGTCTCACTTAGCTCCGGTCAAAAGGGCCATCTGAAAAAAGTGTAAAATCCAGAAAGGCAGGACAGGCCATGGAGAACTGGGAGCCTTGTTATGCTGATGGGCGGGATGTAAATTGCCAACAGCCACTCCGGAGAAGTGTATGGTGTTTCCTGAAACATCTAAAAAACAAAGCAACAGAGCCTAGGGCACTTCCACTTATGGTCCTATAGCTTAGGGCAATGAAAATCAAAAAGATACAGCCACCCCAAAGTTTGGGACGGCTCTGTTTACAAGAACCTCGTTTACGGTACAAGTTCAATATCGCAGAAAGTGAAAAATGGATGAAGAAGTTGTGGTACTTACGTACAATGCAATATCACTCAGCAATGACATCTATGTCATCAGGCCCGTAGCAGCATAATGAGTGGATTCAGGTATGATGATTCTAACTGAAAGAAGTCACACAGAAAAAGAAACATCATAAGATATCACTAATACACGGAAAGTAAACTTGGCTACACAGGAACTGGATTACAAAACAGAACAGGGTCTCAAATTTAGAAAACCAACATATGCTTGCTTAAGGGGAAAGGTGAGTTGGGGTGCTGCATAAAACCAGAGATTGAAATGAGCACAGATAAAGTTCCTTAAGCCAAATATGGAATAGACAAGAGCTACTCCTTGCTCAACGAAATGGACTCAACACCCCATATTAAACGCCTAAGAATGTACCTGTCTAGTAAGTATCGTAAAACCTATGGATTGCTATGTCTCCGAAAGAGAATCAAGCGTGTGTACAGGGGCATAAACGCAGCAGTGATAGGATTGGAGAGGTTCGGTGAGCAAATGAAGACCCTTTGAAGTCATATTGCATGGTACCCATTCCACGGGTCTCAACTCTCCAGGTTTAAGGGATTCTTCCTTCAGCTAAAACATGCATGTGGAACCCAGAGTATGATCAACCGTGTGATCGGGAGACGTCTTCAAATATGTCTCCGTTCTCGTCCCCTGGTACTCGGGTGCAACATTGCAGACGCTTTACTAAAACCCTCCCCACTTGGAGAGTCAGTGCCTTTAACCTCCTGTTTGGCCCAGTTTGCAATTTCTGCGGAAGATGAACAGGAATAGGGAGAACCAATGAGAGACTAGCTGGACGTGTCTGGACGGGCAAATTTAACTCTCATTTCCCAGCAGGAAGAGGAATTAACCAAAGGCTCAGCGTGCCGTGCCGGAACCAGATTAGAGCCTGAAGCAATCCTGCGGTGTTGCGGCCAGCTCACAAGAAAGCGAGTTGAAGAAAGGAGCTCAGGGGCACTGTAATTCACAAACCTGCAGAGTTATAAATGACAGCTATCGTCCAAAAATATACTGAAGTAACGCTGCCAAGAGGACTTGAAAGCGGGGCAGAATTGCAGGAAACCGATTTCAGGAGGTAGACTGGAATTGCATTTAAAGCATAGGAAAAGAGGCAGAACGTCCACAATGATGCACTTGGCCAAAAAGGGCGTATGCGTTTTTTCCTGAATATATTCAGGAAAAAACGCATACGCCCTTTTTGGCCAACCAAGCAAGCTTTCAAAGGAAATCTGCACTACAATAAGCCTCACTTCCCCCCGGTCAAAAGGGCCATCTGAAAAATGTGTAAAATCCAGAAAGGCAGGACAGGCCATGGAGAACTGGGAGCCTTGTTATGCTGATGGGCGGGATGTAAATTGCCAACAGCCACTCCGGAGAAGTGTATGGTGTTTCCTGAAACATCTAAAAAACAAAGCAACAGAGCCTAGGGCACTTCCACTTATGGTCCTATAGCTTAGGGCAATGAAAATCAAAAAGACACAGCCACCCCAAAGTTTGGGACGGCTCTGTTTACAAGAACCTTGTTTACGGTACAAGTTCAATATCGCAGAAAGTGAAAAATGGATGAAGAAGTTGTGGTACTTATGTACAATGCAATATCACTCAGCAATGACATCTATGTCATCAGGCCCGTAGCAGCATAATGAGTGGATTCAGGTATGATTATTCTAACTGAAAGAAGTCACACAGAAAAAGAAACATCATAAGATATCACTAATACACGGAATGTAAACTTGGCTACACAGGAATTGGATTACAAACAGAACAGGGTCTCAAATTTAGAAAACCAACTTATGCTTGCTTAAGGGGAAAGGTGAGTTGGGGTGCTGCATAAAACCAGAGATAGAAATTAGCACAGATAAAGTTCCTTAAGCCAAATATGGAATAGACAAGAGCTACTCCTTGCTCAACGAAATGGACTCAACACCCCATATTAAACGCCTAAGAATGTACCTGACTAGTAAGTATCTTAAAACCTATGGATTGCTATGTCTCCGAAAGAGAATCAAGCGTGTGTACAGGGGCATAAACGCACCAGTGATAGGATTGGAGAGGTTCGCTGAGCAAATGAGGACCCTTTGAAGTCATATTGCATGGTACCCATTCCACGGGTCTCAACTCTCCAGGTTTAAGGGATTCTTCCTTCAGCTAAAACATGCATGTGGAACCCAGAGTATGATCAACCGTGTGATCGGGAGACGTCTTCAAATATGTCTCCGTTCTCGTCCCCTGGTACTCGGGTGCAATATTCCAGACGCTTTACTAACACTCTCCCGACTTGGTGAGTCAGTGCCTTTAACCTCCTGTTTGGCCCCGTTTGCAATGTCTGCGGAAGATGTACAGGAATAGGGAGAACCAATGAGAGACTAGCTGGAGGTGTCTGGACGGGCAAATTTAACTCTCATTTCCCACCAGGAAGAGGAATTAACCAAAGGCTCAGCGTGCCGTGCCGGAACCAGATTAGGGCCTGAAGCAATTCTGCGGTGTTGCGGCCAGCTCACAAGAAAGCGAGTTGAAGAAAGGAGCTCAGGGGCACTGTAATTCACAAACCTGCAGAGTTATAAATGACAGCTATCGTCCAAAAATATACTGAAGTAAGGCTGCCAAGAGGACTTGAAAGCGGGGCAGAATTGCAGGAAACCGATTTCAGGAGGTACATTGGAATTGCATTTAAAGCATAGGAAAAGAGGCAGAACGTCCACAAGGATGCACTTGGCCAAAAAGGACGTATGCGTTTTTTCCTGAATATATTCAGGAAAAAACGCATACGCCCTTTCTGGCCAACCAAGCAAGCTTGCAAAGGAAATCTGCACTACAATGAAATCTCACTTCCCCCCGGTCAAAAGGGTCATCTGAAAAAAGTGTAAAATCCAGAAAGGCAGGACAGGCCATGGAGAAATGGGAGCCTTGTTATGCTGATGGGCGGGATGTAAATTGCCAACAGCCACTCTGGAGAAGTGTATGGCGTTTCCTGAAACATCTACAAAACAAAGCAACAGAGCCTAGGGCACTTCCACTTACGGTCCTATAGCTTAGGGAAATTAAAATCAAAAAGACACAGCCACCCCAAAGTTTGGGACGGCTCTGTTTACAAGAACCTCGTTTACGGTACAAGTTCAATATCGCAGAAAGTGAAAAATGGATGAAGAAGTTGTGGTACTTACGTAAAATACAATATCACTCAGCAATGACATCTATGTCATCAGGCCCGTAACAGCATAATGAGTGCATTCAGGTATGAAGATTCTAACTGAAATAAGTCACACAGAAAAAGAAACATCATAAGATATCACTAATACACGGAATGTAAACTTGGCTACACAGGAACTGGATTACAAAACAGAACAGGGTCTCAAATTTAGAAAACCAACATATGCTTGCTTAAGGGGAAAGGTGAGTTGGGGTGCTGCATAAAACCAGAGATTGAAATGAGCACAGATAAAGTTCCTTAAGCCAAATATGGAATAGACAAGAGCTACTCCTTGCTCAACGAAATGGACTCAACACCCCATATTAAACGCCTAAGAATGTACCTGACTAGTAAGTATCGTAAAACCTATGGATTGCTATGTCTCCGAAAGAGAATCAAGCGTGTGTACAGGGGCATAAACGCAGCAGTGATAGGATTGGAGAGGTTCGGTGAGCAAATGAAGACCCTTTGAAGTCATATTGCATGGTACCCATTCCACGGGTCTCAAATCTCCAGGTTTAAGGGATTCTTCCTTCAGCTAAAACATGCATGTGGAACCCAGAGTATGATCAACCGTGTGATCGGGAGACGTCTTCAAATATGTCTCCGTTCTCGTCCCCTGGTACTCGGGTGCAACATTCCAGACGCTTTACTAACACTCTCCCGACTTGGAGAGTCAGTGCCTTTAACCTCCTGTTTGGCCCAGTTTGCAATTTCTGCGGAAGATGAACAGGAATAGGGAGAACCAATGAGAGACTAGCTGGAGGTGTCTGGACGGGCAAATTTAACTCTCATTTCCCACCAGGAAGAGGAATTAAGCAAAGGCTCAGAGTGCCGTGCCGGAACCAGATTAGGGCCTGAAGCAATCCTGCGGTGTTGCGGCCAGCTCACAAGAAAGCGAGTTGAAGAAAGGAGCTCAGGGGCACTGTAATTCACAAACCTGCAGAGTTATAAATGACAGCTATCGTCCAAAAATATACTGAAGTAACGCTGCCAAGAGGACTTGAAAGCGGGGCAGAATTGCAGGAAACCGATTTCAGGAGGTAGACTGGAATTGCATTTAAAGCATAGGAAAAGAGGCAGAACGTCCACAATGATGCACTTGGCCAAAAAGGGCGTATGCGTTTTTTCCTGAATATATTCAGGAAAAAACGCATACGCCCTTTTTGGCCAACCAAGCAAGCTTGCAAAGGAAATCTGCACTACAATAAGTCTCACTTAGCTCCGGTCAAAAGGGCCATCTGAAAAAAGTGTAAAATCCCGAAAGGCAGGACAGGCCATGGAGAACTGGGAGCCTTGTTATGCTGATGGGCGGGATGTAAATTGCCAACAGCCACTCCGGAGAAGTGTATGGTGTTTCCTGAAACATCTAAAAAACAAAGCAACAGAGCCTAGGGCACTTCCACTTATGGTCCTATAGCTTAGGGCAATGAAAATCAAAAAGACACAGCCACCCCAAAGTTTGGGACGGCTCTGTTTACAAGAACCTCGTTTACGGTACAAGTTCAATATCGCAGAAAGTGAAAAATGGATGAAGAAGTTGTGGTACTTACGTACAATGCAATATCACTCAGCAATGACATCTATGTCATCAGGCCCGTAGCAGCATAATGAGTGGATTCAGGTATGATGATTCTAACTGAAAGAAGTCACACAGAAAAAGAAACATCATAAGATATCACTAATACACGGAAAGTAAACTTGGCTACACAGGAATTGGATTACAAACAGAACAGGGTCTCAAATTTAGAAAACCAACTTATGCTTGCTTAAGGGGAAAGGTGAGTTGGGGTGCTGCATAAAACCAGAGATAGAAATTAGCACAGATAAAGTTCCTTAAGCCAAATATGGAATAGACAAGAGCTACTCCTTGCTCAATGAAATGGACTCAACACCCCATATTAAACGCCTAAGAATGTACCTGACTAGTAAGTATCTTAAAACCTATGGATTGCTATGTCTCCGAAAGAGAATCAAGCGTGTGTACAGGGGCATAAACGCACCAGTGATAGGATTGGAGAGGTTCGCTGAGCAAATGAGGACCCTTTGAAGTCATATTGCATGGTACCCATTCCACGGGTCTCAACTCTCCAGGTTTAAGGGATTCTTCCTTCAGCTAAAACATGCATGTGGAACCCAGAGTATGATCAACCGTGTGATCAGGAGACGTCTTCAAATATGTCTCCGTTCTCGTCCCCTGGTACTCGGGTGCTATATTCCAGACGATTTACTAACACTCTCCTGACTTGGTGAGTCAGTGCCTTTAACCTCCTGTTTGGCCCAGTTTGCAATGTCTGCGGAAGATGAACAGGAATAGGGAGAACCAATGAGAGACTAGCTGGAGGTGTCTGGACGGGCAAATTTAACTCTCATTTCCCACCAGGAAGAGGAATTAACCAAAGGCTCAGCGTGCCGTGCCGGAACCAGATTAGGGCCTGAAGCAATCCTGCGGTGTTGCGGCCAGCTCACAAGAAATCGAGTTGAAGAAAGGAGCTCAGGGGCACTGTAATTCACAAACCTGCAGAGTTATAAATGACAGCTATCGTCCAAAAATATACTGAAGTAAGGCTGCCAAGAGGACTTGAAAGCGGGGCAGAATTGCAGGAAACCGATTTCAGGAGGTACATTGGAATTGCATTTAAAGCATAGGAAAAGAGGCAGAACGTCCACAAGGATGCACTTGGCCAAAAAGGACGTATGCGTTTTTTCCTGAATATATTCACGAAAAAACGCATACGCCCTTTTTGGCCAACCAAGCAAGCTTGCAAAGGAAATCTGCACTACAATAAGCCTCACTTCCCCCCGGTCAAAAGGGCCATCTGATAAATGTGTAAAATCCAGAAAGGCAGGACAGGCCATGGAGAACTGGGAGCCTTGTTATGCTGATGGGCGGGATGTAAATTGCCAACAGCCACTCGGGAGAAGTGTATGGTGTTTCCTGAAACATCTAAAAAACAAAGCAACAGAGCCTAGGGCACTTCCACTTATGGTCCTATAGCTTAGGGCAATGAAAATGAAAAAGACACAGCCACCCCAAAGTTTGGGACGGCTCTGTTTACAAGAACCTCGTTTACGGTACAAGTTCAATATCGCAGAAAGTGAAAAATGGATGAAGAAGTTGTGGTACTTACGTACAATGCAATATCACTCAGCAATGACATCTATGTCATCAGGCCCGTAGCAGCATAATGAGTGGATTCAGGTATGATGATTCTAACTGAAAGAAGTCACACAGAAAAAGAAACATCATAAGATATCACTAATACACGGAAAGTAAACTTGGCTACACAGGAATTGGATTACAAACAGAACAGGGTCTCAAATTTAGAAAACCAACTTATGCTTGCTTAAGGGGAAAGGTGAGTTGGGGTGCTGCATAAAACCAGAGATAGAAATTAGCACAGATAAAGTTCCTTAAGCCAAATATGGAATAGACAAGAGCTACTCCTTGCTCAACGAAATGGACTCAACACCCCATATTAAACGCCTAAGAATGTACCTGACTAGTAAGTATCTTAAAACCTATGGATTGCTATGTCTCCGAAAGAGAATCAAGCGTGTGTACAGGGGCATAAACGCACCAGTGATAGGATTGGAGAGGTTCGCTGAGCAAATGAGGACCCTTTGAAGTCATATTGCATGGTACCCATTCCACGGGTCTCAACTCTCCAGGTTTAAGGGATTCTTCCTTCAGCTAAAACATGCATGTGGAACCCAGAGTATGATCAACCGTGTGATCGGGAGACGTCTTCAAATATGTCTCCGTTCTCGTCCCCTGGTACTCGGGTGCAATATTCCAGACGCTTTACTAACACTCTCCCGACTTGGTGAGTCAGTGCCTTTAACCTCCTGTTTGGCCCCGTTTGCAATGTCTGCGGAAGATGAACAGGAACAGGGAGAACCAATGAGAGACTAGCTGGAGGTGTCTGGACGGGCAAATTTAACTCTCATTTCCCACCAGGAAGAGGAATTAACCAAAGGCTCAGCGTGCCGTGCAGGAACCAGATTAGGGCCTGAAGCAATTCTGCGGTGTTGCGGCCAGCTCACAAGAAAGCGAGTTGAAGAAAGGAGCTCAGGGGCACTGTAATTCACAAACCTGCAGAGTTATAAATGACAGCTATCGTCCAAAAATATACTGAAGTAAGGCTGCCAAGAGGACTTGAAAGCGGGGCAGAATTGCAGGAAACCGATTTCAGGAGGTACATTGGAATTGCATTTAAAGCATAGGAAAAGAGGCAGAACGTCCACAAGGATGCACTTGGCCAAAAAGGACGTATGCGTTTTTTCCTGAATATATTCAGGAAAAAACGCATACGCCCTTTCTGGCCAACCAAGCAAGCTTGCAAAGGAAATCTGCACTACAATGAAATCTCACTTCCCCCCGGTCAAAAGGGTCATCTGAAAAAAGTGTAAAATCCAGAAAGGCAGGACAGGCCATGGAGAAATGGGAGCCTTGTTATGCTGATGGGCGGGATGTAAATTGCCAACAGCCACTCTGGAGAAGTGTATGGCGTTTCCTGAAACATCTACAAAACAAAGCAACAGAGCCTAGGGCACTTCCACTTACGGTCCTATAGCTTAGGGAAATTAAAATCAAAAAGACACAGCCACCCCAAAGTTTGGGACGGCTCTGTTTACAAGAACCTCGTTTACGGTACAAGTTCAATATCGCAGAAAGTGAAAAATGGATGAAGAAGTTGTGGTACTTACGTAAAATACAATATCACTCAGCAATGACATCTATGTCATCAGGCCCGTAACAGCATAATGAGTGCATTCAGGTATGAAGATTCTAACTGAAATAAGTCACACAGAAAAAGAAACATCATAAGATATCACTAATACACGGAATGTAAACTTGGCTACACAGGAACTGGATTACAAAACAGAACAGGGTCTCAAATTTAGAAAACCAACATATGCTTGCTTAAGGGGAAAGGTGAGTTGGGGTGCTGCATAAAACCAGAGATTGAAATGAGCACAGATAAAGTTCCTTAAGCCAAATATGGAATAGACAAGAGCTACTCCTTGCTCAACGAAATGGACTCAACACCCCATATTAAACGCCTAAGAATGTACCTGACTAGTAAGTATCGTAAAACCTATGGATTGCTATGTCTCCGAAAGAGAATCAAGCGTGTGTACAGGGGCATAAACGCAGCAGTGATAGGATTGGAGAGGTTCGGTGAGCAAATGAAGACCCTTTGAAGTCATATTGCATGGTACCCATTCCACGGGTCTCAAATCTCCAGGTTTAAGGGATTCTTCCTTCAGCTAAAACATGCATGTGGAACCCAGAGTATGATCAACCGTGTGATCGGGAGACGTCTTCAAATATGTCTCCGTTCTCGTCCCCTGGTACTCGGGTGCAACATTCCAGACGCTTTACTAACACTCTCCCGACTTGGAGAGTCAGTGCCTTTAACCTCCTGTTTGGCCCAGTTTGCAATTTCTGCGGAAGATGAACAGGAATAGGGAGAACCAATGAGAGACTAGCTGGAGGTGTCTGGACGGGCAAATTTAACTCTCATTTCCCACCAGGAAGAGGAATTAAGCAAAGGCTCAGAGTGCCGTGCCGGAACCAGATTAGGGCCTGAAGCAATCCTGCGGTGTTGCGGCCAGCTCACAAGAAAGCGAGTTGAAGAAAGGAGCTCAGGGGCACTGTAATTCACAAACCTGCAGAGTTATAAATGACAGCTATCGTCCAAAAATATACTGAAGTAACGCTGCCAAGAGGACTTGAAAGCGGGGCAGAATTGCAGGAAACCGATTTCAGGAGGTAGACTGGAATTGCATTTAAAGCATAGGAAAAGAGGCAGAACGTCCACAATGATGCACTTGGCCAAAAAGGGCGTATGCGTTTTTTCCTGAATATATTCAGGAAAAAACGCATACGCCCTTTTTGGCCAACCAAGCAAGCTTGCAAAGGAAATCTGCACTACAATAAGTCTCACTTAGCTCCGGTCAAAAGGGCCATCTGAAAAAAGTGTAAAATCCCGAAAGGCAGGACAGGCCATGGAGAACTGGGAGCCTTGTTATGCTGATGGGCGGGATGTAAATTGCCAACAGCCACTCCGGAGAAGTGTATGGTGTTTCCTGAAACATCTAAAAAACAAAGCAACAGAGCCTAGGGCACTTCCACTTATGGTCCTATAGCTTAGGGCAATGAAAATCAAAAAGACACAGCCACCCCAAAGTTTGGGACGGCTCTGTTTACAAGAACCTCGTTTACGGTACAAGTTCAATATCGCAGAAAGTGAAAAATGGATGAAGAAGTTGTGGTACTTACGTACAATGCAATATCACTCAGCAATGACATCTATGTCATCAGGCCCGTAGCAGCATAATGAGTGGATTCAGGTATGATGATTCTAACTGAAAGAAGTCACACAGAAAAAGAAACATCATAAGATATCACTAATACACGGAAAGTAAACTTGGCTACACAGGAATTGGATTACAAACAGAACAGGGTCTCAAATTTAGAAAACCAACTTATGCTTGCTTAAGGGGAAAGGTGAGTTGGGGTGCTGCATAAAACCAGAGATAGAAATTAGCACAGATAAAGTTCCTTAAGCCAAATATGGAATAGACAAGAGCTACTCCTTGCTCAACGAAATGGACTCAACACCCCATATTAAACGCCTAAGAATGTACCTGACTAGTAAGTATCTTAAAACCTATGGATTGCTATGTCTCCGAAAGAGAATCAAGCGTGTGTACAGGGGCATAAACGCACCAGTGATAGGATTGGAGAGGTTCGCTGAGCAAATGAGGACCCTTTGAAGTCATATTGCATGGTACCCATTCCACGGGTCTCAACTCTCCAGGTTTAAGGGATTCTTCCTTCAGCTAAAACATGCATGTGGAACCCAGAGTATGATCAACCGTGTGATCAGGAGACGTCTTCAAATATGTCTCCGTTCTCGTCCCCTGGTACTCGGGTGCTATATTCCAGACGATTTACTAACACTCTCCCGACTTGGTGAGTCAGTGCCTTTAACCTCCTGTTTGGCCCAGTTTGCAATGTCTGCGGAAGATGAACAGGAATAGGGAGAACCAATGAGAGACTAGCTGGACGTGTCTGGACGGGCAAATTTAACTCTCATTTCCCACCAGGAAGAGGAATTAACCAAAGGCTCAGCGTGCCGTGCCGGAACCAGATTAGGGCCTGAAGCAATCCTGCGGTGTTGCGGCCAGCTCACAAGAAATCGAGTTGAAGAAAGGAGCTCAGGGGCACTGTAATTCACAAACCTGCAGAGTTATAAATGACAGCTATCGTCCAAAAATATACTGAAGTAAGGCTGCCAAGAGGACTTGAAAGCGGGGCAGAATTGCAGGAAACCGATTTCAGGAGGTACATTGGAATTGCATTTAAAGCATAGGAAAAGAGGCAGAACGTCCACAAGGATGCACTTGGCCAAAAAGGACGTATGCGTTTTTTCCTGAATATATTCACGAAAAAACGCATACGCCCTTTTTGGCCAACCAAGCAAGCTTGCAAAGGAAATCTGCACTACAATAAGCCTCACTTCCCCCCGGTCAAAAGGGCCATCTGATAAATGTGTAAAATCCAGAAAGGCAGGACAGGCCATGGAGAACTGGGAGCCTTGTTATGCTGATGGGCGGGATGTAAATTGCCAACAGCCACTCGGGAGAAGTGTATGGTGTTTCCTGAAACATCTAAAAAACAAAGCAACAGAGCCTAGGGCACTTCCACTTATGGTCCTATAGCTTAGGGCAATGAAAATGAAAAAGACACAGCCACCCCAAAGTTTGGGACGGCTCTGTTTACAAGAACCTCGTTTACGGTACAAGTTCAATATCGCAGAAAGTGAAAAATGGATGAAGAAGTTGTGGTACTTACGTACAATGCAATATCACTCAGCAATGACATCTATGTCATCAGGCCCGTAGCAGCATAATGAGTGGATTCAGGTATGATGATTCTAACTGAAAGAAGTCACACAGAAAAAGAAACATCATAAGATATCACTAATACACGGAAAGTAAACTTGGCTACACAGGAATTGGATTACAAACAGAACAGGGTCTCAAATTTAGAAAACCAACTTATGCTTGCTTAAGGGGAAAGGTGAGTTGGGGTGCTGCATAAAACCAGAGATAGAAATTAGCACAGATAAAGTTCCTTAAGCCAAATATGGAATAGACAAGAGCTACTCCTTGCTCAACGAAATGGACTCAACACCCCATATTAAACGCCTAAGAATGTACCTGACTAGTAAGTATCTTAAAACCTATGGATTGCTATGTCTCCGAAAGAGAATCAAGCGTGTGTACAGGGGCATAAACGCACCAGTGATAGGATTGGAGAGGTTCGCTGAGCAAATGAGGACCCTTTGAAGTCATATTGCATGGTACCCATTCCACGGGTCTCAACTCTCCAGGTTTAAGGGATTCTTCCTTCAGCTAAAACATGCATGTGGAACCCAGAGTATGATCAACCGTGTGATCGGGAGACGTCTTCAAATATGTCTCCGTTCTCGTCCCCTGGTACTCGGGTGCAATATTCCAGACGCTTTACTAACACTCTCCCGACTTGGTGAGTCAGTGCCTTTAACCTCCTGTTTGGCCCCGTTTGCAATGTCTGCGGAAGATGAACAGGAACAGGGAGAACCAATGAGAGACTAGCTGGAGGTGTCTGGACGGGCAAATTTAACTCTCATTTCCCACCAGGAAGAGGAATTAACCAAAGGCTCAGCGTGCCGTGCCGGAACCAGATTAGGGCCTGAAGCAATTCTGCGGTGTTGCGGCCAGCTCACAAGAAAGCGAGTTGAAGAAAGGAGCTCAGGGGCACTGTAATTCACAAACCTGCAGAGTTATAAATGACAGCTATCGTCCAAAAATATACTGAAGTAAGGCTGCCAAGAGGACTTGAAAGCGGGGCAGAATTGCAGGAAACCGATTTCAGGAGGTACATTGGAATTGCATTTAAAGCATAGGAAAAGAGGCAGAACGTCCACAAGGATGCACTTGGCCAAAAAGGACGTATGCGTTTTTTCCTGAATATATTCAGGAAAAAACGCATACGCCCTTTCTGGCCAACCAAGCAAGCTTGCAAAGGAAATCTGCACTACAATGAAATCTCACTTCCCCCCGGTCAAAAGGGTCATCTGAAAAAAGTGTAAAATCCAGAAAGGCAGGACAGGCCATGGAGAAATGGGAGCCTTGTTATGCTGATGGGCGGGATGTAAATTGCCAACAGCCACTCTGGAGAAGTGTATGGCGTTTCCTGAAACATCTACAAAACAAAGCAACAGAGCCTAGGGCACTTCCACTTACGGTCCTATAGCTTAGGGAAATTAAAATCAAAAAGACACAGCCACCCCAAAGTTTGGGACGGCTCTGTTTACAAGAACCTCGTTTACGGTACAAGTTCAATATCGCAGAAAGTGAAAAATGGATGAAGAAGTTGTGGTACTTACGTAAAATACAATATCACTCAGCAATGACATCTATGTCATCAGGCCCGTAACAGCATAATGAGTGCATTCAGGTATGAAGATTCTAACTGAAATAAGTCACACAGAAAAAGAAACATCATAAGATATCACTAATACACGGAATGTAAACTTGGCTACACAGGAACTGGATTACAAAACAGAACAGGGTCTCAAATTTAGAAAACCAACATATGCTTGCTTAAGGGGAAAGGTGAGTTGGGGTGCTGCATAAAACCAGAGATTGAAATGAGCACAGATAAAGTTCCTTAAGCCAAATATGGAATAGACAAGAGCTACTCCTTGCTCAACGAAATGGACTCAACACCCCATATTAAACGCCTAAGAATGTACCTGACTAGTAAGTATCGTAAAACCTATGGATTGCTATGTCTCCGAAAGAGAATCAAGCGTGTGTACAGGGGCATAAACGCAGCAGTGATAGGATTGGAGAGGTTCGGTGAGCAAATGAAGACCCTTTGAAGTCATATTGCATGGTACCCATTCCACGGGTCTCAAATCTCCAGGTTTAAGGGATTCTTCCTTCAGCTAAAACATGCATGTGGAACCCAGAGTATGATCAACCGTGTGATCGGGAGACGTCTTCAAATATGTCTCCGTTCTCGTCCCCTGGTACTCGGGTGCAACATTCCAGACGCTTTACTAACACTCTCCCGACTTGGAGAGTCAGTGCCTTTAACCTCCTGTTTGGCCCAGTTTGCAATTTCTGCGGAAGATGAACAGGAATAGGGAGAACCAATGAGAGACTAGCTGGAGGTGTCTGGACGGGCAAATTTAACTCTCATTTCCCACCAGGAAGAGGAATTAACCAAAGGCTCAGAGTGCCGTGCCGGAACCAGATTAGGGCCTGAAGCAATCCTGCGGTGTTGCGGCCAGCTCACAAGAAAGCGAGTTGAAGAAAGGAGCTCAGGGGCACTGTAATTCACAAACCTGCAGAGTTATAAATGACAGCTATCGTCCAAAAATATACTGAAGTAACGCTGCCAAGAGGACTTGAAAGCGGGGCAGAATTGCAGGAAACCGATTTCAGGAGGTAGACTGGAATTGCATTTAAAGCATAGGAAAAGAGGCAGAACGTCCACAATGATGCACTTGGCCAAAAAGGGCGTATGCGTTTTTTCCTGAATATATTCAGGAAAAAACGCATACGCCCTTTTTGGCCAACCAAGCAAGCTTGCAAAGGAAATCTGCACTACAATAAGTCTCACTTAGCTCCGGTCAAAAGGGCCATCTGAAAAAAGTGTAAAATCCCGAAAGGCAGGACAGGCCATGGAGAACTGGGAGCCTTGTTATGCTGATGGGCGGGATGTAAATTGCCAACAGCCACTCCGGAGAAGTGTATGGTGTTTCCTGAAACATCTAAAAAACAAAGCAACAGAGCCTAGGGCACTTCCACTTATGGTCCTATAGCTTAGGGCAATGAAAATCAAAAAGACACAGCCACCCCAAAGTTTGGGACGGCTCTGTTTACAAGAACCTCGTTTACGGTACAAGTTCAATATCGCAGAAAGTGAAAAATGGATGAAGAAGTTGTGGTACTTACGTACAATGCAATATCACTCAGCAATGACATCTATGTCATCAGGCCCGTAGCAGCATAATGAGTGGATTCAGGTATGATGATTCTAACTGAAAGAAGTCACACAGAAAAAGAAACATCATAAGATATCACTAATACACGGAAAGTAAACTTGGCTACACAGGAATTGGATTACAAACAGAACAGGGTCTCAAATTTAGAAAACCAACTTATGCTTGCTTAAGGGGAAAGGTGAGTTGGGGTGCTGCATAAAACCAGAGATAGAAATTAGCACAGATAAAGTTCCTTAAGCCAAATATGGAATAGACAAGAGCTACTCCTTGCTCAACGAAATGGACTCAACACCCCATATTAAACGCCTAAGAATGTACCTGACTAGTAAGTATCTTAAAACCTATGGATTGCTATGTCTCCGAAAGAGAATCAAGCGTGTGTACAGGGGCATAAACGCACCAGTGATAGGATTGGAGAGGTTCGCTGAGCAAATGAGGACCCTTTGAAGTCATATTGCATGGTACCCATTCCACGGGTCTCAACTCTCCAGGTTTAAGGGATTCTTCCTTCAGCTAAAACATGCATGTGGAACCCAGAGTATGATCAACCGTGTGATCAGGAGACGTCTTCAAATATGTCTCCGTTCTCGTCCCCTGGTACTCGGGTGCTATATTCCAGACGATTTACTAACACTCTCCCGACTTGGTGAGTCAGTGCCTTTAACCTCCTGTTTGGCCCAGTTTGCAATGTCTGCGGAAGATGAACAGGAATAGGGAGAACCAATGAGAGACTAGCTGGACGTGTCTGGACGGGCAAATTTAACTCTCATTTCCCACCAGGAAGAGGAATTAACCAAAGGCTCAGCGTGCCGTGCCGGAACCAGATTAGGGCCTGAAGCAATCCTGCGGTGTTGCGGCCAGCTCACAAGAAATCGAGTTGAAGAAAGGAGCTCAGGGGCACTGTAATTCACAAACCTGCAGAGTTATAAATGACAGCTATCGTCCAAAAATATACTGAAGTAAGGCTGCCAAGAGGACTTGAAAGCGGGGCAGAATTGCAGGAAACCGATTTCAGGAGGTACATTGGAATTGCATTTAAAGCATAGGAAAAGAGGCAGAACGTCCACAAGGATGCACTTGGCCAAAAAGGACGTATGCGTTTTTTCCTGAATATATTCACGAAAAAACGCATACGCCCTTTTTGGCCAACCAAGCAAGCTTGCAAAGGAAATCTGCACTACAATAAGCCTCACTTCCCCCCGGTCAAAAGGGCCATCTGATAAATGTGTAAAATCCAGAAAGGCAGGACAGGCCATGGAGAACTGGGAGCCTTGTTATGCTGATGGGCGGGATGTAAATTGCCAACAGCCACTCGGGAGAAGTGTATGGTGTTTCCTGAAACATCTAAAAAACAAAGCAACAGAGCCTAGGGCACTTCCACTTATGGTCCTATAGCTTAGGGAAATGAAAATCAAAAAGACACAGCCACCCCAAAGTTTGGGACGGCTCTGTTTACAAGAACCTCGTTTACGGTACAAGTTCAATATCGCAGAAAGTGAAAAATGGATGAAGAAGTTGTGGTACTTACGTACAATGCAATATCACTCAGCAATGACATCTATGTCATCAGGCCCGTAGCAGCATAATGAGTGGATTCAGGTATGATGATTCTAAATGAAAGAAGTCACACAGAAAAAGAAACATCATAAGATATCACTAATACACGGAAAGTAAACTTGGCTACACAGGAATTGGATTACAAACAGAACAGGGTCTCAAATTTAGAAAACCAACTTATGCTTGCTTAAGGGGAAAGGTGAGTTGCGGTGCTGCATAAAACCAGAGATTGAAATGAGCACAGATAAAGTTCCTTAAGCCAAATATGGAATAGACAAGAGCTACTCCTTGCTCAACGAAATGGACTCAACACCCCATATTAAACACCTAAGAATGTACCTGACTAGTAAGTATCTTAAAACCTATGGATTGCTATGTCTCCGAAAGAGAATCAAGCGTGTGTACAGGGGCAAAAACACAGCAGTGATAGGATTGGAGAGTTTCGCTGAGCAAATGAGGACCCCTTGAAGTCATATTGCATGGTACCCATTCCACGGGTCTCAACTCTCCAGGTTTAAGGGATTCTTCCTTCAGCTAAAACATGCATGTGGAACCCAGAGTATGATCAACCATGTGATCGGGAGACGTCTTCAAATATCTCTCCGTTCTCGTCCCCTGGTACTCGGGTGCAACATTCCAGACACTTTACTAACACTCTCCCGACTTGGAGAGTCAGTGCCTTTAACCTCCTGTTTGGCCCAGTTTGCAATTTCTGCGGAAGATGAACAGGAATAGGGAGAACCAATGAGAGACTAGCTGGACGTGTCTGGACGGGCAAATTTAACTCTCATTTCCCACCAGGAAGAGGAATTAACCAAAGGCTCAGCGTGCCGTGCCGGAACCAGATTAGGGCCTGAAGCAATCCTGCGGTGTTGCGGCCAGCTCACAAGAAAGCGAGTTGAAGAAAGGAGCTCAGGGGCACTGTAATTCACAAACCTGCAGAGTTATAAATGACAGCTATCGTCCAAAAATATACTGAAGTAACGCTGCCAAGAGGACTTGAAAGCGGGGCAGAATTGCAGGAAACTGATTTCAGGAGGTAGACTGGAATTGCATTTAAAGCATAGGAAAAGAGGCAGAACGTCCACAATGATGAACTTGGCCAAAAAGGGCGTATGCGTTTTTTCCTGAATATATTCACGAAAAAACGCATACGCACTTTTTGGCCAACCAAGCAAGCTTGCAAAGGAAATCTGCACTGCAATAAGTCTCACTTAGCTCCGGTCAAAAGGGCCATCTGAAAAAAGTGTAAAATCCAGAAAGGCAGGACAGGCCATGGAGAACTGGGAGCCTTGTTATGCTGATGGGCGGGATGTAAATTGCCAACAGCCACTCCGGAGAAGTGTATGGTGTTTCCTGAAACATCTAAAAAACAAAGCAACAGAGCCTAGGGCACTTCCACTTATGGTCCTATAGCTTAGGGCAATGAAAATCAAAAAGACACAGCCACCCCAAAGTTTGGGACGCCTCTGTTTACAAGAACCTCGTTTATGGTACAAGTTCAATATCGCAGAAAGTGAAAAATGGATGAAGAAGTTGTGGTACTTACGTACAATGCAATATCACTCAGCAATGACATCTATGTCATCAGGCCCGTAGCAGCATAATGAGTGGATTCAGGTATGATGATTCTAACTGAAAGAAGTCACACAGAAAAAGAAACATCATAAGATATCACTAATACACGGAAAGTAAACTTGGCTACACAGGAATTGGATTACAAACAGAACAGGGTCTCAAATTTAGAAAACCAACTTATGCTTGCTTAAGGGGAAAGGTGAGTTGGGGTGCTGCATAAAACCAGAGATTGAAATGAGCACAGATAAAGTTCCTTAAGCCAAATATGGAATAGACAAGAGCTACTCCTTGCTCAACGAAATGGACTCAACACCCCATATTAAACACCTAAGAATGTACCTGACTAGTAAGTATCTTAAAACCTATGGATTGCTATGTCTCTGAAAGAGAATCAAGCGTGTGTACAGGGGCAAAAACACAGCAGTGATAGGATTGGAGAGTTTCGCTGAGCAAATGAGGACCCCTTGAAGTCATATTGCATGGTACCCATTCCACGGGTCTCAACTCTCCAGGTTTAAGGGATTCTTCCTTCAGCTAAAACATGCATGTGGAACCCAGAGTATGATCAACCATGTGATCGGGAGACGTCTTCAAATATGTCTCCGTTCTCGTCCCCTGGTACTCGGGTGCAACATTCCAGACACTTTACTAACACTCTCCCGACTTGGAGAGTCAGTGCCTTTAACCTCCTGTTTGGCCCAGTTTGCAATTTCTGCGGAAGATGAACAGGAATAGGGAGAACCAATGAGAGACTAGCTGGACGTGTCTGGACGGGCAAATTTAACTCTCATTTCCCACCAGGAAGAGGAATTAAGCAAAGGCTCAGAGTGCCGTGCCGGAACCAGATTAGGGCCTGAAGCAATCCTGCGGTGTTGCGGCCAGCTCACAAGAAAGCGAGTTGAAGAAAGGAGCTCAGGGGCACTGTAATTCACAAACCTGCAGAGTTATAAATGACAGCTATCGTCCAAAAATATACTGAAGTAAGGCTGCCAAGAGGACTTGAAAGCGGGGCAGAATTGCAGGAAACCGATTTCAGGAGGTAGACTGGAATTGCATTTAAAGCATAGGAAAAGAGGCAGAACGTCCACAATGATGCACTTGGCCAAAAAGGGCGTATGCGTTTTTTCCTGAATATATTCAGGAAAAAACGCATACGCCCTTTTTGGCCAACCAAGCAAGCTTGCTAAGGAAATCTGCACTACAATAAGTCTCACTTCCCCCCGGTCAAAAGGGCCATCTGAAAAAAGTGTAAAATCCAGAAAGGCAGGACAGGCCATGGAGAACTGGGAGCCTTGTTATGCTGATGGGCGGGATGTAAATTGCCAACAGCCACTCCGGAGAAGTGTATGGTGTTTCCTGAAACATCTAAAAAACAAAGCAACAGAGCCTAGGGCACTTCCACTTATGGTCCTATAGCTTAGGGCAATGAAAATCAAAAAGACACAGCCACCCCAAAGTTTGGGACGGCTCTGTTTACAAGAACCTCGTTTACGGTACAAGTTCAATATCGCAGAAAGTGAAAAATGGATGAAGAAGTTGTGGTACTTACGTACAATGCAATATCACTCAGCAATGACATCTATGTCATCAGGCCCGTAGCAGCATAATGAGTGGATTCAGGTACGATGATTCTAACTGAAAGAAGTCACACAGAAAAAGAAACATCATAAGATATCACTAATACACGGAAAGTAAACTTGGCTACACAGGAATTGGATTACAAACAGAACAGGGTCTCAAATTTAGAAAACCAACTTATGCTTGCTTAAGGGGAAAGGTGAGTTGGGGTGCTGCATAAAACCAGAGATTGAAATGAGCACAGATAAAGTTCCTTAAGCCAAATATGGAATAGACAAGAGCTACTCCTTGCTCAACGAAATGGACTCAACACCCCATATTAAACGCCTAAGAATGTACCTGACTAGTAAGTATCTTAAAACCTATGGATTGCTATGTCTCCGAAAGAGAATCAAGCGTGTGTACAGGGGCATAAACGCAGCAGTGATAGGATTGGAGAGGTTCGGTGAGCAAATGAAGACCCTTTGAAGTCATATTGCATGGTACCCATTCCACGGGTCTCAACTCTCCAGGTTTAAGGGATTCTTCCTTCAGCTAAAACATGCATGTGGAACCCAGAGTATGATCAACCCTGTGATCGGGAGACGTGTTCAAATATGTCTCCATTCTCGTACCCTGGTACTCGGGTGCAACATTCCAGACGCTTTACTAACACTCTCCCGACTTGGAGAGTCAGTGCCTTTAACCTCCTGTTTGGCCCAGTTTGCAATTTCTGCGGAAGATGAACAGGAATAGGGAGAACGAATGAGAGACTAGCTGGAGGTGTCTGGACGGGCAAATTTAACTCTAATTTCCCACCAGGAAGAGGAATTAACCAAAGGCTCAGCGTGCCATGCCGGAACCAGATTAGGGCCTGAAGCAATCCTGCGGTGTTGCGGCCAGCTCACAAGAAAGCGAGTTGAAGAAAGGAGCTCAGGGGCACTGTAATTCACAAACCTGCAGAGTTATAAATGTCAGCTATCGTCCAAAAATATACTGAAGTAAGGCTGCCAAGAGGACTTGAAAGCGGGGCAGAATTGCAGGAAACCGATTTCAGGAGGTAGACTGGAATTGCATTTAAAGCATAGGAAAAGAGGCAGAACGTCCACAATGATGCACTTGGCCAAAAAGGGCGTATGCGTTTTTTCCTGAATATATTCAGGAAAAAACGCATACGCCCTTTTTGGCCAACCAAGCAAGCTTGCAAAGGAAATCTGCACTACAATAAGTCTCACTTCCCCCCGGTCAAAAGGGCCATCTGAAAAAAGTGTAAAATCCAGAAAGGCAGGACAGGCCATGGAGAACTGGGAGCCTTGTTATGCTGATGGGCGGGATGTAAATTGCCAACAGCCACTCTGGAGAAGTGTATGGTGTTTCCTGAAACATCTAAAAAACAAAGCAACAGAGCCTAGGGCACTTCCACTTATGGTCCTATAGCTTAGGGAAATGAAAATCAAAAAGACACAGCCACCCCAAAGTTTGGGATGGCTCTGTTTACAAGAACCTCGTTTACGGTACAAGTTCAATATCGCAGAAAGTGAAAAATTGATGAAGAAGTTGTGGTACTTACGTACAATGCAATATCACTCAGCAATGACATCTATGTCATCAGGCCCGTAGGAGCATAATGAGTGGATTCAGGTATGATGATTCTAACTGAAAGAAGTCACACAGAAAAAGAAACATCATAAGATATCACTAATACACGGAATGTAAACTTGGCTACACAGGAATTGGATTACAAACAGAACAGGGTCTCAAATTTAGAAAACCAACTTATGCTTGCTTAAGGGGAAAGGTGAGTTGGGGTGCTGCATAAAACCCCAGATTGAAATGAGCACAGATAAAGTTCCTTAAGCCAAATATGGAATAGACAAGAGATACTCCTTGCTCAACGAAATAGACTCAACACCCCATATTAAACACCTAAGAATGTACCTGACTAGTAAGTATCTTAAAACCTATGGATTGCTATGTCTCCGAAAGAGAATCAAGCGTGTGTACAGGGGCATAAACACAGCAGTGATAGGATTGGATAGGTTCGGTGAGCAAATGAGGACCCTTTGAAATCATATTGCATGGTACCCATTCCACGGGTCTCAACTCTCAAGGTTTAAGGGATTCTTCCTTCAGGTAAAACATGCATGTGGAACCAAGAGTATGATCAACCATGTGATCGGGAGACGTGTTCAAATATGTCTCCGTTCCCGTCCCCTGGTACTTGGGTGCAACATTCCAGACGCTTTACTAACACTCTCCCGACTTGGAGAGTCAGTGCCTTTAACCTCCTGTTTGTCCCAGTTTGCAATTTCTGCGGAAGATGAACAAGAATATGGAGAATCAATGAGAGACTAGCTGGAGGTGTCTGAACGGGTATATTTAACTCTCATTTCCCACCGGGAAGAGGAATTAACCAAAGGCTCAGCGTGCCGTGCCGGAACCAGATTAGGGCCTGAAGCAATCATGCGGTGTTGCGGCCAGCTCACAGGAAAGCAATTTGAAGAAAGGAGCTCAGGGGCACTGTAATTCACAAACCTGCAGAGTTATAAATGACAGCTATCGTCCAAAAATATACTGAAGTAAGGCTGCCAAGCGGACATGAAAGCGGGGCAGAATTGCAGGAAACCGATTTCAGGAGGTACATTGGAATTGCATTTAAAGCATAGGAAAAGAGGCAGAACGTCCACAATGATGCACTTGGCCAAAAAGGACGTATGCGTTTTTTCCTGAATATATTCAGGAAAAAACGCATACGCCCTTTCTGGCCAACCAAGCAAGCTTGCTAAGGAAATCTGCACTACAATGAAATCTCACTTCCCCCCGGTCAAAAGGGCCATCTGAAAAAAGTGTAAAATCCAGAAAGGCAGGACAGGCCTTGGAGAACAGGGAGCCTTGTTATGCTGATGGGCGGGATGTAAATTGCCAACAGCCACTCTGGAGAAGTGTATGGTGTTTCCTGAAACATCTAAAAAACAAAGCAACAGAGCCTAGGGCACTTCCACTTATGGTCCTATAGCTTAGGGAAATGAAAATCAAAAAGACACAGCCACCCCAAAGTTTGGGACGGCTCTGTTTACAAGAACCTCGTTTACAGTACAAGTTCAAAATTTCAGAAAGTGAAAAATGGATAAAGAAGTTGTGGTACTTACGTACAATACAATATCACTCAGCAATGACATCTATGTCATCAGGCCCGTAGCAGCATAATGAGTGGATTCAGGTATGATGATTCTAACTGAAATAAGTCACACAGAAAAAGAAACATCATAAGATATCACTAATACATGGAATGTAAACTTGGCTACACAGGAACTGGATTACAAAACAGAACAGTGTCTCAAATTTAGAAAACCAACATATGCTTGCTTAAGGGGAAAGGTGAGTTGGGGTGCTGCATAAAACCAGAGATTGAAATGAGCACAGATAAAGTTTCTTAAGCCAAATATGGAATAGACAAGAGCTACTCCTTGCTCAACGAAATGGACTCAACACCCCATATTAAACGCCTAAGAATGTACCTGACTAGTAAGTATCTTAAAACCTATGGATTGCTATGTCTCCGAAAGAGAATCAAGCGTGTGTACAGGGGCATAAACGCAGCAGTGATAGGAGTGGAGAGGTTCGGTGAGCAAATGAAGACCCTTTGAAGTCATATTGCATGGTATCCATTCCACGGGTCTCAACTCTCCAGTTTTAAGGGATTCTTCCTTCAGCTAAAACATGCATGTGGAACCCAGCCTATGATCCACCGTGTGATTGGGAAACGTGTTCAAAGGTGTCTCAGTTTTCGTCCCCTGGTACTCGGGTGCAACATTCCAGACGCTTAACTAACACTCTCCCCACTTGGAGAGTCAGTGCCTTTAACCTCCTGTTTGGCCCAGTTTGCAATTTCTGCGGAAAATGAACAGGAATAGGGAGAACCAATGAGAGACTAGCTGGAAGTGTCTGGACGGGCAAATTTAACTCTCATTTCCCACCAGGAAGAGGAATTAACCAAAGGCTCAGCGTGCCGTGCAGGAACCACACTAGGGGCTGAAGCAATCCTGCGGTGTTGCGGCCAGCTCACAAGAAAGCGAGTTGAAGAAAGGAGCTCAGGGGCACTGTCACTCACAAACCTGCAGAGTTATAAATGACAGCTATCGTCCAAAAATATACTGGAGTAAGGCTGCCAAGAGGACTTGAAAGCGGGGCAGAATTGCAGGAAGCCGATTTCAGGAGGTAGACTGGAATTGCATGTAAAGCATAGGAAAAGAGGCAGAACGTCCACAATGATGCACTTGGCCAAAAAGGGCGTATGCGTTTTTTCCTGAATATATTCAGGAAAAAACGCATACGCCCTTTTTGGCCAACCAAGCAATCTTGCAAAGGAAATCTGCACTACAATGAAGTCTCACTGCCCCCCGGTCAGAAGGGCCATCTGAAAAAAGTGTAAAATCCAGAAAGGCAGGACAGGCCATGGAGAACTGGGAGCCTTGTTATGCTGATGGGCGGGATGTAAATTGCCAACAGCCACTCTGGAGAAGTGTATGGTGTTTCCTGAAACATCTACAAAACAAAGCAACAGAGCCTAGGGCACTTCCACTTATGGTCCTATAGCTTAGGGAAATTAAAATCAAAAAGACACAGCCACCCCAAAGTTTGGGACGGCTCTGTTTACAAGAACCTCGTTTACGGTACAAGTTCAATATCACAGAAAGCGAAAAATGGATAAAGAAGTTGTGGTACTTACGTACAACGCAATATCACTCAGCAATGAAATCTATGTCATCAGGCCCATAGCAGCATAATGAGTGGATTCAGGTACGATGATTCTAAGTGAAATAAGTCACACAGAAAAAGAAACATCATAAGATATCACTTCTACACGGAATGTAAACTTGGCTACACAGGAACTGAATTACAAAACAGAACAGGGTCTCAAATGTAGAAAACCAACTTATGCTTGCTTAAGGGTAAAGGTGAGTTGGGGTGCTGCATAAAACGAGAGATTGAAATTAGAACAGATACCGTTCCATAAGCCAAATATGTAATAGACAAGAGCTACTCCTTGCTCAACGAAGTGGACTCAACACCCCATATTAAACGCCTAAGAATATACCTGACTAGTAAGAATCTTAAAACCTATGGATATATATGTCTCCGAAAGAGAATCAAGCGTGTGTACAGCGCCATAAATGCAGCAGTGATAGGATTGGTGAGGATCGGTGAGCAAATGCATACTCTTTGAAGTCATATTGCATGGTACCCATTCCATGGGTCTCAACTCTCCAGGTTTAAGGGATTCTTCCTTCAGCTAAAACATGCATGTGGAACCCAGAGTATGATCCACCGTGTGATTGGGAAACGTGTTCAAAGGTGTCTCAGTTTTCGTCCCCTGGTACTCGGGTGCAACATTCCAGACCCTTTACTAACACTCTCCCCACTTAGAGAGTCAGTGCCTTTAACCTCCTGTTTGGCCCAGTTTGCAATTTCTGTGGAAAATGAACAGGAATAGGGAGAACCAATGAGAGACTAGCTGGAGGTGTCTGGACGGGCAAATTTAACTCTCATTTCCCACCAGGAAGAGGAATTAACCAAAGGCTCAGCATGCCATGCCTGAACCACACTAGGGCCTGAAGCAATCCTGCGGTGTTGCGGCCAGCTCACAAGAAAGCGAGTTGAAGAAAGGAGCTCAGGGGCACTGTAATTCAGAGACCTGCAGAGTTATAAATGACAGCTATCGTCCAAAAATATATTGAAGTAAGGCTGCCAAGAGGACTTGAAAGCGGGGAGAATAGCAGGAAACTGATTTCAGGAGGTAGACTGGAATTGCATGTAAAGCATAGGAAAAGAGGCAGAACGTCCACAATGATGCACTTGGCCAAAAAGGGCGTATGCGTTTTTTCCTGAATATATTCAGGAAAAAACGCATACGCCCTTTTTGGCCAACCAAGCAAGCTTGCAAAGGAAATCTACAGTACAATGAAGTCTCACTGCCCCCCGGTCAGAAGGGCCATCTGAAAAAAGTGTAAAATCCAGAAAGGCAGGACAGGCCATGGAGAACTGGGAGCCTTGTTATGCTGATGGGCGGGATGTAAATTGCCAAGAGCCACTCTGGAGAAGTGTATGGTGTTTCCTGAAACATCTACAAAACAAAGCAACAGAGCCTAGGGCACTTCCACTTATGGTCCTATAGCTTAGGGAAATTAAAATCAAAAAGACACAGCCACCCCAAAGTTTGGGACGGTTCTGTTTACAAGAACCTCGTTTACGGTACAAGTTCAATATCACAGAAAGCGAAAAATGGATAAAGAAGTTGTGGTACTTACGTACAATGCAATATCACTCAGCAATGAAATCTATGTCATCAGGCCCGTAGCAGCATGACGAGTGGATTCAGGTACGATGATTCTAAGTGAAATAAGTCACAGAGAAAAAGAAACATCATAAGATATCATTACTACATGGAATGTAAACTTGGCTACACAGGAACTGAATTACAAAACAGAACAGGGTCTCAAATGTAGAAAACCAACTTATGCTTGCTTAAGGGGAAAGGTGAGTTGGGGTGCTGCATAAAACGAGAGATTGAAATTAGCACAGATACCGTTCCATAAGCCAAATATGTAATAGACAAGAGCTACTCCTTGCTCAACGAAGTGGACTCAACACCCCATATTAAACGCCTAAGAATATACCTGACTAGTAAGAATCTTAAAACTTATGGATTTATACGTCTCCGAAAGAGAATCAAGCGTGTGTACAGCGGCATAAACGCAGCAGTGATAGGATTGGTGAGGATCGCTGAGCAAATGCAGACCCTTTGAAGTCATATTGCATGGTTCCCATTCCATGGGTCTCAACTCTCCAGGTTTAAGGGATTCTTCCTTCAGCTAAAACATGAATGTGGAACCCAGAGTATGATCCACCGTGTGATTAGGAAACGTGTTCAAAGGTGTCTCAGTTTTCGTCCCCTGGTACTCGGGTGCAACATTCCAGACGCTTTACTAACACTCTCCCCACTTGGAGAGTCAGTGCCTTTAACCTCCTGTTTGGCCCAGTTTGCAATTTCTGCGGAAAATGAACAGGAATAGGGAGAACCAATGAGAGACTAGCTGGAGGTGTCTGGACGGGCAAATTTAACTCTCATTTCCCACCAGGAAGAGGAATTAACCAAAGGCTCAGAGTGCAGTGCCGGAACCACACTAGGGCCTGAAGCAATCCTGCGGTGTTGCGGCCGCTCACAAGAAAGCGAGTTGAAGAAAGGAGCTCAGGGGCACTGTCATTCACAAACCTGCAGAGTTATAAATGACAGCTATCGTCCAAAAATATATTGAAGTAAGGCCGCCAAGAGGACTCAAAAGCGGTGCAGAATTGCAGGAAACCGATTTCAGGAGGTAGATAGGAATTGCATTTAAAGCATAGGAAAAGAGACAGAACTTGGAAAATAATGCACTTGGCAAAAAAGGACATATGTGTTTTATCCAGAGCTCTCATAACCGAGGGGAGGAGATTCCCAGCAGGCTCCAACTGCCACCTGAGGGCTCATGTTGTCAAGGCAACGTGAGCAAGCCAGGCAGTAGTTACCTCACAGCAGAGATCCCACCTCACAGAAGGGTGAGAAACCCAGCCAACATCAGACTCTCACCAGAGGGCCCACATCACCAAGGGGATGGGAACCAGGCAGGAGTGTCTTCACACCAGTGGGGCCACATCATCGAAAGGTGAGGTACTCAGCACATGTGTCCTCAAACCAGAGGACCCACATCACTAAGGGCCTCGGAGTGAGGCAGGCAGGAGTAGCCTCACAACACTGGGCCCATAGAATAAAAAAGTGAGGAATCCAGCAGTTGGAACCTCCCAGCAGGGGGCCCAGAGCACCGAGGCTATGGGATCCAGGCCACAGTGAACTCACAGAAGAGGGCCCATGTCATGAAACTGAGCAACCCAGCCATTGGGACCTCAGAACAGGAGGCCCACATCCCCATGGGGATATAAATCTGGTAGGAGTGTCCTCGCACCACTGAAAACGTATCAGAAAATTTTGGGAGACCAGCAGCTAGAGCCTGACGCCAGAGGACCCTCATCACCAAGGGAAGGAGGCTCCCAGCAGGCTCCAACGGCCACCAGAGGGCTGACGTCACCAAGGCGATGTGTGCCAACCAGGCACGAATGAACTCACAGCAGAGGGCCCACCTCAGAGAAGTGTGACGAACCCAGTCAGGATCAGACTCGCACCAGAGGGCCCACATCACCAAATGGATTGGAACCAGGCAGGAGTGTCCTCACATGAGTAGGGCCACATCATCTAAAGGTGAGGAACCCAGAACACGTGGCTTCAAACCATAGGACATGCATCACCAAGGGGCTGGGGGTGAGGCAGGCAGGAGGAGCCTCACAACAGAGGGCCCAAAAATAAGGAAGGTGAGGAATCCAGCAGTTGCAACCTCCCAGCAGGCGGCCCAGAGCACAGAGGCTAGGGGATCCAAGCCAGAGTGAACTAACACCAGACAGCCCACATCATGAAACTGTGAGCAACCCAGACATTGGGACCTCAGAGCAGAAGGCCCACATCCCCATGGTGATGGGAACATGACAGGAGTGTCCTGGCATCACTGGGCTCACATCAGAAAACGTGGGGTGCTCAGAAGTTAGGGCCTGATGCTAGAGGGCACTCATCACCGAGGGGAGGAGGCTCCCAGCAGGCTCCAGCTGCCACCAGAGGGCCAACGTCACCAAGGCGATGTGTGCCAGCCCGGCAGGAGTGACCTCACAGCAGAGGCCCCACCTCACAGAAGGGTGAGGAACACAGCCAGGATCAGACTCTCACCAGAGGGCCCACATCACCAAGGGGAAGGGAACCAGGAAGGAGTGTCCCCACATCAGTGGGACAACATCATCGAAAAGTGAGGATCCCAGCACATGTAGCCTCAAACCAGAGGAACCACATCACCAAGGGGTTCGGAATGAGGCTGGCAGGACCGGCCTCACAACACAGGGTCCATAGAATATAAAAGTTGAGGAATCCAGCAGTTGGAACCTCCCAGCAAGCGGCCCAGAGCACCGAGGCTATGGGATCCAGGCCGCAGTGAACTCACAGCAGAGGGCCCACATCATGAACCTGTGAGCAGTCCAGCCGTTGGGACCTCAGAACAGAAGGCCCACATCCCCATTGGGATGGGAACCTGGCAGGAGTGGCTTCGCACCACTTAGCACATATCAGAAAATGTTAGGAGCCCAGCAGTTAGGGCCTGACGCCAGGGGGCCCTCATAACTGAGGGGAGGAGACTCCCAGCAGGTTCCAACTGCCAACAGAGGGCCACGTCTACAAGGTGGCATGTGCCAGCCAGGCAGTAGTGACCTCACAACAGAGGGCCTATCTCACAGAAGGGTGAGGAACCGAGGTAGGATGAGACTCTTGCCAGAGGGCCCACAACACCAAGGGGATGGGAACCAGTCAGGACTGTCCTCTCACCAGTGGGGCCACATCATCGAAAGGTGAGGAACCCAGCACATGCGGCCTCATATCAGAGGACATACATCACAAAGGGGATGGGAGTGAGGCAGGTAGGAGTAGCCTAAAAACAGAGGGCCCAAAGAATAAAAAAGGTGAGGAATCCAGCATTTGGAACCTCCCAGCAGGCGGCCGAGAGCACAGAAGCTATGGGATGCAGGCAGGAGTGAACTAACAGCAGAGAGCCCACATCATGAAACTGTGAGCAACCCAGGCGTTGGGACCTCAGAGCAGAAAGCCCACATCCCCATGGGGATGGGAACCTGACAGGAGTGTCCTGGCATCACTGGGCTCACATCAGAAAACGTGGGGAGCCCAGCAGTTAGGGCCTGATGCTAGAGGGCTGTCATCACCGAGGGCAGGAGGCTCCCAGCAGGTTCCATGTGCCAACAGAGGGCCCACGTTGCCAAGGTGATTTGTGCAAGTCAGGTAGGATTGACCTCACAGCAGAGGGCCTACCTCACAGAAGAGTGAGGAACCCAGCCAGGATAAGACTGTCACCAGAAGGCCCACATCACCAAGGGGATGGGAACCAGGCAGGAGTGTCCTCACACCAGTGGGGCCACATCATTGAAAGTTGCGGAACCCAGCATATGTGGCCTCAAACCAGAGGACCCACATCACAAAGGGGATGCGAGTGAGGCAGGCAGGAGGAGCATCGCAACACAGGCCCCATAGAATACAAAAGTTGAGGAATCGAGCAGTTGGAACCTTCCAGCAGGCGGCCCAGAGCACAGAGGCTATGGCATCCAGGCCAGAGTGAACTAACAGCAGAGAGCCCACATCATGAAACTGTGAACAACCCAGCCGTTGGGACCTCAGAACAGAAGGCCCACATCCCAATGGGTATGTGAACCTGGATGGAGTGTCTTCGAACCACTGGGCGCACATCACAAAATGTGGGGAGCCCAGCCGTTAGGGCCTGACGCCAGAGGGCCCTCATCACCGAGGGGAGGAGGCTCCCAGCAGGCTCCAAGTGCCACCAGAGGGCTCATGTCCACAAGGCGAGGTGAGCAAGCCAGGCAGGAGTGACCTCACAGCAGACGGCCCACCTCACAGATGGGTGAGGAACCCAGCCAGGATCAGACTCTCAACAGAGAGCCCACATCACCAAGGGGATGTGAACCAGGCAGGAGTCTCCTAAGACCATTGGTCCCACATCATCGAAAGGTGAGGAACCCAGCACATGTGGCCTCAAACCAGAGGACACACATCACGAAGGGACTGGGAGTGAGGCAGGCAGGAGGATCCTCACAACAGAGGGCCTAAAAAATTAAAAAAGTGAGGAATCCAGCAGTTGGAACCTTCCAGCAGGCGGCCAAGAACACAGAGGCTATGGGATCCAGGCCACAGTGAACTAACACCAGAGAGCCCACATCATGAAACTGTGATCAACCCAGCCGTTGGAACATCAGAGGAGAAGGCCCACATCCCCATGGAGATGGGAACCTAAGAGGAGTGCCCGAGCATCACTGGGCTCACTAAGAAAAGTTGGGGAGCCCAGCAGTTAGGGCTTGACATCAGAGGGCCCTCATCACAGAGGTGAGGAGGCTCCCAGCAGGGTCCAAGTGTCACCAGAGGGCTCATGTCAACAAGGCGAGGTGAGCAAGCCAGGCAAGAGTTACCTGATAGTAGAGGGCCCACCTCACAGATGGTTGAGGAACCCAGCCAGGATCAGACTCTCACCAGAGGGCCCACATCACAAAGGGGATGGGAACCAGTCAGGATTATCCTCACACCAGTGGGGCCTCATCATCTTAACGTGAGGAACCCAGCACATGTGTCCTCAAACCAGAGGACCCACATCATAAAGGGCCTTGGAGTGAGGCAGGCAGGAGTAGCCTCACAACACAGGGCACATAATATAAAATACGTGAGGATTCCAGCATTTAGACCTTCCAGCAGGCAGCTCAGAACACCGAGGCTATGGGATCCAGGCCACAGTGAACTCACAGCAGAGGGCCAACATCATAAAACTGTGAGCAACCCAGGCGTTGGGACCACAGAGCAGAAGGCCCACATCCCCATGGGAATGGGAACCTGGCTGGAGTGTCCTCGCACCACTGGGCGCACATCAGAAAATGTGGGGAGCCCACCATTTAGGGCCTGACGACAGAGGGCTGTCATCACCGAGAGGAGGAGGCACCCTGCACGCTCCAACTGCCACCAGAGGGCTCACGTCTCCAAGGTGACGTGTGCCAGCCAGTCAGGAGTGACCTCACAGCAGAGGGCCTACCTCACAGAACGTTGAGGAACCCAGCCAGGATTAGACTCTGGCCAGAGGGCCCACCTCACCAAGGGGATGGTAACCAGGCAGGAGTGTCCTCACACGAGTGGGGCCACATCATTGAAAGGTGAGGAACGCAGCACATGTGGCCTCAAGCTATAGGACAGTCATCACCAAGGGGCTGGCAGCGAGGCAGGCAGGAGGAGCCTCACAACAGAGGGCACATAGAATAAAAATGTTGAGGAATCCAGCAGTTGGAACCTCCCAGCAGGCAGCTCAGAGCACCGATGATAAGGGATCCTTGCCGGAGTGAACTCACAGCAGAGGGCCCACATCATGGTACTGTGAGCAAGCCAGCCGTTTTGACCTCAGAGCAGAAGGCCCATATCCCCATGGGGATGCGAACCTGGCAAGAGTGTCCTCACTCACTTGGCGCACATCAGAAAATGTGGGGAGCCCAGCAGTTATGGCCTAAGGCAAGAGGGCCCTCATCACCGAGGGGAGGAGGATCCCAGCACACTCCAACTGCCACCAGAGGGCCCACGTCGCCAAGGTGACTTGTGCCAGACAGGCATGATTGACCTCACAGCAGAGGGCCCACCTCACAGAAGGGTGAGGAACCCAGCCAGGATCAGACTCTCACCTGAGGGCCCACATCAGCAAGGGGATGGGAACCAGTCAGGACTGTCTTCCCTCCAGTGGGGCCACATCATTGAAAGGTGCGGAACCCAGCACATGTGGCCTCAACTCAGAGGACACATATCACAAAGGGAATGGGAGTGAGGCAGGCAGGAGTAGCCTAAAAACAGAGGGCCCAAAGAATAAGAAAGGTGAGGAATCCAGCAGTTGGAACCTCCCAGCAGGCAGCCGAGAGCACAGAAGCTATGGGATGCAGGCAGGAGTGAACTAACAGCAGAGAGCCCACATCATGAGACTGTGAGCAACCCAGGCGTTGGGACCTCAGAGCAGAAGGCCCACATCCCAATGGGGATGTGAACCTGGATGGAGTGTCCTCGCACCACTGGGTCGCACATCACGAAATGTGGGGAGCACAGCTCTTAGGGCCTGACGCCAGAGGGCCCTCATCACCGAGGGGAGGAGGCTCCCAGCAGGCTCCAAGTGCCACCAGAGGGCTCATGTCCACAAGGCGAGGTGAGCAAGCCAGGGAGGAGTGACCTCACAGCAGACGGCCCACCTCACAGATGGGTGAAGAACCCAGCCAGGATCAGACTCTCAACAGAGGGCCCACATCACCAAGGGGATGTGAACCAGGCAGGAGTCTCCTAAGACCATTGGTCCCACATCATTGAAAGGTGAGGAACCCAGCACATGTGGCCTCAAACCAGAGGACACACATCACGAAGGGGCTGGGAGTGAGGCAGGCAGGAGGATCCTCACAACAGAGGGCCTAAAAAATTAAAAAAGTGAGGAATCCAGCAGTTGGAACCTCCCAGCAGGCGGCCAAGAACACAGAGGCTATGGGATCCAGGCCACAGTGAACTAACACCAGAGAGCCCACATCATGAAACTGTGATCAACCCAGCCGTTGGAACGTCAGAGCAGAAGGCCCACATCCCCATGGAGATGGGAACCTAAGAGGAGTGCCCGAGCATCACTGGGCTCACTAAGAAAAGTTGGGGAGCCCAGCAGTTAGGGCCTGACGTCAGAGGGCCCTCATCACCGGGGGGCGGAGATTCTCAGCACGCTCCAACTGCCACCACACAGCTGACTTCACCAAGGCATTGTGTGCCAGCCATGCAGGAGTGACCTATCAGCAGAGGGTCTCCCTCACAGAAGGCTGAGGAACACAGCCAGGAACAGACTCTCACCAGGGGGTCCGCATAACCACGTGGATGAGAAGCAGGCAGGAGTGTCCTCACACTAGTGGGGCCACATCATCGAAAGGTGAGGAACCCAGCAAAGGTGGCCACAAACCAGAGGACCCACATCACCAAGGGGTTGAGAGTGAGGTAGGTGTCTGGACAGGCATATTTAACACTCATTTCCCACCAGGAAGAAGAATGAACCAAAGGCTCAGCGTGCCATGCCGGAACCACACTAGGGCCTGAAGCAATCCTGCGGTGTTGCGGCCAGCTCACAAGAAAGCGAGTTGAAGAAAGGAGCTCAGGGGCACTGTCATTCACAAACCTGCAGAGTTATAAATGACAGCTATCGTCCAAAAATATATTGAAGTAAGGCTGCCAAGAGGACTTGAAAGCTGGGCAGAATTGCAGGAAACCAATTTCAGGAGGTAGACAGGAATTGCATGTAAAGCATAGGAAAAGAGGCAGAACGTCCACAATGATGCACTTGGCCAAAAAGGGCGTATGCGTTTTTTCCTGAATATATTCAGGAAAAAACGCATACGTCCTTTTTGGCCAACCAAGCAAGCTTGCAAAGGAAATCTGCACTACAATGAAGTCTCACTGCCCCCCGGTCAAAAGGGCCATCTGAAAAAAGTGTAAAATCCACAAAGGCAGGACAGGCCATGGAGAACTGGGAGCCTTTTTATGCTCATGGGCGGGATGTAAATTGCCAACAGCCACTCTGGAGAAGTGTATGGTGTTTCCTGAAACATCTACAAAACAAAGCAACAGAGCCTAGGGCACTTCCACTTATGGTCCTATAGATTAGGGAAATTAAAACCAAAGAGACACAGCCACCCCAAAGTTTGGGACGGTTCTGTTTACAAGAACCTCGTTTACAGTACAAGTTCAATATCACAGAAAGTGAAAAATGGATAAAGAAGTTGTGGTACTTACGTACAATGCAATATCACTCAGCAATGAAATCTATGTCATCAGGCCCGTAGCAGCATGACGAGTGGATTCAGGTACGATGATTCTAAGTGAAATAAGTCACAGAGAAAAAGAAACATCATAAGATATCACTACTACACGGAATGTAATCTTGGCTACACAGGAACTGAATTACAAAACAGAACAGGGTCTCAAATGTAGAAAACCAACTTATGCTTGCTTAAGGGGAAAGGTGAGTTGCGGTGCTGCATAAAACCAGAGATTGAAATTAGCACAGATACCGTTCCATAAGCCAAATATGTAATAGACAATAGCCACTCCTTGCTCAACGATGTGGACTCAACACCACATATTAAACGCCTAAGAATATATCTGACTAGTAAGAATGTTAAAACCTATGGATTTATATGTCTCCGAAGGAGAATCAAGCATGTGTACAGCGGCATAAATGCAGCAGTGATAGGATTAGTGAGGATCGGTGAGCAAATGCAGACCCTTTGAAGTCATATTGCATGGTACCCATTCCATGGGTCTCAACTCTCCAGGTTTAAGGGATTCTTCCTTCAGCTAAAACATGCATGTGGAACCCAGAGTATGATCCACCGTGTGATTGGGAAACGTGTTCAAATGTGTCTCAGTTTTCGTCCCCTGGTACTCGGGTGCAACATTCCAGACGCTTTACTAACACTCTCCCCACTTGGAGAGTCAGTGCCTTTAACCTCCTGTTTGTCCCAGTTTGCAATTTCTGCGGAAAATGAACAGGAATAGGGAGAACCAATGAGAGACTAGCTGGAGGTTTCTGCACGGGCAAATTTAACTCTCATTTCCCACCAGGAAGAGGAATTAACCAAAGGCTCAGCGAGCCGTGCCGGAACCACACTAGGGCCTGAAGCAATCCTGCGGTGTTGCGGCCAGTTCACAAAAAAGCGAGTTGAAGAAAGGAGCTCAGGGGCACTGTCATTCACAAACCTGCAGAGTTATAAATGACAGCTATCGTCCAAAAATATATTGAAGTAAGGCTGCCAAGAGGACTTGAAAGCGGTGCAGAATTGCAGGAAACCGATTACAGGAGGTAGACTGGAATTGCATGTAAAGCATAGGAAAAGAGGCAGAACGTCCACAATGATGCACTTGGCCATAAAGTGCGTATGCGTTTTTTCCTGAATATATTCAGGAAAAAACGCATACGCCCTTTTTGGCCAACCAAGCAATCTTGCAAAGGAAATCTGCACTACAATGAAGTCTCACTGCCCCCCGGTCAAAAGGGCCATCTGAAAAAAGTGTAAAATCCAGAAAGGCAGGACAGGCCATGGAGAACTGGGAGCCTTGTTATGCTGATGTGCCGGATGTAAATTGCCAACAGCCACTCTGGAGAAGTGTATGGTGTTTCCTGAAACATCTACAAAACAAAGCAACAGAGCCTAGGGCACTTCCACTTATGGTCCTATAGCTTAGGGAAATTAAAATCAAAAAGACACAGCCACCCCAAAGTTTGGGACGGCTCTGTTTACAAGAACCTCGTTTACGGTACAAGTTCAATATCACAGAAAGCGAAAAATGGATAAAGAAGTTGTGGTACTTAGGTACAATGCAATATCACTCAGCAATGAAATCTATGTCATCAGGCCCGTAGCAGCATAATGAGTGGATTCAGGTACGATGATTCTAAGTGAAATAAGTCACACAGAAAAAGAAACATCATAAGATATCACTACTACACGGAATGTAAACTTGGCTACACAGGAACTGAATTACAAAACAGAACAGGATCTCAAATGTAGAAAACCAACTTATGCTTGCTTAAGGTGAAAGGTGAGTTGGGGTGCTGCATAAAACCAGAGATTGAAATTAGCACAGATACCGTTCCATAAGCCAAATATGTAATAGACAAGAGCTACTCCTTGCTCAACGATGTGGACTCAACACCCCATATTAAACGCCTAAGAATATACCTGACTAGTAAGAATCTTAAAACCTATGGATTTATATGTCTCTGAAAGAGAATCAAGCGTGTGTACAGCGCCATAAACGCAGCAGTGATAGGATTGGTGAGGATCGGTGAGCAAATGCAGAAACTTTGAAGTCATATTGCATGGTACCCATTCCATGGGTCTCAACTCTCCAGGTTTAAGGGATTCTTCCCTCAGCTAAAACATGCATGTGGAACCCAGACTATGATTCACCATGTGATTGGGAAACGTGTTCAAAGGTGTCTCAGTTTTCGTCCCCTTGTACTCGGGTGCAACATTCCAGACGCTTTACTAACACTCTCCCCACTTGGAGAGTCAGTGCCTTTAACCTCCTGTTTGGCCCAGTTTGCAATTTCTGCGGAAAATGAACAGAAATAGGGAGAACCAATGAGAGACTAGCTGGAAGTGTCTGCACGGGCAAATTTAACTCTCATTTCCCACCAGGAAGAGGAATTAACCAAAGGATCAGCGTGCCATGCCAGAACCACACTAGGGCCTGAAACAATCCTGCGGTGTTGCGGCCAGCTCACAAGAAAGCGAGTTGAAGAAAGGAGCTCAGGGGCACTGTCATTCACAGACCTGCAGAGTTATAAATGACAGCTATCGTCCAAAAATATATTGAAGTAAGGCTGCCAAGAGGACTTGAAAGCGGGGCAGAATTGCAAGAAACCGTTTTCAGGAGGTAGACTGGAATTGCATGTAAAGCATAGGAAAAGAGGCAGAACGTCCACAATGATGCACTTGGCCAAAAAGGGCGTATGCGTTTTTTCCTGAATATATTCAGGAAAAAACGCATACGCCCTTTTTGGCCAACCAAGCAAGCTTGCAAAGGAAATCTGCACTACAATGAAGTCTCACTGCCCCCCGGTCAAAAGGGCCATCTGAAAAAAATGTAAAATCCAGAAAGGCAGGACAGGCCATGGAGAACTGGGAGCCTTGTTATGCTGATGGGCGGGATGTAAATTGCCAACAGCCACTCTGGAGAAGTGTATGGTGTTTCCTGAAACATCTACAAAACAAAGCAACAGAGCCTAGGGCACTTCCACTTATGGTTCTATAGCTTAGGGAAATTAAAATCAAAAAGACACAGCCACCCCAAAGTTTGGGACGGCTCTGTTTACAAGAACCTCGTTTACGGTACAAGTTCAATATCGCAGAAAGCGAAAAATGGATAAAGAAGTTGTGGTACATACGTACAATGCAATATCACTCAGCAATGAACTCTATGTCATCAGGCCCATAGCAGCATAATGAGTGGATTCAGGTACGATGATTCTAAGTGAAATAAGTCACACAGAAAAAGAAACATCATAAGATATCACTACTACACGGAATGTAAACTTGGCTACACAGGAACTGAATTACAAAACAGAGCAGGGTCTCAAATGTAGAAAACCAACTTATGCTTGCTTAAGGGGAAAGGTGAGTTGGGGTGCTGCATAAAACCAGAGATTGAAATTAGCACAGATACCGTTCCATAAGCCAAATATGTAATAGACAAGAGCTACTCCTTGCTCAACGAAGTGGACTCAACACCCCATATTAAACGCCTAAGAATATACCTGACTAGTAAGAATCTTAAAACCTATGGATTTATATGTCTCCGAAAGAGAATCAAGCGTGTGTACAGCGCCATAAACGCAGCAGTGATAGGATTGGTGAGGATCGGTGAGCAAATGCAGACCCTTTGAAGTCATATTGCATGGTACCCATTCCATGGGTCTCAACTCTCCAGGTTTAAGGGATTCTTCCTTCAGCTAAAACATGCATGTGGAACCCAGAGTATGATCCACCGTGTGATTGGGAAACGTGTTCAAAGGTGTCTCAGTTTTCGTCCCCTGGTACTCGGGTGCAACATTCCAGACGCTTTACTAACACTCTCCCCACTTGGAGAGTCAGTGCCTTTAACCTCCTGTTTGTCCCAGTTTGCAATTTCTGCGGAAAATGAACAGGAATAGGGAGAACCAATGAGAGACTAGCTGGAGGTGTCTGGACGGGCAAATTTAACTCTCATTTCCCACCAGGAAGTGGAATTAACCAAAGGCTCAGCGTGCCATGCCGGAACCACACTAGGGCCTGAAGCAATCCTGCGGTGTTGCGGTCAGCTCAAAAGAAAGCGAGTTGAGGAAAGGAGCTCAGGGGCACTGTCATTCACAAACCTGCAGAGTTATAAATGACAGCTATCGTCCAAAAATATATTGAAGTAAGGCTGCGAAGAGGACTCGAAAGCGGTGCAGAATTGCAGGAAAACGATTTCAGGAGGTAGATAGGAATTGCATTTAAAGCATAGGAAAAGAGACAGAACTTGGAAAATAATGCACTTGGCAAAAAAGGACATATGTGTTTTATCCAGAGCTCTCATAACCAAGGGGAGGAGATTCCCAGCAGGCTCCAACTGCCACCTGAGGGCTCATGTTGTCAAGGCAACGTGAGCAAGCCAGGCAGGAGTTACCTCACAGCAGAGATCCCACCTCACAGAAGGGTGAGAAACCCAGCCAACATCAGAGTCTCACCAGAGGGCCCACATCACCAAGGGGATGGGAACCAGGCAGGAGTGTCTTCACACCAGTGGGGCCACATCATCGAAAGGTGAGGTACTCAGCACATGTGTCCTCAAACCAGAGGACCCACATCACTAAGGGCCTCGGAGTGAGGCAGGCAGGAGTAGCCTCACAACACTGGGCCCATAGAATAAAAAAGTGAGGAATCCAGCAGTTGGAACCTCCCAGCAGGGGGCCCAGAGCACCGAGGCTATGGGATCCAGGCCACAGTGAACTCACAGAAGAGGGCCCATGTCATGAAACTGAGCAACCCATCCATTGGGACCTCAGAGCAGGAGGTCCACATCCCCATGGGGATATAAATCTGGTAGGAGTGTCCTCGCACCACTGAAAACGTATCAGAAAATTTTGGGAGACCAGCAGTTAGAGCCTGACGCCAGAGGACCCTCATCACCAAGGGAAGGAGGCTCCCAGCAGGCTCCAACGGCCACCAGAGGGCTGACGTCGCCAAGGCGATGTGTGCCAACCAGGCACGAATGACCTCACAGCAGAGGGCCCACCTCAGAGAAGTGTGACGAACCCAGTCAGGATCAGACTCGCACCAGAGGGCCCACATCACCAAATGGATTGGAACCAGGCAGGAGTGTCCTCACATGAGTAGGGCCACATCATCTAAAGGTGAGGAACCCAGAACACGTGGCTTCAAACCATAGGACATACATCACCAAGAGGCTGGGGGTGAGGCAGGCAGGAGGAGCCTCACAACAGAGGGCCCAAAAATAAGGAAGGTGAGGAATCCAGCAGTTGCAACCTCCCAGCAGGCGGCCCAGAGCACAGAGGCTAGGGGATCCAAGCCAGAGTGAACTAACACCAGACAGCCCACATCATGAAACTGTGAGCAACCCAGACATTGGGACCTCAGAGCAGAAGGCCCACATCCCCATGGTGATGGGAACATGACAGGAGTGTCCTGGCATCACTGGGCTCACATCAGAAAACGTGGGGTGCTCAGAAGTTAGGGCCTGACGCTAGAGGGCACTCATCACCGAGGGGAGGAGGCTCCCAGCAGGCTCCAGCTGCCACCAGAGGGCCAACGTCACCAAGGCGATGTGTGCCAGCCCGGCAGGAGTGACCTCACAGCAGAGGCCCCACCTCACAGAAGGGTGAGGAACACAGCCAGGATCAGACTCTCACCAGAGGGCCCACATCACCAAGGGGAAGGGAATCAGGCAGGAGTGTCCCCACATCAGTGGGACAACATCATCGAAAGGTGAGGATCCCAGCACATGTAGCCTCAAACCAGAGGAACCACATCACCAAGGGGTTCGGAATGAGGCTGGCAGGACCGGCCTCACAACACAGGGTCCATAGAATATAAAAGTTGAGGAATCCAGCAGTTGGAACCTCCCAGCAAGCGGCCCAGAGCACCGAGGCTATGGGATCCAGGCCGCAGTGAACTCACAGCAGAGGGCCCACATCATGAACCTGTGAGCAGCCCAGCCGTTGGGACCTCAGAACAGAAGGTCCACATCCCCATTGGGATGGGAACCTGGCAGGAGTGGCTTCGCACCACTTAGCACATATCAGAAAATGTTAGGAGCCCAGCAGTTAGGGCCTGACGCCAGGGGGCCCTCATAACTGAGGGGAGGAGACTCCCAGCAGGTTCCAACTGCCAACAGAGGGCCCACGTCTACAAGGTGGCATGCGCCAGCCAGGCAGTAGTGACCTCACAACAGAGGGCCTATCTCACAGAAGGGTGAGGAACCGAGGTAGGATGAGACTCTTGCCAGAGGGTCCACAAAACCAAGGGGATGGGAACCAGTCAGGACTGTCCTCTCACCAGTGGGGCCACATCATCGAAAGGTGAGGAACCCAGCACATGCGGCCTCATATCAGAGGACATACATCACAAAGGGGATGGGAGTGAGGCAGGTAGGAGTAGCCTAAAAACAGAGGGCCCAAAGAATAAAAAAGGTGAGGAATCCAGCATTTGGAACCTCCCAGCAGGCGGCCGAGAGCACAGAAGCTATGGGATGCAGGCAGGAGTGAACTAACAGCAGAGAGCCCACATCATGAAACTGTGAGCAACCCAGGCGTTGGGACCTCAGAGCAGAAAGCCCACATCCCCATGGGGATGGGAACCTGACAGGAGTGTCCTGGCATCACTGGGCTCACATCAGAAAACATGGGGAGCCCAGCAGTTAGGGCCTGATGCTAGAGGGCTGTCATCACCGAGGGCAGGAGGCTCCCAGCAGGTTCCATGTGCCAACAGAGGGCCCACGTTGCCAAGGTGATTTGTGCAAGTCAGGTAGGATTGACCTCACAGCAGAGGGCCTACCTCACAGAAGAGTGAGGAACCCAGCCAGGATAAGACTGTCACCAGAAGGCCCACATCACCAAGGGGATGGGAACCAGGCAGGAGTGTCCTCACACCAGTGGGGCCACATCATTGAAAGTTGCGGAACCCAGCATATGTGGCCTCAAACCAGAGGACCCACATCACAAAGGGGATGCGAGTGAGGCAGGCAGGAGGAGCATCGCAACACAGGCCCCATAGAATACAAAAGTTGAGGAATCGAGCAGTTGGAACCTTCCAGCAGGCGGCCAAGAGCACAGAGGCTATGGCATCCAGGCCAGAGTGAACTAACAGCAGAGAGCCCACATCATGAAACTGTGAACAACCCAGCCGTTGGGACCTCAGAACAGAAGGCCCACATCCCAATGGGTATGTGAACCTGGATGGAGTGTCTTCGAACCACTGGGCGCACATCACAAAATGTGGGGAGCCCAGCCGTTAGGGCCTGACGCCAGAGGGCCCTCATCACCGAGGGGAGGAGGCTCCCAGCAGGCTCCAAGTGCCACCACAGGGCTCATGTCCACAAGGCGAGGTGAGCAAGCCAGGCAGGAGTGACCTCACAGCAGACGGCCCACCTCACAGATGGGTGAAGAACCCAGCCAGGATCAGACTCTCAACAGAGGGCCCACATCACCAAGGGGATGTGAACCAGGCAGGAGTCTCCTAAGACCATTGGTCCCACATCATCGAAAGGTGAGGAACCCAGCACATGTGGCCTCAAACCAGAGGACACACATCACGCATGGGCTGGGAGTGAGGCAGGCAGGAGGATCCTCACAACAGAGGGCCCAAAAAATTAAAAAAGTGAGGAATCCAGCAGTTGGAACCTCCCAGCAGGCGGCCAAGAACACAGAGGCTATGGGATCCAGGCCACAGTGAACTAACACCAGAGAGCCCACATCATGAAACTGTGATCAACCCAGCCGTTGGAACGTCAGAGCAGAAGGCCCACATCCCCATGGAGATGGGAACCTAAGAGGAGTGCCCGAGCATCACTGGGCTCACTAAGAAAAGTTGGGGAGCCCAGCAGTTAGGGCTTGACATCAGAGGGCCCTCATCACAGAGGTGAGGAGGCTCCCAGCAGGGTCCAAGTGCCACCAGAGGGCTCATGTCAACAAGGCGAGGTGAGCAAGCCAGGCAAGAGTTACCTGATAGTAGAGGGCCCACCTCACAGATGGTTGAGGAACCCAGCCAGGATCAGACTCTCACCAGAGGGCCCACATCACAAAGGGGATGGGAACCAGTCAGGATTATCCTCACACCAGTGGGGCCTCATCATCTTAACGTGAGGAACCCAGCACATGTGTCCTCAAACCAGAGGACCCACATCACAAAGGGCCTTGGAGTGAGGCAGGCAGGAGTAGCCTCACAACACAGGGCACATAATATAAAATATGTGAGGATTCCAGCATTTAGACCTTCCAGCAGGCAGCTCAGAACACCGAGGCTATGGGATCCAGGCCACAGTGAACTCACAGCAGAGGGCCAACATCATAAAACTGTGAGCAACCCAGGCGTTGGGACCACAGAGCAGAAGGCCCACATCCCCATGGGAATGGGAACCTGGCTGGAGTGTCCTCGCACCACTGGGCGCACATCAGAAAATGTGGGGAGCCCACCATTTAGGGCCTGACGCCAGAGGGCCGTCATCACCGAGAGGAGGAGGCACCCTGCACGCTCCAACTGCCACCAGAGGGCTCACGTCTCCAAGGTGACGTGTGCCAGCCAGTCAGGAGTGACCTCACAGCAGAGGGCCTACCTCACAGAACGTTGAGGAACCCAGCCAGGATTAGACTCTGGCCAGAGGGCCCACCTCACCAAGGGGATGGTAACCAGGCAGGAGTGTCCTCACACGAGTGGGGCCACATCATCGAAAGGTGAGGAACGCAGCACATGTGGCCTCAAGCTATAGGACAGTCATCACCAAGGGGCTGGCAGCGAGGCAGGCAGGAGGAGCCTCACAACAGAGGGCACATAGAATAAAAAAGTTGAGGAATCCAGCAGTTGGAACCTCCCAGCAGGCGGCTCAGAGCACCGATGATAAGGGATCCTTGCCGGAGTGAACTCACAGCAGAGGGCCCACATCATGGTACTGTGAGCAAGCCAGCCGTTTTGACCTCAGAGCAGAAGGCCCATATCCCCATGGGGATGCGAACCTGGCAAGAGTGTCCTCACTCACTTGGCGCACATCAGAAAATGTGGGGAGCCCAGCAGTTATGGCCTAAGGCAAGAGGGCCCTCATCACCGAGGGGAGGAGGATCCCAGCACACTCCAACTGCCACCAGAGGGCCCACGTCGCCAAGGTGACTTGTGCCAGACAGGCATGATTGACCTCACAGCAGAGGGCCCACCTCACAGAAGGGTGAGGAACCCAGCCAGGATCAGACTCTCACCTGAGGGCCCACATCAGCAAGGGGATGGGAACCAGTCAGGACTGTCTTCCCTCCAGTGGGGCCACATCATTGAAAGGTGCGGAACCCAGCACATGTGGCCTCAAATCAGAGGACACATATCACAAAGGGAATGGGAGTGAGGCAGGCAGGAGTAGCCTAAAAACAGAGGGCCCAAAGAATAAGAAAGGTGAGGAATCCAGCAGTTGGAACCTCCCAGCAGGCAGCCGAGAGCACAGAAGCTATGGGATGCAGGCAGGAGTGAACTAACAGCAGAGAGCCCACATCATGAAACTGTGAGCAACCCAGGCGTTGGGACCTCAGAGCAGAAGGCCCACATCCCAATGGGGATGTGAACCTGGATGGAGTGTCCTCGCACCACTGGGTCGCACATCACGAAATGTGGGGAGCACAGCTCTTAGGGCCTGACGCCAGAGGGCCCTCATCACCGAGGGGAGGAGGCTCCCAGCAGGCTCCAAGTGCCACCACAGGGCTCATGTCCACAAGGCGAGGTGAGCAAGCCAGGGAGGAGTGACCTCACAGCAGACGGCCCACCTCACAGATGGGTGAAGAACCCAGCCAGGATCAGACTCTCAACAGAGGGCCCACATCACCAAGGGGATGTGAACCAGGCAGGAGTCTCCTAAGACCATTGGTCCCACATCATTGAAAGGTGAGGAACCCAGCACATGTGGCCTCAAACCAGAGGACACACATCACGAAGGGGCTGGGAGTGAGGCAGGCAGGAGGATCATCACAACAGAGGGCCCAAAAAATTAAAAAAGTGAGGAATCCAGCAGTTGGAACCTCCCAGCAGGCGGCCAAGAACACAGAGGCTATGGGATCCAGGCCACAGTGAACTAACACCAGAGAGCCCACATCATGAAACTGTGATCAACCCAGCCGTTGGAACGTCAGAGCAGAAGGCCCACATCTCCATGGAGATGGGAACCTAAGAGGAGTGCCCGAGCATCACTGGGCTCACTAAGAAAAGTTGGGGAGCCCAGCAGTTAGGGCCTGACGTCAGAGGGCCCTCATCACCGGGGGGCGGAGATTCCCAGCACGCTCCAACTGCCACCACACAGCTGACTTCACCAAGGCATTGTGTGCCAGCCATGCAGGAGTGACCTATCAGCAGAGGGTCTCCCTCACAGAAGGGTGAGGAACACAGCCAGGAACAGACTCTCACCAGGGGGCCCGCATAACCACGTGGATGAGAACCAGGCAGGAGTGTCCTCACACTAGTGGGGCCACATCATCGAAAGGTGAGGAACCCAGCAAAGGTGGCCACAAACCAGAGCACCCACATCACCAAGGGGTTGAGAGTGAGGTAGGTGTCTGGACAGGCATATTTAACACTCATTTCCCACCAGGAAGAGGAATTAACCAAAGGCTCAGCGTGCCCTGCCAGAAGCAGATTAGGGCCTGAAGCAGTCTTGCAGGTTTGCGGCCAGCTCACAAGAAAGCGAGTTGAAGAGAGGAGCTCAGGGGCCCTGTAATTCACAAACCTGCAGAGTTATAAATGACAGATAACGTCCAAAAATATATTGAAGTAAGGCTGCGAAGTGGACTTGAAAGCGGGGCAGAATTTCAGGAAACCGATTTCAGGAGGTAGACTGGATTTGCATTTAAAGCATAAGAAAAGAGGCAGAACATCGACAATGATGCACTTGGCAAAAAAGGACGTATGAGTTTGTTCCTGAATATATTCAGGAAAAAACACATACGCCCTTTTTGGCAAACCAAGCAAGCTTGCAATGGAAATCCGAACTACTATGAAGTGTCATTTCCCCCCTGTCTAAAGGGCCATCTGAAAAAAGTGTAAAATCCAGAAAGGCAAGACAGGCCATGGGGAAAAAGGAGCCTTGTTATGCTGATGGGCGGGATGTAAATTGCCAAAAGCCACTCTGGAGAAGTGTATGGTGTTTCCTGATACATCTGAAAAACAAAGCAACAGAGTCTAGGGCATTTCCACGTATGGTCCTATAGCTTAGGGAAATTAAAATCAAAAAGACACAGCCACCCCAAAATTTGGGATGGCTCTGTTTACAGGAACCTCTTCTACGGTACAAGTTAAATATCCCAGAGAACAAATAATTGATAAAGAAGTTGCGGTACTTACGTACAACAGAATACCACTCAGCAATGAAATCTGTGTCACCAGGCCTGTACCAGCATAATGAGTGGATTGAGGCACGATGATTCTAAGTGAAATAAGTCACACAGAAAAAGAAACATCATAAGGTATCACTAATGCACGGAATGTAAACTTGGCTACACAGGAACTGAATTACAAAACAGAACAGGGTCTCAAGTTTAGAAAACCAACTTATGCTTGCTTAAGGGGAAAGGTGAGTTGGGGTGCTGCATAAAACCAGAGTTTGAAATTAGCACAGATACCGTTCCATAAGCCAAATATGTAATAGACAAGACCTACCCCTTGCTCAACAAAATGGACTCAACAATGAGGTATCACCTCACACCTGTTAGAATGGGCATCATCTGAAAATCTACAAACAACAAATGCTGGAATGGGTGTGGAGAAAAGGAAGCCTCTTCCACTACTGTTGGGAATATAAATTGATACAGTCACTATGGAGAACAATATGGAGTTTCTTAAGAAACTAATAATAGAATTACCATATGATACAGCAATCCCAGTACTGGACATATACCCAGACAAAACCATAAATCAAAAAGAGACATTCACCGCAATGTTCATTGCATCACTATTTACAATATCGAGGTAATGGAAGCAACCTAAATGGCCACAGACAGACGAATGCATAAAGATGTGGTACATATATAAAATGGAATATTACTAAGCCATGAAAGGAATGAAATTGGGTCATTTGTAGAGACGTAGATGGATCTAGAGACTGTCATACAGAGTGAAGTAAGTCAGAAAGAGAAAAACAAATCTTGTATATTCATGCATATATGTGGAACCTAGAAAAACTGTACAGATTAACCGTTTTGCAAGGCATAAATAGAGCAACAGATGTAGACAACAATCGTATGGACAACAAGGGGGGAAAGCTCTTGGGGGGGTGGTGGTGGGAGGAGTTGAGAGATTGGGATTGGCATGTAAACATTTATATGTATAAAATAGATAACCAATAAGAACCTGCTGTATAAAAATATAAAATAAAATTAAAAATTAAAAAGAAATAAAATTTAAAAAACAAAACAGAAAAAACAATTATTCCCTTCACATACATGTATTTATATGAATAAATTATTTCCATGCTTATATCTGTAAATACAAAAAAGAGGAATAAAATCTACCTTGAACCAAAAACGAAAAAGAGAAAAAAAAAACAGAACCCACCAGTTACTCAGAGGAAAACAGTATCAGGGCCCTTGCTCCAGTTGTAAACAATTCTGAAGTTGGTCAGTGGTGGGGAATCGTCTCCCATTCAGCCAGCAGCCCCCACACCACAAGCGTCCTCATTGCAAAGCTGGGGCACCGTGCCGAGGCATCTGTGAGTGAACGTGAGCTGAGCCCCAGGCCAGTTGCGGCTGAACTGTTCCCACCCTTCCCATGTAAAACACCTGAATATATACAAGGACTTGAAAGCCTAGAGGAAGGGCCATGGAGCCACATGAGTGACAGCATACCAGCTGACTTGGTGCCTGTAGGCCAGCCAGGATGGCCCTGGCCCTGGGTGCTCTTCTGGAAGATTTCCATTTCCCTGCCTGAGATACCCATCCTGTCCCTGCCCCCACTGCTTTTTTCCTTCCTCACCTCTGCCCAGGGAGAAATTCCAGCAGCAGGTATGGGTGACACATCCTCTTCTTTAGCAGGTGGCAGCCTGGCAACTGCTGCAGAAAGTCCAGCAGAGCCCCACTCACACTGGGCCACCCACAAAGCCGTGGCCTCTCACTCCCTCCCACCAGCCCAGCCCCGAGACTGCTGACAGGGCAGAGAAAATGGCGTCAGGCACAGCTGCAGGGGCTCTTGCTGCCTGGAGTGGTATTTATATTGATCTCAACCCAGGCACACCTGGGGAGGGCTGGCCGGCACCGTAAGGCTGCCCAGGTCAGCCAATCATCACCCCTCAGGGGCTCACAGTTGCAGAAAATGGAACTTGCTGAACCGGCCAGGTCCAAGGAACAGGTGTGGGCTCCTGAGAGTCAGGATAGACAAGGGGCTGCAGCTTTGGCTTGTTTTCTAATCATTTTATCTGGCCCATGAGTGGGAGACAACTTCAAGAAAAGCCTCTCCTAATGAGAGGAACCCAGGAGTCAGGGAGAGGAGGGGTGGGTGGTGGTTGGAGACAGAGGCCTGGTGCCCCGGGTGCAGTGGAAGTCTCTGGAAGACCAGGTGGAGGGAGGCCACACAGAGTGATGCCCAGGGTCACAGACCTGTCGGAGCTGCTGTTTGTTAGTTCAAGTCCTGCTCTGAGGTGCTCTGTGTCAGCTCTGAGCGACAGGTGAGATGGGGGTGCTCTTCAATGAGGGCTATGTGCACGGTTCCTGTGTGCCCAGCCCTGCCACGGTACCTGCAAGGGTAGCTCTGTATCCTGGGAGAGGCCTGACCACGAGAGCCCCGTGGGCTGGGTTGGGGGTGGGGTACCTGCCCAGGAGAGCTCCATATCCTGGGATTGGCCTGACCACGAGAGCCCCATGGGCTGCTGGGGACCTGGTAAAGGATGTCAGGACAGTCAGTGAAGCCACCGAGGATATACCTCCAGTTGCTCCTAATTCCTACACCCTGCTGGTCATTCTACCAACCACCAGGACATGGTATTCTGTATTAGTCTTCAATGATGCCTTCTTTTGTATTCCATTAGTCCCAGAGTCACAAGAAATTTTGGCTTGTGAGTGGCAGGACTCAACATACAACTAAAACAATACTTCCGGGCCGTCTTGCCCCAAGGGTTCAAAAATTCCCACATCATCTTTGGGGAAAGCTTAGCTAAAGACCAAAAAGTTCTACCTCTGGAAAAGGAAACCCTCCTTCAATATGCAGACGACATTCTGATCGCCAGCCCTACTAAGGAGGCCTCTGAACTACCAAGCCAATAAAGGATAGAAGTTGTCCAAGAAAAAGCTCAAATATCACAGACTGCGGTGACCTGCCTGGGCTTCATTCTCACACAAGGTCAGAGAAGCCCATCCCAGGAAAGGGAAGAAACCATTTGCAGCCTTACCCCTTTCTAAAACTAGAAGACAGCTTAGGGGTTCCTGGGGAGACCAGGGTTTGCTGCTTCTGGATCCCTAACTACAGTCTACTAGCTGGGCCTCTATATGAAACACTGAAAGGAAAAGATGATGATCATTTTGAACAGAATCCAGAAGTGGTCTTTCAAGAATGGAAAGAGCAGTCAATTCAGACCCTTGCCCTGGAACTCCCTAATTGAGCTAAACCCTTTGACCTTTCCATTCCCGGTGAAAGGTGAATCGCCATTGGAGAATTAGTGCAAAAACTGGGACCACTTGAAATGGAACAACGCAAGAATGCCATCCAGGTAGGATAAACTACAGTCACCAAGGGGCTTGGCCCACTGCCACATCTGGCCAAGATACTGGCGGTATCTAAAAACCTGGAAATCAGCAGCCCAAAAGGCCACCTCCCTCCTAAGGGAAAAGGACCCCACGTGGTGATCCTAATCACCAACCATGCCCTGAAGTTGCAGGGTTCGCTCCGTGGGCACACCGACCTCGAGTGAGGAGGCCCTCCAACTCCAACATCCAGAGAGATAACCGGGAGCAACAGGACACCATGACGACTCGTGTGAACATCACTTGACCTGGAGTTTCTCTCATAAAACAACAATAGTGTGTCCCGAAGGAGTAGACTACTGCTTGCATGACTTACTGCACCCGGAGGGGAGCTAATAATCTTGGCGGGGGAAACCTATATCACACTGTCACCATAGAAAAGCCTACAGACACCGTGATGATGGTGGCCAATAAGACCGGCTGGACTCCTGTTTACTTCAAAAGGCTGTTGACTCAGTGGGCATCATGGTCCTTGATCACCACTGACCCTGGACTGTCTGGGAGTTGAGCGGGCAGGGCTCTGACACCTGGTGCTGTTTTTACGTTAATTCAGGGGCCTAATTGAAGAAAGAGCAGACTACTGGTCAGAGCATCTAGGCTGGCAGAAACGGTCAGCCTAAGGTGACCAAACAAATGTGGGCTGGGGTGAAACCGGCCCCCACAGCGTCTCTGCACATCTCTTTCCTGGACCCTTAAAGGTCATTAGAATCTATAACACTTCCAATGCTGGTGCTCAGGCGGACGAGCAGGGAGGCAGGGGTCCTGGGGCCAATCAACGTCACCTGGAGGCTGCTGGGGAGAAGTTCTGACCCTCATCCCCTGGTATGAGGGCTCCCAACTCAGCACTCAGCAGTTACAGAAGAAGGGTCTGCACCCTCAGCACTCCAAGAATGAGGAACGGGACAAAAGGCAGAGGAGGGGTTTGTCCCCAGCAAAGCCCATTAAAAATCCCTGGGAGATAAAAATAGAATCTGGGCAATAAAGTCAAGTCTGACCTTTTTTATCCTTTGTGCTTTGTCTAATTTCACGTGCTCCTAGGGTCCCGCATGCAGAGGTTCCACACCCGGCACTTCAGACCAGATTTCCTAGTGCAGAATGGCTGGGTCGACACCTCAGCTCCTGGGGCCCAGTGCAGACTCCGAGATATAGAGCCTGAGCTGCAGCCAACCCGGCCCTCAAGAGCTCCGCCCCCTCCCTCCCACTGACTCTGACAGGATCTCTACACAGCAGCCCAGCCCACAGCCCACGGGGTAGTGCATGCTCTCACCTCTCCATTCTCTGATCAAAATATAAAGTTTCCTTTGCTTGTGAACCAAACTCAGTCTCGATCTGTTGGCCCCAATGACGCTGGGCAGGGGGACACTTGTTGGGGTCCACTCTGGAGGATCAGTAACAGAAATTGAGACTATTGTAACTTCAATGAACAGATGTGTGAGCCAAACTGTAGTTAACATAGAACAGTTTATAAGGCTCGGGTAAAATAAGATGTTTCTAACACTTCCATTTGATATTTCCATCACTTTATTATAAGCAAGTTCAGTGCAAAGGTTTGTCTTATTTGTCAGGTCAATATTAGAGAAATGAAGTGATTTCTTTCCAAGGATGTACATCTAATAATCTTGGTTAAAGCTTCAATCTTGTTTTAAATGCTTTTCCATTGAAAATGATACCTCTCTTTCAGCTCCCCCATTTCTGAGAAGTATAAAATCTTATAATTTATTATTACCAAAGGGGAAAGGTGGGAGGAGGGATAAATTAACAGTTTGGAATTAACACATACACACTGCTATGTATAAAATAGATCATCAACAAGGAACTACTGTATAACACAGGGAACTACACTCAATATTTTGCAATAACCTATAAGGGGAAATAATCGGAAAAAGAATAGATATTTTTATTGACATCATCTATCAATGACAGTTAAAGTGTAACCTAAGGGAAGCTGGTGGTGAGTGCTTCTGACCCTGAAGACTTCAATCATCTAAAGTTTGGACTCTGCCTACTCCCCAAGGCCCTTCATGAACATATGTGTAGCATAGCTTAAAAAATTCCCCAGTTTGGGTTTCGGGGAGACACTGATTTTGAAAAAGCTCTGGTGTTCTCCTTACATGAATGGGACTCTTCCTACTGCTAAAACATGTCTGTCACACCCAGAGGATGGTATACCGTCTGATCGGGAAGAGTTTGAAAAAGGCATCTCATCTCCTCATCTCCTGGTGCTCGGGTTCACCCCTCCAGGGTCTTTACTAACAGTCTCCCCACTTGGAGATGTCAGCACTGTCAACATCCTGTTGCGTACAGTTTGGAATTTGTCCAGAGGATGAAGCGGAAGGATGAGGAACAATGAGAGACAAGTCCTAGGTGTTCAGACAGGCACATGTCACTCTAATTTCCAATCAGGAAGACGAATTGACCAAAGGCTAGGGTTGCCCATGGAAACAGTATAGGGCTTGAGGAAATCCCACTGCTTTGTGGCCAGTTCCCATAAACACAAGTTGAACAATGGAACTCAGGGGCAGTAAAATTCACGAAACTGCAGAGTTGAAAATATCTATCACTGAAAAATGTCTTGAGGAAAGTCAGAGAAAAGGATTGGTAAGCAAGGGAGAATGGCAGGAAAGGGATTTGAGGAGGTAGAAAGGACTCACCATTAAGCACAAGAAAAGGGGCTGAACATTGCCAACATTGCAGTTGGCCAAAAAGGCTGTATGCGTTTTTTTCTGTATATATTCAAGAAAAGGGCATACACTTTTTTAGCCAACCAAACAGGTGGGCACTGGAAATCAATACTACAAAAGATATCACTTCACATCAGTCAGAAGAGCCATCCTCATAAAGTGTAAACACCAGAAATGCAGGACAGGGCAAGGAGAAGAGGGAGCCCTGTGAGGCTTATAGTGGAAATGTATATTGCCAATGGCCATTCTGGAGAAGTGTATTGTGTTTACTAAAGCATCTAAAAAATGAGCTACAGAGCATAGGGCACTTGCACTCATGGGCGTATATCTTGGGAAAAACAAAAATCGAGAGGACACAGGCACCCCAATGTTTACTGCCTCTCTGTTTAAAAGATCCTCGACTAAGATATAACTTAAATGTCTCTGGAGGGAAAAAATGGATAGAGATGTGGTACTTATGTAGAGTGGAATATTACTCAGCCTGGAAATCAATGAAATATGGCCAGTTGTAACAACTCCGGAGGAGTTACGTATGATCATTCTAAGTGACATAATTCAAAAAGAAAAAGACACATATCATAAGATATCACTTAAAGGTGGAATCCAAAATGGCTACACATGAAATAAATTACAAAACAAAAACATAGTCAAATATGTAGAAAACACACGTAAGGCTGCTAAACGGGAAAGGTGGGGAGGGGTGAGGCATCATCCAGGAGGTTGAAATTAGCAAAGATACCATTCCAAATACCAAACTGATAATCAACAAGGCCTACACAGTAGCTAAAAGAACTGCACTCAGCACACTCAAGTCACCGGAAAAGAATATATATGACTGGTAAGAATCTGAAAAAGAATTTATTGATGTCTCTCTGTATGTGAATCAAGTGGATGTACAGCAGCAAGAAACAGAGCTTTGAAAATCAGCTGCAACCAATATAGTAATAAATTGAAAAAAATAAACGACAGAGAGACAGAGAAAACCTCTTACAACTTTTCCTCAGAGACGGTGATGCAACATGGATTGAACACATCTAGACCCACAGCAGGATGAGACATAAGGCTGGAAACTGTTCGTGCTAAGAGAAATGTGAGGTTGGGTGAGGAAATGCACACCCTTTAAAGTAATACTACCTGGTACCCATTCAATGGGTCCCAAATCTGCAGGTTCAAGGAATCTTCCTACAGCTAAAACATGCATGGAAAACCCAGAGGACTGTACACCATGTGATCGGGAGATGTGTCTAAAATGCACCTCATTTATCCTCTCCTGGTGCTCCTGTTCATCATTCCAGCCACGTTACTTAGAATCTCCCCACTTAGAGAATCAGCACATTTAAACTTCTGTTTCACACATTTTGCAAATTGTGAGGAGGATGAACGGGAAGAGGGAGAACCAATGAGAGAATAGTTGTAGGGGTTTGGACGGGCACATGTCACTCTAATTTCCCATTAAGAATAAGAATTAAAAAAAGGCTCAGCCCGCCTCGCCGGAGCCAAAATAGGACCTGAAGCAATCCTGCGGCTTTGAGGCCAGCTCACAAAAGAACAACTTAAAAAATGGAGCTCAGGGTCACTGCAATTCACAAACCTGCAGAGTTATAAATGAAAACTAACATCCAAAAATATGTTGACGTAAGGCAAAGAAGAGGATCTGAATGCAAGACAGAATTGCAAGAAATAGATTTCAAGAGATAGATTGGACTCGTCTTTAAAGCACATGAAAAGCGGCAGAATTTCGACAATGATGCAGTTGGCCCAAAAGGGAGTATGCGTTTTTTCCTGAATATATCGAGGAAAAAACGCATACGCACTTTATGGGCAACCAAGCAAGCAAGCAATGCAAATGTGCACAACAAAGAAGTCTCATTTCCCACCGGTCAAAAGGGCCATCCAAAAAAATTGTAAAAACCAGAAATGCAGGACAGGCCATGGAGAACAGGGAGCCTTTATACGCTGATGGACAGTCTGTGAACTGCCAAGAGCCACTCTGGAGAAGTGTATGGTGGTTCCTAAATCATCTAAAAAACAGAGCTACAGAGCATAGGGCACTTCCAATCATGGAAGTATATCTAGGGAAGTCTAAAAATCAACAAGACACAAGCACACCACAGTTTAGGGCTACTCTGTTTACAAGAACCTCAACTTCAGTACACCTTAAATATCCCAGGAAAGAGAACAATGGATAAAGAAAATGTGGTACTTATGTACAATGGAATATCTCTTCACCATGAAATCAATGTAATAAAGCTAGTAGAAGGATAAAGAGTGGATTTAGGTCCGATAATACTACTTGAAATAAGTCAAACAGAAAAAGAAACATATCATAAGATATCACTTATAGAGGGAGGATAAATATGGCTGCACAAAAAATGAATTACAAAACAGAACAGTGTCTCACATTTAGAAAACACACTTATGTCAGCTTAAGGGGAAAGGAGAGGTGGGATGATGCATAAAACCAGAGTTTGAAATTAGCACAGATACCATTCAATAAACCAAATAGATATTAGACAAGATCTACACCTTGCTCAATGAACTGGCCTCAACACACCCTATACACTGCAGAGAAATATATCTGAGTAATAAGAATCTTAAAACCCATGTATTGATATATCTCCATAAGGGAATCAAGTGTGTGCAGAGCGGCCAAACACAGCAGTGAAAATGAGCTAAACCCCATTATAGAAATAAATTTTAAAACCAAAACGCAGAAACAATGAAAGAGAGAAAAATTCTTACAAAATTCGCTCAGGGGCTGTGATGCAACCTGGAATGACCACATATAAACCCACAGCTGGATAAGACATAAGGCTGGACACTTGGGGCTGAGAGGATTGGTGAGCTTTGGTGAGCAACTGCCGAAAGTTTAATGCAATACTTCATGCTACTCATTCCAAGGGTCCCAACACTCCAGGTTGAAGGGAATCTTCCTACAGCTAAACCATGCATGGGAAATCCAACAGATGGTATACCATATGATGGGGAAAGGTTTCTAAAACGCACCACATTTTCCTCTCTTGGGGCTCCGGATCAACATTCCAGCCACTTTACTAACAACATCCCCACATGGAGAGTCAATGCCTTTAAGTTCCGGTATCGCAGAGTCTGCAGTTAGTGCGGAGGATGAATGGGAATAGGGGCAACCAGTGAGAAAATAGCTGTAGCGGTTTCAATGGGCACATGTCACTCTAATTTCACATCAGGAAGAAGAATTAACCAAAGGCAGAGCAAGGCGCCCCAGAAGAAGAATAGGGCCTGAAGAAATCCTGTGGATATGAGGCAAGATCACAAAAATAAGAGCTGAAAAATGGAGCTAAGGGCCACTGCAATTCAAAAACCTGCAGAGTTATACAGGCCAACTATTTTCCAAAATATATATTGAGGTAAGGCTATGAAGAGGCACTAACAGCAAGGCAGAATTGCAGGACACCGATTTCAAGAGGTAGAATAGAATTGCACTGAAAACATATGAAAAGACTCAGAAGGTTGACAATGATGCACATGGCCAAAAAGGGCGTATGCGTTTTTTCCTGAATATATTCAGGAAGAAACGCATATGCACTTTCTGGCCAACCAAGCAAGCTTGCAAAGGAAATCTGCACTACAATGAAGTCTCACTTTCCCCCAGTCAAAAGGGCCATCTGAAAAAAGTGTAAAATCCAGAAAGGCAGGACAGGCCATGGAGAACTGGGAGCCTTGTCATGCTGACGGGCAGGATGTAAACTGCCAACAGCCACTCTGGAGAAGTGTATGGTGTTTCCAGAAACATCCAAAAAACAAAGCAACAGAGCCAAGGGCACTTCCACTTATGGTCCTATAGCTTAGGGAAATTAAAATCAAAAAGACACAGCCACCCCAAAGTTTGGGACGGTTCTGTTTACAAGAACCTCATTTATGGTACAAATTCAATATCACAGAAAGCGAAAAATGGAAAAAGAAGTTGTGGTACTTACGTACAATGCAATATCACTCAGCAATGAAATCTATGTCATCAGGCCCGTAGCAGCATAATGAGTGGATTCAGGTACGATGATTCTAAGTAAAATAAGTCACACAGAAAAAGAAACATGATAAGATATCACTACTACACGGAATGTAAACGTGGCTACACAGGAACTGAATTACAAAAGAGAACAGGATCTCAAATGTAGAAAACCAACTTACGCTTGTTAAGGGGAAAGGTGAGTTGGGGTGCTGCATAAAACCAGAGATTGAAATTAGCACAGATACCGTTCCATAAGCCAAATATGTAATACACAAGAGCTACTCCTTGCTCAACGAAGTGGACTCAACACCCCATATTAAACGCCTAAGAATATACCTGACTAGTAAGAATCTTAAAACCTATGGATTTATATGTCTCTGAAAGAGAATCAAGCGTGTGTACAGCGGCATAAACGGAGCAGTGATAGGATTGGTGAGGATCGGTGAGCAAATACAGACCCCTTAAAGTCATATTGCATGGTACCCATTCCATGGGTCTCAACTCTCCAGGTTTAAGGGATTCTTCCTTCAGCTAAAACATGCATGTGGAACCCAGAGTATGATCCACCTGTGATCAGGAAACGTGTTCAAATGTGACTCAGTTTTCGTCCCCCGGTACTCGGGTGCAACATTCCAGACGCTTTACTAACACTCTCCCCACTTGGAGAGTCAGTGCCTTTAACCTCTTGTTTGGCCCAGTTTGCAATTTCTGCGGAAAATGAACAGGAATAGGGAGAACCAATGAGAGACTAGCTGGAGGTGTCTGGACGGGCAAATTTAACTCTCATTTCCCACCAGGAAGAGGAATTAACCAAAGGCTCAGCGTGCCATGCCGGAACCACACTAGGGCCTGAAGCAATCCTGCGGTGTTGTGGCCAGCTCACAAGAAAGCGAGTTGAAGAAAGGAGCTCAGGGGCACTGTCATTCACAAACCTGCAGAGTTATAAATGACACCTATCGTCCAAAAATATATTGAAGTAAGGCTGCCAAGAGGACTTGAAAACGGGGCAGAATTGCAGGAAACCGATTTCAGGAGGTAGACTGGAATTGCATGTAAAGCATAGGAAAAGAGGCAGAACGTCCACAATGATGCACTTGGCCAAAAAGGGCGTATGCGTTTTTTCCTGAATATATTCAGGAAAAAACGCATACATATTTTTTGGCCAACCAAGCAAGCTTGCAAAGGAAATCTACACTACAATGAAGTCTCACTGCCACCCGGTCAAAAGGGCCATCTGAAAAAAGTGTAAAATCCAGAAAGGCAGGAGAGGCCATGGAGAACTGGGAACCTTGTTATGCTGATGGGCGGGATGTAAATTGCCAACAGCCACTCTGGAGAAGTGTATGGTGTTTCCTGAAACATCTTAAAAACAAAGCAACAGAGCCTAGGACAATTCCACTTATGGTCCTATAGCTTAGGGAAATTAAAATCAAAAAGACACAGCCACCCCAAAGTTTGGGACGGCTCTGTTTACAAGAACCTCGTTTACGGTACAAGTTCAATATCGCAGAAAGCGAAAAATGGATAAAGAAGTTGTGGTACTTACGTACAATGCAATATCACTCAGCAATGAAATCTATGTCATCAGGCCCGTAGCAGCATAATGAGTGGATTCAGGTACGATGATTCTAAGTGAAATAAGTCACACAGAAAAAGAAACATCATAAGATATCACTACTACACGGAATGTAAACTTGGCTACACAGGAACTGAATTACAAAACAGAACAGGGTCTCAAATGTAGAAAACCAACTTATGCTTCTTTAAGGGGAAAGGTGAGTTGGGTGGCTGCATAAAACCAGAGATTGAAATTAGCACAGATACCGTTCCATAAGCCAAATATGTAACAGAAAAGAGCTACTCCTTGCTCAACGAAGTGGACTCAACACCCCATATTAAACGCCTAAGAATATACCTGACTAGTAAGAATCTTAAAACCTATGGATTTATATGTCTCCGAAAGAGAATCAAGCGTGTGTACAGCGGCATAAACGCAGCAGTGATAGGATTGGTGAGGATTGGTGAGCAAATGCAGACCCTTTGAAGTCACATTGCATGGTACCCATTCCATGGGTCTCAACTCTCCAGGTTTAAGGGATTCTTCCTTCAGCTAAAACATGTATGTGGAACCCAGAGTATGATCCACCGTGTGATCCGGAAATGTGTTCAAAGGTGTCTCAGTTTTCGTCCCCTGGTACTCGGGTGCAACATTCCAGACGCTTTACTAACACTCTCCCCACTTGGAGAGTCAGTTCCTTTAACCTCCTGTTTGTCCCAGTTTGCAATTTCTGCGGAAAATGAACAGGAATAGGGAGAACCAATGAGAGACTAGCTGGAGGTGTCTGGACGGCAAATTTAACTCTCATTTCTCACCAGGAAGAGGAATTAACCAAAGGCTCAGCGTGCCATGCCGGAACCACACTAGGGCCTGAAGCAATCCTGCGGTGTTGCGGCCAGCTCAAAAGAAAGCGAGTTGAAGAAAGGAGCTCAGGGGGACTGTCACTCACAAACCTGCAGAGTTATAAATGACAGCTATCGTCCAAAAATATATTGAAGTAAGGCTGCCAAGAGGACTTGAAAGCGGGGCAGAATTGCAGGAAACCGATTTCAGGAGGTAGACTGGAATTGCATGTAAAGCATAGTAAAAGAGGCAGAACGTCCACAATGATGCACTTGGCCAAAAAGGGCGTATGCGTTTTTTCCTGAATATATTCAGGAAAAAACGCATACGCCCTTTTTGGCCAACCAAGCAAGTTTGCAAAGGAAATCTGCACTACAATGAAGTCTCACTGCCCCCCGGTCAAAAGGGCCATCTGAAAAATGTGTAAAATCCAGAAAGGCAGGACAGGCCATGGAGAACTGGGAGCCTTGTTATGCTGATGGGCGGGATGTAAATTGCCAACAGCCACTCTGGAGAAGTGTATGGTGTTTCCTGAAACATCTACAAAACAAAGCAACAGAGCCTAGGGCACTTCCACTTATGGTCCTATAGCTTAGGGAAATTAAAATCAAAAACACACAGCCACCCCAATGTTTGGGACGGTTCTGTTTACAAGAACCTCGTTTACGGTACAAGTTCAATATCACAGAAAGTGAAAAATGGATAAAGAAGTTGTGGTACTTACGTACAATGCAATATCACTCAGCAATGAAATCTATGTCATCAGGCCCGTAGCAGCATGACGAGTGGATTCAGGTACGATGATTCTAAGTGAAATAAGTCACAGAGAAAAAGAAACATCATAAGATATCACTACTACATGGAATGTAAACTTGGCTACACAGGAACTGAATTACAAAACAGAACAGGGTCTCAAATGTAGAAAACCAACTTATGCTTCCTTAAGGGGAAAGGTGAGTTGGGGTGCTGCATAAAACCAGAGATTGAAATTAGCACAGATACCGTTCCATAAGCCAAATATGTAATAGACAATAGCTACTCCTTGCTCAACGAAGTGGACTAAACACCACATATTAAACGCCTAAGAATATATCTGACTAGTAAGAATCTTAAAACCTATGGATTTATATGTCTCCGAAGGAGAATCAAGCGTGTGTACAGCGGCATAAACGCAGCAATGATAGGATTGGTGAGGATCGGTGAGCAAATGCAGACCCTTTGAAGCCATATTGCATGGTACCCATTCCATGGGTCTCAACTCTCCAGGTTTAAGGGATTCTTCCTTCAGCTAAAACATGCATGTGGAACCCAGAGTATGATCCACCGTGTGATCGGGAAACCTGTTCAAAGGTGTCTCAGTTTTCGTCCCCTGGTACTCGGGTGCAACATTCCAGACGCTTTACTAACACTCTCCCCACATGGAGAGTCAGTGCCTTTAACCTCCTGTTTGTCCCAGTTTGCAATTTCTGCGGAAAATGAACAGGAATAGGGAGAACCAATGAGAGACTAGCTGGAGGTGTCTGGACGGGCAAATTTAACTCTCATTTCCCACCAGGAAGAGGAATTAACCAAAGGCTCAGCGTGCCGTGCCGGAACCACACTAGGGCCTGAAGCAATCCTGCGGTGTTGCGGCCAGCTCACAAGAAAGCGAGTTGAAGAAAGGAGTTCAGGGGCACTGTCATTCACAAACCTGCAGAGTTATAAATGACAGCTATCGTCCAAAAATATATTGAAGTAAGGCTGCCAAGAGGACTTGAAAGTGGGGCAGAATTGCAGGAAACCGATTTCAGGAGGTAGACTGGAATTGCATGTAAAGCATAGGAAAAGAGGCAGAACGTCCACAATGATGCCCTTGGCCAAAAAGGGCGTATGCGTTTTTTTATGAATATATTCAGGAAAAAACGCATACGTCCTTTTTGGCCAACCAAGCAAGCTTGAAAAGGAAATCTGCACTACAATGAAGTCTCACTGCCCCCCGGTCAAAAGGGGCATCTGAAAAAAGTGTAAAATCCATAAAGGCAGGACAGGCCATGGAGAACTGGGAGCCTTGTTATGATGATGGGCAGGATGTAAATTGCCAACAGCCACTCTGGAGAAGTGTATGGTGTTTCCTGAAACATCTAAAAAAAAAAGCAACAGAGCCTAGGGCACTTCCGCTTATGGTTCTATAGCTTAGGGAAATTAAAATCAAAAAGACACAGCCACCCCAAAGTTTGGGACGCCTCTGTTTACAAGAACTTCGTTTACGGTACAAGTTCAATATCGCAGAAAGCGAAAAATGGATAAAGAAGTTGTGGTACTTACGTACAATGCAATATCACTCAGAAATGAAATCTATGTCATCAGGCCCGTAGCAGCATAATGAGTGGATTCAGGTACGATGATTCTAAGTGAAATGAGACACACAGAAAAAGAAACATCATAAGATATCACTACTACACGGAATGTAAACTTGGCTACAGAGGAACTGAATTACAAAACAGAACAGGGTCTCAAATGTAGAAAATCAACTTATGCTTGCTTAAGGGGAAAGGTGAGTTGGGGTGCTGCATAAAACCAGAGATTGAAATTAGCACAGATACCGTTCCATAAGCCAAATATGTAATAGACAAGAGCTACTCCTTGCTCAACGAAGTGGACTCAACACCCTATTTTAAACGCCTAAAAATATACCCGACTTGTAAGAATCTTAAAACCTATGGATTTATATGTCTCCAAAAGAGAATCAAGAGTGTGTACAGTGCCATAAATGCAGCAGTGAAAGGATTGGTGAGGATCGGTGAGCAAATGCATACTCTTTGAAGCCATATTGCATGGTACCCATTCCATGGGTCTCAACTCTCCAGGTTTAAGGGATTCTTCCTTCAGCTAAAACATGCATGTGGAACCCAGAGTATGATCCACCGTGTGATTGGGAAACGTGTTCAAAGGTGTCTCAGTTTTCGTCCCCTGGTACTCGGGTGCAACATTCCAGATGCTTTACTAACTCTCTCCCCACTTGGAGAGTCAGTGCCTTTAACCTCCTGTTTGGCCCAGTTTGCAATTTCTGCGGAAAATGAACAGGAATAGGGAGAACCAATGAGAGACTAGCTGGAGGTGTCTGGACGGGCAAATTTAACTCTCATTTCCCACCAGGAAGAGGAATTAACCAAAGGCTCAGCGTGCCATGCCAGAACCACACTAGGGCCTGAAGCAATCCTGCGGTGTTGCGGCCAGCTCACAAGAAAGCGAGTTGAAAAAAGGAGCTCAGGGGCACTGTCATTCACAGACCTGCAGAGTTATAAATGACAGCTATCGTCCGGAAATATATTGGAGTAAGTCTGCCAAGAGGACTTGAAAGCGGGGCAGAATTGCAGGAAACCGATTTCAGGAGGTAGACTGGAATTGCATGTAAAGCATAGGAAAAGAGGCAGAACGTCCACAATGATGCACTTGGCCAAAAAGGGCGTATGCGTTTTTTCCTGAATATATTCAGGAAAAAACGCATACGCCCTTTTTGGCCAATCAAGCAAGTTTGCAAAGGAAATCTGCACTACAATGAAGTCTCACTGCCCCCCGGTCAAAAGGGCCATCTGAAAAATGTGTAAAATCCAGAAAGGCAGGACAGGCCATGGAAAACTGGGAGCCTTGTTATGCTGATGGGCGGGATGTAAATTGCCAACAGCCACTCTGGAGAAGTGTATGGTGTTTCCTGAAACATCTACAAAACAAAGCAACAGAGCCTAGGGCACTTCCACTTATGGTCCTATAGCTTAGGGAAATTAAAATCAAAAACACACAGCCACCCCAATGTTTGGGACGGTTCTGTTTACAAGAACCTCGTTTACGGTACAAGTTCAATATCACAGAAAGTGAAAAATGGATAAAGAAGTTGTGGTACTTACGTACAATGCAATATCACTCAGCAATGAAATCTATGTCATCAGGCCCGTAGCAGCATGACGAGTGGATTCAGGTACGATGATTCTAAGTGAAATAAGTCACAGAGAAAAAGAAACATCATAAGATATCACTACTACATGGAATGTAAACTTGGCTACACAGGAACTGAATTACAAAACAGAACAGGGTCTCAAATGTAGAAAACCAACTTATGCTTCCTTAAGGGGAAAGGTGAGTTGGGGTGCTGCATAAAACCAGAGATTGAAATTAGCACAGATACCGTTCCATAAGCCAAATATGTAATAGACAATAGCTACTCCTTGCTCAACGAAGTGGACTAAACACCACATATTAAACGCCTAAGAATATATCTGACTAGTAAGAATCTTAAAACCTATGGATTTATATGTCTCCGAAGGAGAATCAAGCGTGTGTACAGCGGCATAAACGCAGCAATGATAGGATTGGTGAGGATCGGTGAGCAAATGCAGACCCTTTGAAGCCATATTGCATGGTACCCATTCCATGGGTCTCAACTCTCCAGGTTTAAGGGATTCTTCCTTCAGCTAAAACATGCATGTGGAACCCAGAGTATGATCCACCGTGTGATCGGGAAACCTGTTCAAAGGTGTCTCAGTTTTCGTCCCCTGGTACTCGGGTGCAACATTCCAGACGCTTTACTAACACTCTCCCCACATGGAGAGTCAGTGCCTTTAACCTCCTGTTTGTCCCAGTTTGCAATTTCTGCGGAAAATGAACAGGAATAGGGAGAACCAATGAGAGACTAGCTGGAGGTGTCTGGACGGGCAAATTTAACTCTCATTTCCCACCAGGAAGAGGAATTAACCAAAGGCTCAGCGTGCCGTGCCGGAACCACACTAGGGCCTGAAGCAATCCTGCGGTGTTGCGGCCAGCTCACAAGAAAGCGAGTTGAAGAAAGGAGTTCAGGGGCACTGTCATTCACAAACCTGCAGAGTTATAAATGACAGCTATCGTCCAAAAATATATTGAAGTAAGGCTGCCAAGAGGACTTGAAAGTGGGGCAGAATTGCAGGAAACCGATTTCAGGAGGTAGACTGGAATTGCATGTAAAGCATAGGAAAAGAGGCAGAACGTCCACAATGATGCCCTTGGCCAAAAAGGGCGTATGCGTTTTTTTCTGAATATATTCAGGAAAAAACGCATACGTCCTTTTTGGCCAACCAAGCAAGCTTGCAAAGGAAATCTGCACTACAATGAAGTCTCACTGCCCCCCGGTCAAAAGGGGCATCTGAAAAAAGTGTAAAATCCATAAAGGCAGGACAGGCCATGGAGAACTGGGAGCCTTGTTATGATGATGGGCAGGATGTAAATTGCCAACAGCCACTCTGGAGAAGTGTATGGTGTTTCCTGAAACATCTAAAAAAAAAAGCAACAGAGCCTAGGGCACTTCCGCTTATGGTTCTATAGCTTAGGGAAATTAAAATCAAAAAGACACAGCCACCCCAAAGTTTGGGACGCCTCTGTTTACAAGAACTTCGTTTACGGTACAAGTTCAATATCGCAGAAAGCGAAAAATGGATAAAGAAGTTGTGGTACTTACGTACAATGCAATATCACTCAGAAATGAAATCTATGTCATCAGGCCCGTAGCAGCATAATGAGTGGATTCAGGTACGATGATTCTAAGTGAAATGAGACACACAGAAAAAGAAACATCATAAGATATCACTACTACACGGAATGTAAACTTGGCTACAGAGGAACTGAATTACAAAACAGAACAGGGTCTCAAATGTAGAAAATCAACTTATGCTTGCTTAAGGGGAAAGGTGAGTTGGGGTGCTGCATAAAACCAGAGATTGAAATTAGCACAGATACCGTTCCATAAGCCAAATATGTAATAGACAAGAGCTACTCCTTGCTCAACGAAGTGGACTCAACACCCTATTTTAAACGCCTAAAAATATACCCGACTTGTAAGAATCTTAAAACCTATGGATTTATATGTCTCCAAAAGAGAATCAAGAGTGTGTACAGTGCCATAAATGCAGCAGTGAAAGGATTGGTGAGGATCGGTGAGCAAATGCATACTCTTTGAAGCCATATTGCATGGTACCCATTCCATGGGTCTCAACTCTCCAGGTTTAAGGGATTCTTCCTTCAGCTAAAACATGCATGTGGAACCCAGAGTATGATCCACCGTGTGATTGGGAAACGTGTTCAAAGGTGTCTCAGTTTTCGTCCCCTGGTACTCGGGTGCAACATTCCAGATGCTTTACTAACTCTCTCCCCACTTGGAGAGTCAGTGCCTTTAACCTCCTGTTTGGCCCAGTTTGCAATTTCTGCGGAAAATGAACAGGAATAGGGAGAACCAATGAGAGACTAGCTGGAGGTGTCTGGACGGGCAAATTTAACTCTCATTTCCCACCAGGAAGAGGAATTAACCAAAGGCTCAGCGTGCCGTGCCAGAACCACACTAGGGCCTGAAGCAATCCTGCGGTGTTGCGGCCAGCTCACAAGAAAGCGAGTTGAAAAAAGGAGCTCAGGGGCACTGTCATTCACAGACCTGCAGAGTTATAAATGACAGCTATCGTCCGGAAATATATTGGAGTAAGTCTGCCAAGAGGACTTGAAAGCGGGGCAGAATTGCAGGAAACCGATTTCAGGAGGTAGACTGGAATTGCATGTAAAGCATAGGAAAAGAGGCAGAACGTCCACAATGATGCACTTGGCCAAAAAGGGCGTATGCGTTTTTTCCTGAATATATTCAGGAAAAAACGCATACGTCCTTTTTGGCCAACCAAGCAAGCTTGCAAAGGAAATCTGCACTACAATGAAGTCTCACTGACCCCCGGTCAAAAGGGCCATCTGAAAAAAGTGTAAAATCCAGAAAGGCAGGACAGGCCATGGAGAACTGGGAGCCTTGTTATGCTGATGGGCGGGATGTAAATTGCCAACAGCCACTCTGGAGAAGTGTATGGTGTTTCCTGAAACATCTAAAAAACAAAGCAACAGAGCCTAGGGCACTTCCACTTATGGTCCTATAGCTTAGGGAAATTAAAATCAAAAAGACACAGCCACCCCAAAGTTTGGGACGGCTCTGTTTACAAGAACCTCGTTTACGGTACAAGTTCAATATTGCAGAAAGCGAAAAATGGATAAAGAAGTTGTAGTACTTACATACAATGCAATATCACTCAGCAATGAAATCTACGTCATCAGGCCCGTAGCAGCATAATGAGTGGATTCAGGTACGATGATTCTAAGTGAAACAAGTCACACAGAAAAAGAAACATCATAAGATATCACTACTACACGGAATGTAAACTTGGCTACCCAGGAAATGAATTACAAAACAGAACAGGGTCTCAAATGTAGAAAACCAACTTATGCTTGCTTAAGGGGAAAGGTGAGTTGGGGTGCTGCATAAAACCAGAGATTGAAATTAGCACAGATACCGTTCCATAAGCCAAATATGTAATAGACAAGAGCTACTACTTGCTCAACGAAGTGGACTCAACACCCCATATTAAACGCCTAAGAATATACCTGACTAGTAAGAATCTTAAAACCTATGGATTTATATGTCTCCAAAAGAGAATCAAGAGTGTGTACAGTGCCATAAATGCAGCAGTGATAGGATTGGTGAGGATCGGTGAGCAAATGCAGACCCTTTGAAATCATATTGCATGGTACCCATTCCATGGGTCTCAACTCTCCAGGTTTAAGGGATTCTTCCTTCAGCTAAAACATGCATGTGGAACCCAGAGTATGATCCACCGTGTGATCGGGAAACCTGTTAAAAGGTGTCTCAGTTTTCGTCCCCTGGTACTCGGGTGCAACATTCCAGACGCTTTACTAACACTCTCCCCACATGGAGAGTCAGTGCCTTTAACCTCCTGTTTGTCCCAGTTTGCAATTTCTGCGGAAAATGAACAGGAATAGGGAGAACCAATGAGAGACTAGCTGGAGGTGTCTGGACGGGCAAATTTAACTCTCATTTCCCACCAGGAAGAGGAATTAACCAAAGGCTCAGTGTGCCGTGCCAGAACCACACTTGGGCCTGAAGCAATCCTGCGGTGTTGCGGCCAGCTCACAAGAAAGCGAGTTGAAGAAAGGAGTTCAGGGGCACTGTCATTCACAAACCTGCAGAGTTATAAATGACAGCTATCGTCCAAAAATATATTGAAGTAAGGCTGCCAAGAGGACTTGAAAGTGGGGCAGAATTGCAGGAAACCGATTTCAGGAGGTAGACTGGAATTGCATGTAAAGCATAGGAAAAGAGGCAGAACGTCCACAATGATGCCCTTGGCCAAAAAGGGCGTATGCGTTTTTTTCTGAATATATTCAGGAAAAAACACATACGTCCTTTTTGGCCAACCAAGCAAGCTTGCAAAGGAAATCTGCACTACAATGAAGTCTCACTGCCCCCCGGTCAAAAGGGCCATCTGAAAAAAGTGTAAAATCCATAAAGGCAGGACAGGCCATGGAGAACTGGGAGCCTTGTTATGATGATGGGCAGGATGTAAATTGCCAACAGCCACTCTGGAGAAGTGTATGGTGTTTCCTGAAACATCTAAAAAAAAAAGCAACAGAGCCTAGGGCACTTCCGCTTATGGTTCTATAGCTTAGGGAAATTAAAATCAAAAAGACACAGCCACCCCAAAGTTTGGGACGCCTCTGTTTACAAGAACTTCGTTTACGGTACAAGTTCAATATCGCAGAAAGCGAAAAATGGATAAAGAAGTTGTGGTACTTACGTACAATGCAATATCACTCAGCAATGAAATCTATGTCATCAGGCCCGTAGCAGCATAATGAGTGGATTCAGGTACGATGATTCTAAGTGAAATAAGACACACAGAAAAAGAAACATCATAAGATATCACTACTACACGGAATGTAAACTTGGCTACACAGGAACTGAATTACAAAACAGAACAGGGTCTCAAATGTAGAAAATCAACTTATGCTTGCTTAAGGGGAAAGGTGAGTTGGGGTGCTGCATAAAACCAGAGATTGAAATTAGCACAGATACCGTTCCATAAGCCAAATATGTAATAGACAAGAGCTACTCCTTGCTCAACGAAGTGGACTCAACACCCCATTTTAAACGCCTAAAAATATACCCGACTAGTAAGAATCTTAAAACCTATGGATTTATAAGTCTCCAAAAGAGAATCAAGAGTGTGTACAGTGCCATAAATGCAGCAGTGAAAGGATTGGTGAGGATCGGTGAGCAAATGCATACTCTTTGAAGCCATATTGCATGGTACCCATTCCATGGGTCTCAACTCTCCAGGTTTAAGGGATTCTTCCTTCAGCTAAAACATGCATGTGGAACCCAGAGTATGATCCACCGTGTGATTGGGAAACGTGTTCAAAGGTGTCTCAGTTTTCGTCCCCTGGTACTCGGTTGCAACATTCCAGATGCTTTACTAACTCCCCACTTGGAGAGTCAGTGCCTTTAACCTCCTGTTTGGCCCAGTTTGCAATTTCTGCGGAAAATGAACAGGAATAGGGAGAACCAATGAGAGACTAGCTGGAGGTGTCTCGACGGGCAAATTTAACTCTCATTTCCCACCAGGAAGAGGAATTAACCAAAGGCTCAGCGTGCCATGCCGGAACCACACTAGGGCCTGAAGCAATCCTGCGGTGTTGCGGCCAGCTCACATGAAAGCGAGTTGAAGAAAGGAGCTCAGGGGCACTGTCACTCACAAACATGCAGAGTTATAAATGACAGCTATCGTCCAAAAATATATTGAAGTAAGGCTGCCAAGAGGACTTGAAAGCGGGGCAGAATTGCAGGAAACCGATTTCAGGAGGTAGACTGGAATTGCATGTAAAGCACAGGAAAAGAGGCAGAACGTCCACAATGATGCACTTGGCCAAAAAGGGCGTATGCGTTTTTTCCTGAATATATTCAGGAAAAAACGCATACGCCCTTTTTGGCGAACCAAGCAAGCTTGCAAAGGAAATCTGCACTACAATGAAGTCTCACTGCCCCCCGGTCAAAAGGGCCATCTGAAAAAAGTGTAAAATCCAGAAAGGCAGGACAGGCCATGGAGAACTGGGAGCCTTGTTATGCTGATGGGCGGGATGTAAATTGCCAACAGCCACTCTGGAGAAGTGTATGGTGTTTCCTGAAACATCTAAAAAACAAAGCAACAGAGCCTAGGGCACTTCCACTTATGGTCCTATAGCTTAGGGAAATTAAAATCAAAAAGACACAGCCACCCCAAAGTTTGGGACGGCTCTGTTTACAAGAACCTCGTTTACGGTACAAGTTCAATATTGCAGAAAGCGAAAAATGGATAAAGAAGCTGTAGTACTTACATACAATGCAATATCACTCAGAAATGAAATCTATGTCATCAGGCCCGTAGCAGCATAATGAGTGGATTCAGGTACGATGATTCTAAGTGAAACAAGTCACACAGAAAAAGAAACATCATAAGATATCACTACTACACGGAATGTAAACTTGGCTACCCAGGAACTGAATTACAAAACAGAACAGGGTCTCAAATTTAGAAAACCAACTTATGCTTGCTTAAGGGGAAAGGTGAGTTGGGGTGCTGCATAAAACCAGAGATTGAAATTAGCACAGATACCGTTCCATAAGCCAAATATGTAATAGACAAGAGCTACTCCTTGCTCAACGAAGTGGACTCAACACCCCATATTAAACGCCTAAGAATATACCTGACTAGTAAGAATCTTAAAACCTATGGATTTATATGTCTCCAAAGGAGAATCAAGAGTGTGTACAGTGCCATAAATGCAGCAGTGATAGGCTTGGTGAGGATCGGTGAGCAAATGCAGACCCTTTGAAGTCATATTGCATGGTACCCATTCCATGGGTCTCAACTCTCCAGGTTTAAGGGATTCTTCCTTCAGCTAAATCATGCATGTAGAACCCAGACTATGATCCACCGTGTGATTGGGAAACGTGTTCAAAGGTGTCTCAGTTTTTGTCCCCTGGTACTCGGGTGCAACATTCCAGACGCTTTACTAACACTCTCCCCACTTGGAGAGTCAGTGCCTTTAACCTCCTGTTTGGCCCAGTTTGCAATTTCTGCGGAAAATGAACAGGAATAGGGAGAACCAATGAGAGACTAGCTGGAGGTGTCTGGACGGGCAAATTTAACTCTCATTTCCCACCAGGAAGAGGAATTAACCAAAGGCTCAGCGTGCCATGCCAGAACCACACTAGGGCCTGAAGCAATCCTGCGGTGTTGCGGCCAGCTCACAAGAAAGCGAGTTGAAAAAAGGAGCTCAGGGGCACTGTCATTCACAGACCTGCAGAGTTATAAATGACAGCTATCGTCCGGAAATATATTGGAGTAAGTCTGCCAAGAGGACTTGAAAGCGGGGCAGAATTGCAGGAAACCGATTTCAGGAGGTAGACTGGAATTGCATGTAAAGCATAGGAAAAGAGGCAGAACGTCCACAATGATGCACTTGGCCAAAAAGGGCGTATGCGTTTTTTCCTGAATATATTCAGGAAAAAACGCATACGTCCTTTTTGGCCAACCAAGCAAGCTTGCAAAGGAAATCTGCACTACAATGAAGTCTCACTGACCCCCGGTCAAAAGGGCCATCTGAAAAAAGTGTAAAATCCAGAAAGGCAGGACAGGCCATGGAGAACTGGGAGCCTTGTTATGCTGATGGGCGGGATGTAAATTGCCAACAGCCACTCTGGAGAAGTGTATGGTGTTTCCTGAAACATCTAAAAAACAAAGCAACAGAGCCTAGGGCACTTCCACTTATGGTCCTATAGCTTAGGGAAATTAAAATCAAAAAGACACAGCCACCCCAAAGTTTGGGACGGCTCTGTTTACAAGAACCTCGTTTACGGTACAAGTTCAATATTGCAGAAAGCGAAAAATGGATAAAGAAGTTGTAGTACTTACATACAATGCAATATCACTCAGCAATGAAATCTACGTCATCAGGCCCGTAGCAGCATAATGAGTGGATTCAGGTACGATGATTCTAAGTGAAACAAGTCACACAGAAAAAGAAACATCATAAGATATCACTACTACACGGAATGTAAACTTGGCTACCCAGGAAATGAATTACAAAACAGAAAAGGGTCTCAAATGTAGAAAACCAACTTATGCTTGCTTAAGGGGAAAGGTGAGTTGGGGTGCTGCATAAAACCAGAGATTGAAATTAGCACAGATACCGTTCCATAAGCCAAATATGTAATAGACAAGAGCTACTACTTGCTCAACGAAGTGGACTCAACACCCCATATTAAACGCCTAAGAATATACCTGACTAGTAAGAATCTTAAAACCTATGGATTTATATGTCTCCAAAAGAGAATCAAGAGTGTGTACAGTGCCATAAATGCAGCAGTGATAGGATTGGTGAGGATCGGTGAGCAAATGCAGACCCTTTGAAATCATATTGCATGGTACCCATTCCATGGGTCTCAACTCTCCAGGTTTAAGGGATTCTTCCTTCAGCTAAAACATGCATGTGGAACCCAGAGTATGATCCACCGTGTGATCGGGAAACCTGTTAAAAGGTGTCTCAGTTTTCGTCCCCTGGTACTCGGGTGCAACATTCCAGACGCTTTACTAACACTCTCCCCACATGGAGAGTCAGTGCCTTTAACCTCCTGTTTGTCCCAGTTTGCAATTTCTGCGGAAAATGAACAGGAATAGGGAGAACCAATGAGAGACTAGCTGGAGGTGTCTGGACGGGCAAATTTAACTCTCATTTCCCACCAGGAAGAGGAATTAACCAAAGGCTCAGTGTGCCGTGCCGGAACCACACTTGGGCCTGAAGCAATCCTGCGGTGTTGCGGCCAGCTCACAAGAAAGCGAGTTGAAGAAAGGAGTTCAGGGGCACTGTCATTCACAAACCTGCAGAGTTATAAATGACAGCTATCGTCCAAAAATATATTGAAGTAAGGCTGCCAAGAGGACTTGAAAGTGGGGCAGAATTGCAGGAAACCGATTTCAGGAGGTAGACTGGAATTGCATGTAAAGCATAGGAAAAGAGGCAGAACGTCCACAATGATGCCCTTGGCCAAAAAGGGCATATGCGTTTTTTTCTGAATATATTCAGGAAAAAACACATACGTCCTTTTTGGCCAACCAAGCAAGCTTGCAAAGGAAATCTGCACTACAATGAAGTCTCACTGCCCCCCGGTCAAAAGGGCCATCTGAAAAAAGTGTAAAATCCATAAAGGCAGGACAGGCCATGGAGAACTGGGAGCCTTGTTATGATGATGGGCAGGATGTAAATTGCCAACAGCCACTCTGGAGAAGTGTATGGTGTTTCCTGAAACATCTAAAAAAAAAAGCAACAGAGCCTAGGGCACTTCCGCTTATGGTTCTATAGCTTAGGGAAATTAAAATCAAAAAGACACAGCCACCCCAAAGTTTGGGACGCCTCTGTTTACAAGAACTTCGTTTACGGTACAAGTTCAATATCGCAGAAAGCGAAAAATGGATAAAGAAGTTGTGGTACTTACGTACAATGCAATATCACTCAGCAATGAAATCTATGTCATCAGGCCCGTAGCAGCATAATGAGTGGATTCAGGTACGATGATTCTAAGTGAAATAAGACACACAGAAAAAGAAACATCATAAGATATCACTACTACACGGAATGTAAACTTGGCTACACAGGAACTGAATTACAAAACAGAACAGGGTCTCAAATGTAGAAAATCAACTTATGCTTGCTTAAGGGGAAAGGTGAGTTGGGGTGCTGCATAAAACCAGAGATTGAAATTAGCACAGATACCGTTCCATAAGCCAAATATGTAATAGACAAGAGCTACTCCTTGCTCAACGAAGTGGACTCAACACCCCATTTTAAACGCCTAAAAATATACCCGACTAGTAAGAATCTTAAAACCTATGGATTTATAAGTCTCCAAAAGAGAATCAAGAGTGTGTACAGTGCCATAAATGCAGCAGTGAAAGGATTGGTGAGGATCGGTGAGCAAATGCATACTCTTTGAAGCCATATTGCATGGTACCCATTCCATGGGTCTCAACTCTCCAGGTTTAAGGGATTCTTCCTTCAGCTAAAACATGCATGTGGAACCCAGAGTATGATCCACCGTGTGATTGGGAAACGTGTTCAAAGGTGTCTCAGTTTTCGTCCCCTGGTACTCGGTTGCAACATTCCAGATGCTTTACTAACTCCCCACTTGGAGAGTCAGTGCCTTTAACCTCCTGTTTGGCCCAGTTTGCAATTTCTGCGGAAAATGAACAGGAATAAGGAGAACCAATGAGAGACTAGCTGGAGGTGTCTCGACGGGCAAATTTAACTCTCATTTCCCACCAGGAAGAGGAATTAACCAAAGGCTCAGCGTGCCATGCCGGAACCACACTAGGGCCTGAAGCAATCCTGCGGTGTTGCGGCCAGCTCACATGAAAGCGAGTTGAAGAAAGGAGCTCAGGGGCACTGTCACTCACAAACATGCAGAGTTATAAATGACAGCTATCGTCCAAAAATATATTGAAGTAAGGCTGCCAAGAGGACTTGAAAGCGGGGCAGAATTGCAGGAAACCGATTTCAGGAGGTAGACTGGAATTGCATGTAAAACACAGGAAAAGAGGCAGAACGTCCACAATGATGCACTTGGCCAAAAAGGGCGTATGCGTTTTTTCCTGAATATATTCAGGAAAAAACGCATACGCCCTTTTTGGCGAACCAAGCAAGCTTGCAAAGGAAATCTGCACTACAATGAAGTCTCACTGCCCCCCGGTCAAAAGGGCCATCTGAAAAAAGTGTAAAATCCAGAAAGGCAGGACAGGCCATGGAGAACTGGGAGCCTTGTTATGCTGATGGGCGGGATGTAAATTGCCAACAGCCACTCTGGAGAAGTGTATGGTGTTTCCTGAAACATCTAAAAAACAAAGCAACAGAGCCTAGGGCACTTCCACTTATGGTCCTATAGCTTAGGGAAATTAAAATCAAAAAGACACAGCCACCCCAAAGTTTGGGACGGCTCTGTTTACAAGAACCTCGTTTACGGTACAAGTTCAATATTGCAGAAAGCGAAAAATGGATAAAGAAGTTGTAGTACTTACATACAATGCAATATCACTCAGAAATGAAATCTATGTCATCAGGCCCGTAGCAGCATAATGAGTGGATTCAGGTACGATGATTCTAAGTGAAACAAGTCACACAGAAAAAGAAACATCATAAGATATCACTACTACACGGAATGTAAACTTGGCTACCCAGGAACTGAATTACAAAACAGAACAGGGTCTCAAATTTAGAAAACCAACTTATGCTTGCTTAAGGGGAAAGGTGAGTTGGGGTGCTGCATAAAACCAGAGATTGAAATTAGCACAGATACCGTTCCATAAGCCAAATATGTAATAGACAAGAGCTACTCCTTGCTCAACGAAGTGGACTCAACACCCCATATTAAACGCCTAAGAATATACCTGACTAGTAAGAATCTTAAAACCTATGGATTTATATGTCTCCAAAGGAGAATCAAGAGTGTGTACAGTGCCATAAATGCAGCAGTGATAGGCTTGGTGAGGATCGGTGAGCAAATGCAGACCCTTTGAAGTCATATTGCATGGTACCCATTCCATGGGTCTCAACTCTCCAGGTTTAAGGGATTCTTCCTTCAGCTAAATCATGCATGTAGAACCCAGACTATGATCCACCGTGTGATTGGGAAACGTGTTCAAAGGTGTCTCAGTTTTTGTCCCCTGGTACTCGGGTGCAACATTCCAGACGCTTTACTAACACTCTCCCCACTTGGAGAGTCAGTGCCTTTAACCTCCTGTTTGGCCCAGTTTGCAATTTCTGCGGAAAATGAACAGGAATAGGGAGAACCAATGAGAGACTAGCTGGAGGTGTCTGGACGGGCAAATTTAACTCTCATTTCCCACCAGGAAGAGGAATTAACCAAAGGCTCAGCGTGCCGTGCCAGAACCACACTAGGGCCTGAAGCAATCCTGCGGTGTTGCGGCCAGCTCACAAGAAAGCGAGTTGAAAAAAGGAGCTCAGGGGCACTGTCATTCACAGACCTGCAGAGTTATAAATGACAGCTATCGTCCGGAAATATATTGGAGTAAGTCTGCCAAGAGGACTTGAAAGCGGGGCAGAATTGCAGGAAACCGATTTCAGGAGGTAGACTGGAATTGCATGTAAAGCATAGGAAAAGAGGCAGAACGTCCACAATGATGCACTTGGCCAAAAAGGGCGTATGCGTTTTTTCCTGAATATATTCAGGAAAAAACGCATACGTCCTTTTTGGCCAACCAAGCAAGCTTGCAAAGGAAATCTGCACTACAATGAAGTCTCACTGACCCCCGGTCAAAAGGGCCATCTGAAAAAAGTGTAAAATCCAGAAAGGCAGGACAGGCCATGGAGAACTGGGAGCCTTGTTATGCTGATGGGCGGGATGTAAATTGCCAACAGCCACTCTGGAGAAGTGTATGGTGTTTCCTGAAACATCTAAAAAACAAAGCAACAGAGCCTAGGGCACTTCCACTTATGGTCCTATAGCTTAGGGAAATTAAAATCAAAAAGACACAGCCACCCCAAAGTTTGGGACGGCTCTGTTTACAAGAACCTCGTTTACGGTACAAGTTCAATATTGCAGAAAGCGAAAAATGGATAAAGAAGTTGTAGTACTTACATACAATGCAATATCACTCAGCAATGAAATCTACGTCATCAGGCCCGTAGCAGCATAATGAGTGGATTCAGGTACGATGATTCTAAGTGAAACAAGTCACACAGAAAAAGAAACATCATAAGATATCACTACTACACGGAATGTAAACTTGGCTACCCAGGAAATGAATTACAAAACAGAACAGGGTCTCAAATGTAGAAAACCAACTTATGCTTGCTTAAGGGGAAAGGTGAGTTGGGGTGCTGCATAAAACCAGAGATTGAAATTAGCACAGATACCGTTCCATAAGCCAAATATGTAATAGACAAGAGCTACTACTTGCTCAACGAAGTGGACTCAACACCCCATATTAAACGCCTAAGAATATACCTGACTAGTAAGAATCTTAAAACCTATGGATTTATATGTCTCCAAAAGAGAATCAAGAGTGTGTACAGTGCCATAAATGCAGCAGTGATAGGATTGGTGAGGATCGGTGAGCAAATGCAGACCCTTTGAAATCATATTGCATGGTACCCATTCCATGGGTCTCAACTCTCCAGGTTTAAGGGATTCTTCCTTCAGCTAAAACATGCATGTGGAACCCAGAGTATGATCCACCGTGTGATCGGGAAACCTGTTAAAAGGTGTCTCAGTTTTCGTCCCCTGGTACTCGGGTGCAACATTCCAGACGCTTTACTAACACTCTCCCCACATGGAGAGTCAGTGCCTTTAACCTCCTGTTTGTCCCAGTTTGCAATTTCTGCGGAAAATGAACAGGAATAGGGAGAACCAATGAGAGACTAGCTGGAGGTGTCTGGACGGGCAAATTTAACTCTCATTTCCCACCAGGAAGAGGAATTAACCAAAGGCTCAGTGTGCCGTGCCGGAACCACACTTGGGCCTGAAGCAATCCTGCGGTTTGCGGCCAGCTCACAAGAAAGCGAGTTGAAGAAAGGAGTTCAGGGGCACTGTCATTCACAAACCTGCAGAGTTATAAATGACAGCTATCGTCCAAAAATATATTGAAGTAAGGCTGCCAAGAGGACTTGAAAGTGGGGCAGAATTGCAGGAAACCGATTTCAGGAGGTAGACTGGAATTGCATGTAAAGCCATAGGAAAAGAGGCAGAACGTCCACAATGATGCCCTTGGCCAAAAAGGGCGTATGCGTTTTTTTCTGAATATATTCAGGAAAAAACACATACGTCCTTTTTGGCCAACCAAGCAAGCTTGCAAAGGAAATCTGCACTACAATGAAGTCTCACTGCCCCCCGGTCAAAAGGGCCATCTGAAAAAAGTGTAAAATCCATAAAGGCAGGACAGGCCATGGAGAACTGGGAGCCTTGTTATGATGATGGGCAGGATGTAAATTGCCAACAGCCACTCTGGAGAAGTGTATGGTGTTTCCTGAAACATCTAAAAAAAAAAGAAACAGAGCCTAGGGCACTTCCGCTTATGGTTCTATAGCTTAGGGAAATTAAAATCAAAAAGACACAGCCACCCCAAAGTTTGGGACGCCTCTGTTTACAAGAACTTCGTTTACGGTACAAGTTCAATATCGCAGAAAGCGAAAAATGGATAAAGAAGTTGTGGTACTTACGTACAATGCAATATCACTCAGCAATGAAATCTATGTCATCAGGCCCGTAGCAGCATAATGAGTGGATTCAGGTACGATGATTCTAAGTGAAATAAGACACACAGAAAAAGAAACATCATAAGATATCACTACTACACGGAATGTAAACTTGGCTACACAGGAACTGAATTACAAAACAGAACAGGGTCTCAAATGTAGAAAATCAACTTATGCTTGCTTAAGGGGAAAGGTGAGTTGGGGTGCTGCATAAAACCAGAGATTGAAATTAGCACAGATACCGTTCCATAAGCCAAATATGTAATAGACAAGAGCTACTCCTTGCTCAACGAAGTGGACTCAACACCCCATTTTAAACGCCTAAAAATATACCCGACTAGTAAGAATCTTAAAACCTATGGATTTATAAGTCTCCAAAAGAGAATCAAGAGTGTGTACAGTGCCATAAATGCAGCAGTGAAAGGATTGGTGAGGATCGGTGAGCAAATGCATACTCTTTGAAGCCATATTGCATGGTACCCATTCCATGGGTCTCAACTCTCCAGGTTTAAGGGATTCTTCCTTCAGCTAAAACATGCATGTGGAACCCAGAGTATGATCCACCGTGTGATTGGGAAACGTGTTCAAAGGTGTCTCAGTTTTCGTCCCCTGGTACTCGGTTGCAACATTCCAGATGCTTTACTAACTCCCCACTTGGAGAGTCAGTGCCTTTAACCTCCTGTTTGGCCCAGTTTGCAATTTCTGCGGAAAATGAACAGGAATAGGGAGAACCAATGAGAGACTAGCTGGAGGTGTCTCGACGGGCAAATTTAACTCTCATTTCCCACCAGGAAGAGGAATTAACCAAAGGCTCAGCGTGCCATGCCGGAACCACACTAGGGCCTGAAGCAATCCTGCGGTGTTGCGGCCAGCTCACATGAAAGCGAGTTGAAGAAAGGAGCTCAGGGGCACTGTCACTCACAAACATGCAGAGTTATAAATGACAGCTATCGTCCAAAAATATATTGAAGTAAGGCTGCCAAGAGGACTTGAAAGCGGGGCAGAATTGCAGGAAACCGATTTCAGGAGGTAGACTGGAATTGCATGTAAAGCACAGGAAAAGAGGCAGAACGTCCACAATGATGCACTTGGCCAAAAAGGGCGTATGCGTTTTTTCCTGAATATATTCAGGAAAAAACGCATACGCCCTTTTTGGCGAACCAAGCAAGCTTGCAAAGGAAATCTGCACTACAATGAAGTCTCACTGCCCCCCGGTCAAAAGGGCCATCTGAAAAAAGTGTAAAATCCAGAAAGGCAGGACAGGCCATGGAGAACTGGGAGCCTTGTTATGCTGATGGGCGGGATGTAAATTGCCAACAGCCACTCTGGAGAAGTGTATGGTGTTTCCTGAAACATCTAAAAAACAAAGCAACAGAGCCTAGGGCACTTCCACTTATGGTCCTATAGCTTAGGGAAATTAAAATCAAAAAGACACAGCCACCCCAAAGTTTGGGACGGCTCTGTTTACAAGAACCTCGTTTACGGTACAAGTTCAATATCGCAGAAAGCGAAAAATGGATAAAGAAGTTGTAGTACTTACATACAATGCAATATCACTCAGAAATGAAATCTATGTCATCAGGCCCGTAGCAGCATAATGAGTGGATTCAGGTACGATGATTCTAAGTGAAACAAGTCACACAGAAAAAGAAACATCATAAGATATCACTACTACACGGAATGTAAACTTGGCTACCCAGGAACTGAATTACAAAACAGAACAGGGTCTCAAATTTAGAAAACCAACTTATGCTTGCTTAAGGGGAAAGGTGAGTTGGGGTGCTGCATAAAACCAGAGATTGAAATTAGCACAGATACCGTTCCATAAGCCAAATATGTAATAGACAAGAGCTACTCCTTGCTCAACGAAGTGGACTCAACACCCCATATTAAACGCCTAAGAATATACCTGACTAGTAAGAATCTTAAAACCTATGGATTTATATGTCTCCAAAGGAGAATCAAGAGTGTGTACAGTGCCATAAATGCAGCAGTGATAGGCTTGGTGAGGATCGGTGAGCAAATGCAGACCCTTTGAAGTCATATTGCATGGTACCCATTCCATGGGTCTCAACTCTCCAGGTTTAAGGGATTCTTCCTTCAGCTAAATCATGCATGTAGAACCCAGACTATGATCCACCGTGTGATTGGGAAACGTGTTCAAAGGTGTCTCAGTTTTCGTCCCCTGGTACTCGGGTGCAACATTCCAGACGCTTTACTAACACTCTCCCCACTTGGAGAGTCAGTGCCTTTAACCTCCTGTTTGGCCCAGTTTGCAATTTCTGCGGAAAATGAACAGGAATAGGGAGAACCAATGAGAGACTAGCTGGAGGTGTCTGGACGGGCAAATTTAACTCTCATTTCCCACCAGGAAGAGGAATTAACCAAAGGCTCAGCGTGCCGTGCCAGAACCACACTAGGGCCTGAAGCAATCCTGCGGTGTTGCGGCCAGCTCACAAGAAAGCGAGTTGAAAAAAGGAGCTCAGGGGCACTGTCATTCACAGACCTGCAGAGTTATAAATGACAGCTATCGTCCGGAAATATATTGGAGTAAGGCTGCCAAGAGGACTTGAAAGCGGGGCAGAATTGCAGGAAACCGATTTCAGGAGGTAGACTGGAATTGCATGTAAAGCATAGGAAAAGAGGCAGAACGTCCACAATGATGCACTTGGCCAAAAAGGGCGTATGCGTTTTTTCCTGAATATATTCAGGAAAAAACGCATACGCCCTTTTTGGCCAACCAAGCAAGCTTGCAAAGGAAATCTGCACTACAATGAAGTCTCACTGACACCCGGTCAAAAGGGCCATCTGAAAAAAGTGTAAAATCCAGAAAGGCAGGACAGGCCATGGAGAACTGGGAGCCTTGTTATGCTGATGGGCGGGATGTAAATTGCCAACAGCCACTCTGGAGAAGTGTATGGTGTTTCCTGAAACATCTAAAAAACAAAGCAACAGAGCCTAGGGCACTTCCACTTATGGTCCTATAGCTTAGGGAAATTAAAATCAAAAAGACACAGCCACCCCAAAGTTTGGGACGGCTCTGTTTACAAGAACCTCGTTTACGGTACAAGTTCAATATTGCAGAAAGCGAAAAATGGATAAAGAAGTTGTAGTACTTACATACAATGCAATATCACTCAGCAATGAAATCTACGTCATCAGGCCCGTAGCAGCATAATGAGTGGATTCAGGTACGATGATTCTAAGTGAAACAAGTCACACAGAAAAAGAAACATCATAAGATATCACTACTACACGGAATGTAAACTTGGCTACCCAGGAAATGAATTACAAAACAGAACAGGGTCTCAAATGTAGAAAACCAACTTATGCTTGCTTAAGGGGAAAGGTGAGTTGGGGTGCTGCATAAAACCAGAGATTGAAATTAGCACAGATACCGTTCCATAAGCCAAATATGTAATAGACAAGAGCTACTACTTGCTCAACGAAGTGGACTCAACACCCCATATTAAACGCCTAAGAATATACCTGACTAGTAAGAATCTTAAAACCTATGGATTTATATGTCTCCAAAAGAGAATCAAGAATGTGTACAGTGCCATAAATGCAGCAGTGATAGGATTGGTGAGGATCGGTGAGCAAATGCAGACCCTTTGAAGTCATATTGCATGGTACCCATTCCATGGGTCTCAACTCTCCAGGTTTAAGGGATTCTTCCTTCAGCTAAAACATGCATGTGGAACCCAGAGTATGATCCACCGTGTGATTGGGAAACGTGTTCAAAGGTGTCTCAGTTTTCGTCCCCTGGTACTCGGGTGCAACATTCCAGACGCTTTACTAACTCTCTCCCCACGTGGAGAGTCAGTGCCTTTAACCTCCTGTTTGGCCCAGTTTGCAATTTCTGCGGAAAATGAACAGGAATAGGGAGAACCAATGAGAGACTAGCTGGAGGTGTCTGGACGGGCAAATTTAACTCTCATTTCCCACCAGGAAGAGGAATTAACCAAAGGCTCAGCGTGCCGTGCCGGAACCACACTAGGGCCTGAAGCAATCCTGCGGTGTTGTGGCCAGCTCACAAGAAAGCGAGTTGAAGAAAGGAGCTCAGGGGCACTGTCACTCACAAACATGCAGAGTTATAAATGACAGCTATCGTCCAAAAATATATTGAAGTAAGGCTGCCAAGAGGACTTGAAAGCGGGGCAGAATTGCAGGAAACCGATTTCAGGAGGTAGACTGGAATTGCATGTAAAGCACAGGAAAAGAGGCAGAACGTCCACAATGATGCACTTGGCCAAAAAGGGCGTATGCGTTTTTTCCTGAATATATTCAGGAAAAAACGCATACGTCCTTTTTGGCCAACCAAGCAAGCTTGCAAAGGAAATCTGCACTACAATGAAGTCTCACTGCCCCCCGGTCAAAAGGGCCATCTGAAAAAAGTGTAAAATCCAGAAAGGCAGGACAGGCCATGGAGAACTGGGAGCCTTGTTATGCTGATGGGCGGGATGTAAATTGCCAACAGCCACTCTGGAGAAGTGTATGGTGTTTCCTGAAACATCTAAAAAACAAAGCAACAGAGCCTAGGGCACTTCCACTTATGGTCCTATAGATTAGGGAAATTAAAATCAAAAAGACACAGCCACCCCAAAGTTTGGGACGGCTCTGTTTACAAGAACCTCGTTTACGGTACAAGTTCAATATTGCAGAAAGCGAAAAATGGATAAAGAAGTTGTAGTACTTACATACAATGCAATATCACTCAGAAATGAAATCTATGTCATCAGGCCCGTAGCAGCATAATCAGTGGATTCAGGTACGATGATTCTAAGTGAAACAAGTCACACAGAAAAAGAAACATCATAAGATATCACTACTACACGGAATGTAAACTTGGCTACCCAGGAACTGAATTACAAAACAGAACAGGGTCTCAAATGTAGAAAACCAACTTATGCTTGCTTAAGGGGAAAGGTGAGTTGGGGTGCTGCATAAAACCAGAGATTGAAATTAGCACAGATACCGTTCCATAAGCCAAATATGTAATAGACAAGAGCTACTCCTTGCTCAACGAAGTGGACTCAACACCCCATATTAAACGCCTAAGAATATACCTGACTAGTAAGAATCTTAAAACCTATGGATTTATAAGTCTCCAAAGGAGAATCAAGAGTGTGTACAGTGCCATAAATGCAGCAGTGATAGGATTGGTGAGGATCGGTGAGCAAATGCAGACCCTTTGAAGTCATATTGCATGGTACCCATTCCATGGGTCTCAACTCTCCAGGTTTAAGGGATTCTTCCTTCAGCTAAAACATGCATGTGGAACCCAGAGTATGATCCACCGTGTGATTGGGAAACGTGTTCAAAGGTGTCTCAGTTTTCGTCCCCTGGTACTCGGGTGCAACATTCCAGACGCTTTACTAACTCTCTCCCCACTTGGAGAGTCAGTGCCTTTAACCTCCTGTTTGGCCCAGTTTGCAATTTCTGCGGAAAATGAACAGGAATAGGGAGAACCAATGAGATACTAGCTGGAGGTGTCTGGACGGGCAAATTTAACTCTCATTTCCCACCAGGAAGAGGAATTAACCAAAGGCTCAGCGTGCCGTGCCGGAACCACACTAGGGCCTGAAGCAATCCTGCGGTGTTGTGGCCAGCTCACAAGAAAGCGAGTTGAAGAAAGGAGCTCAGGGGCACTGTCACTCACAAACATGCAGAGTTATAAATGACAGCTATCGTCCAAAAATATATTGAAGTAAGGCTGCCAAGAGGACTTGAAAGCGGGGCAGAATTGCAGGAAACCGATTTCAGGAGGTAGACTGGAATTGCATGTAAAGCATAGGAAAAGAGGCAGAACGTCCACAATGATGCACTTGGCCAAAAAGGGCGTATGCGTTTTTTCCTGAATATATTCAGGAAAAAACGCATACGCCCTTTTTGGCGAACCAAGCAAGCTTGCAAAGGAAATCTGCACTACAATGAAGTCTCACTGCCCCCCGGTCAAAAGGGCCATCTGAAAAAAGTGTAAAATCCAGAAAGGCAGGACAGGCCATGGAGAACTGGGAGCCTTGTTATGCTGATGGGCGGGATGTAAATTGCCAACAGCCACTCTGGAGAAGTGTATGGTGTTTCCTGAAACATCTAAAAAACAAAGCAACAGAGCCTAGGGCACTTCCACTTATGGTCCTATAGCTTAGGGAAATTAAAATCAAAAAGACACAGCCACCCCAAAGTTTGGGACGGCTCTGTTTACAAGAACCTCGTTTATGGTACAAGTTCAATATTGCAGAAAGCGAAAAATGGATAAAGAAGTTGTAGTACTTACATACAATGCAATATCACTCAGAAATGAAATCTATGTCATCAGGCCCGTAGCAGCATAATGAGTGGATTCAGGTACGATGATTCTAAGTGAAACAAGTCACACAGAAAAAGAAACATCATAAGATATCACTACTACACGGAATGTAAACTTGGCTACCCAGGAACTGAATTACAAAACAGAACAGGGTCTCAAATGTAGAAAACCAACTTATGCTTGCTTAAGGGGAAAGGTGAGTTGGGGTGCTGCATAAAACCAGAGATTGAAATTAGCACAGATACCGTTCCATAAGCCAAATATGTAATAGACAAGAGCTACTCCTTGCTCAACGAAGTGGACTCAACACCCCATATTAAACGCCTAAGAATATACCTGACTAGTAAGAATCTTAAAACCTATGGATTTATATGTCTCCAAAGGAGAATCAAGAGTGTGTACAGTGCCATAAATGCAGCAGTGATAGGCTTGGTGAGGATCGGTGAGCAAATGCAGACCCTTTGAAGTCATATTGCATGGTACCCATTCCATGGGTCTCAACTCTCCAGGTTTAAGGGATTCTTCCTTCAGCTAAATCATGCATGTAGAACCCAGACTATGATCCACCGTGTGATTGGGAAACGTGTTCAAAGGTGTCTCAGTTTTTGTCCCCTGGTACTCGGGTGCAACATTCCAGACGCTTTACTAACACTCTCCCCACTTGGAGAGTCAGTGCCTTTAACCTCCTGTTTGGCCCAGTTTGCAATTTCTGCGGAAAATGAACAGGAATAGGGAGAACCAATGAGAGACTAGCTGGAGGTGTCTGGACGGGCAAATTTAACTCTCATTTCCCACCAGGAAGAGGAATTAACCAAAGGCTCAGCGTGCCGTGCCAGAACCACACTAGGGCCTGAAGCAATCCTGCGGTGTTGCGGCCAGCTCACAAGAAAGCGAGTTGAAAAAAGGAGCTCAGGGGCACTGTCATTCACAGACCTGCAGAGTTATAAATGACAGCTATCGTCCGGAAATATATTGGAGTAAGTCTGCCAAGAGGACTTGAAAGCGGGGCAGAATTGCAGGAAACCGATTTCAGGAGGTAGACTGGAATTGCATGTAAAGCATAGGAAAAGAGGCAGAACGTCCACAATGATGCACTTGGCCAAAAAGGGCGTATGCGTTTTTTCCTGAATATATTCAGGAAAAAACGCATACGTCCTTTTTGGCCAACCAAGCAAGCTTGCAAAGGAAATCTGCACTACAATGAAGTCTCACTGACCCCCGGTCAAAAGGGCCATCTGAAAAAAGTGTAAAATCCAGAAAGGCAGGACAGGCCATGGAGAACTGGGAGCCTTGTTATGCTGATGGGCGGGATGTAAATTGCCAACAGCCACTCTGGAGAAGTGTATGGTGTTTCCTGAAACATCTAAAAAACAAAGCAACAGAGCCTAGGGCACTTCCACTTATGGTCCTATAGCTTAGGGAAATTAAAATCAAAAAGACACAGCCACCCCAAAGTTTGGGACGGCTCTGTTTACAAGAACCTCGTTTACGGTACAAGTTCAATATTGCAGAAAGCGAAAAATGGATAAAGAAGTTGTAGTACTTACATACAATGCAATATCACTCAGCAATGAAATCTACGTCATCAGGCCCGTAGCAGCATAATGAGTGGATTCAGGTACGATGATTCTAAGTGAAACAAGTCACACAGAAAAAGAAACATCATAAGATATCACTACTACACGGAATGTAAACTTGGCTACCCAGGAAATGAATTACAAAACAGAACAGGGTCTCAAATGTAGAAAACCAACTTATGCTTGCTTAAGGGGAAAGGTGAGTTGGGGTGCTGCATAAAACCAGAGATTGAAATTAGCACAGATACCGTTCCATAAGCCAAATATGTAATAGACAAGAGCTACTACTTGCTCAACGAAGTGGACTCAACACCCCATATTAAACGCCTAAGAATATACCTGACTAGTAAGAATCTTAAAACCTATGGATTTATATGTCTCCAAAAGAGAATCAAGAGTGTGTACAGTGCCATAAATGCAGCAGTGATAGGATTGGTGAGGATCGGTGAGCAAATGCAGACCCTTTGAAATCATATTGCATGGTACCCATTCCATGGGTCTCAACTCTCCAGGTTTAAGGGATTCTTCCTTCAGCTAAAACATGCATGTGGAACCCAGAGTATGATCCACCGTGTGATCGGGAAACCTGTTAAAAGGTGTCTCAGTTTTCGTCCCCTGGTACTCGGGTGCAACATTCCAGACGCTTTACTAACACTCTCCCCACATGGAGAGTCAGTGCCTTTAACCTCCTGTTTGTCCCAGTTTGCAATTTCTGCGGAAAATGAACAGGAATAGGGAGAACCAATGAGAGACTAGCTGGAGGTGTCTGGACGGGCAAATTTAACTCTCATTTCCCACCAGGAAGAGGAATTAACCAAAGGCTCAGTGTGCCGTGCCGGAACCACACTTGGGCCTGAAGCAATCCTGCGGTGTTGCGGCCAGCTCACAAGAAAGCGAGTTGAAGAAAGGAGTTCAGGGGCACTGTCATTCACAAACCTGCAGAGTTATAAATGACAGCTATCGTCCAAAAATATATTGAAGTAAGGCTGCCAAGAGGACTTGAAAGTGGGGCAGAATTGCAGGAAACCGATTTCAGGAGGTAGACTGGAATTGCATGTAAAGCATAGGAAAAGAGGCAGAACGTCCACAATGATGCCCTTGGCCAAAAAGGGCGTATGCGTTTTTTTCTGAATATATTCAGGAAAAAACACATACGTCCTTTTTGGCCAACCAAGCAAGCTTGCAAAGGAAATCTGCACTACAATGAAGTCTCACTGCCCCCCGGTCAAAAGGGCCATCTGAAAAAAGTGTAAAATCCATAAAGGCAGGACAGGCCATGGAGAACTGGGAGCCTTGTTATGATGATGGGCAGGATGTAAATTGCCAACAGCCACTCTGGAGAAGTGTATGGTGTTTCCTGAAACATCTAAAAAAAAAAGAAACAGAGCCTAGGGCACTTCCGCTTATGGTTCTATAGCTTAGGGAAATTAAAATCAAAAAGACACAGCCACCCCAAAGTTTGGGACGCCTCTGTTTACAAGAACTTCGTTTACGGTACAAGTTCAATATCGCAGAAAGCGAAAAATGGATAAAGAAGTTGTGGTACTTACGTACAATGCAATATCACTCAGCAATGAAATCTATGTCATCAGGCCCGTAGCAGCATAATGAGTGGATTCAGGTACGATGATTCTAAGTGAAATAAGACACACAGAAAAAGAAACATCATAAGATATCACTACTACACGGAATGTAAACTTGGCTACACAGGAACTGAATTACAAAACAGAACAGGGTCTCAAATGTAGAAAATCAACTTATGCTTGCTTAAGGGGAAAGGTGAGTTGGGGTGCTGCATAAAACCAGAGATTGAAATTAGCACAGATACCGTTCCATAAGCCAAATATGTAATAGACAAGAGCTACTCCTTGCTCAACGAAGTGGACTCAACACCCCATTTTAAACGCCTAAAAATATACCCGACTAGTAAGAATCTTAAAACCTATGGATTTATAAGTCTCCAAAAGAGAATCAAGAGTGTGTACAGTGCCATAAATGCAGCAGTGAAAGGATTGGTGAGGATCGGTGAGCAAATGCATACTCTTTGAAGCCATATTGCATGGTACCCATTCCATGGGTCTCAACTCTCCAGGTTTAAGGGATTCTTCCTTCAGCTAAAACATGCATGTGGAACCCAGAGTATGATCCACCGTGTGATTGGGAAACGTGTTCAAAGGTGTCTCAGTTTTCGTCCCCTGGTACTCGGTTGCAACATTCCAGATGCTTTACTAACTCCCCACTTGGAGAGTCAGTGCCTTTAACCTCCTGTTTGGCCCAGTTTGCAATTTCTGCGGAAAATGAACAGGAATAGGGAGAACCAATGAGAGACTAGCTAGAGGTGTCTCGACGGGCAAATTTAACTCTCATTTCCCACCAGGAAGAGGAATTAACCAAAGGCTCAGCGTGCCATGCCGGAACCACACTAGGGCCTGAAGCAATCCTGCGGTGTTGCGGCCAGCTCACATGAAAGCGAGTTGAAGAAAGGAGCTCAGGGGCACTGTCACTCACAAACATGCAGAGTTATAAATGACAGCTATCGTCCAAAAATATATTGAAGTAAGGCTGCCAAGAGGACTTGAAAGCGGGGCAGAATTGCAGGAAACCGATTTCAGGAGGTAGACTGGAATTGCATGTAAAGCACAGGAAAAGAGGCAGAACGTCCACAATGATGCACTTGGCCAAAAAGGGCGTATGCGTTTTTTCCTGAATATATTCAGGAAAAAACGCATACGCCCTTTTTGGCGAACCAAGCAAGCTTGCAAAGGAAATCTGCACTACAATGAAGTCTCACTGCCCCCCGGTCAAAAGGGCCATCTGAAAAAAGTGTAAAATCCAGAAAGGCAGGACAGGCCATGGAGAACTGGGAGCCTTGTTATGCTGATGGGCGGGATGTAAATTGCCAACAGCCACTCTGGAGAAGTGTATGGTGTTTCCTGAAACATCTAAAAAACAAAGCAACAGAGCCTAGGGCACTTCCACTTATGGTCCTATAGCTTAGGGAAATTAAAATCAAAAAGACACAGCCACCCCAAAGTTTGGGACGGCTCTGTTTACAAGAACCTCGTTTACGGTACAAGTTCAATATCGCAGAAAGCGAAAAATGGATAAAGAAGTTGTAGTACTTACATACAATGCAATATCACTCAGAAATGAAATCTATGTCATCAGGCCCGTAGCAGCATAATGAGTGGATTCAGGTACGATGATTCTAAGTGAAACAAGTCACACAGAAAAAGAAACATCATAAGATATCACTACTACACGGAATGTAAACTTGGCTACCCAGGAACTGAATTACAAAACAGAACAGGGTCTCAAATTTAGAAAACCAACTTATGCTTGCTTAAGGGGAAAGGTGAGTTGGGGTGCTGCATAAAACCAGAGATTGAAATTAGCACAGATACCGTTCCATAAGCCAAATATGTAATAGACAAGAGCTACTCCTTGCTCAACGAAGTGGACTCAACACCCCATATTAAACGCCTAAGAATATACCTGACTAGTAAGAATCTTAAAACCTATGGATTTATATGTCTCCAAAGGAGAATCAAGAGTGTGTACAGTGCCATAAATGCAGCAGTGATAGGCTTGGTGAGGATCGGTGAGCAAATGCAGACCCTTTGAAGTCATATTGCATGGTACCCATTCCATGGGTCTCAACTCTCCAGGTTTAAGGGATTCTTCCTTCAGCTAAATCATGCATGTAGAACCCAGACTATGATCCACCGTGTGATTGGGAAACGTGTTCAAAGGTGTCTCAGTTTTCGTCCCCTGGTACTCGGGTGCAACATTCCAGACGCTTTACTAACACTCTCCCCACTTGGAGAGTCAGTGCCTTTAACCTCCTGTTTGGCCCAGTTTGCAATTTCTGCGGAAAATGAACAGGAATAGGGAGAACCAATGAGAGACTAGCTGGAGGTGTCTGGACGGGCAAATTTAACTCTCATTTCCCACCAGGAAGAGGAATTAACCAAAGGCTCAGCGTGCCGTGCCAGAACCACACTAGGGCCTGAAGCAATCCTGCGGTGTTGCGGCCAGCTCACAAGAAAGCGAGTTGAAAAAAGGAGCTCAGGGGCACTGTCATTCACAGACCTGCAGAGTTATAAATGACAGCTATCGTCCGGAAATATATTGGAGTAAGGCTGCCAAGAGGACTTGAAAGCGGGGCAGAATTGCAGGAAACCGATTTCAGGAGGTAGACTGGAATTGCATGTAAAGCATAGGAAAAGAGGCAGAACGTCCACAATGATGCACTTGGCCAAAAAGGGCGTATGCGTTTTTTCCTGAATATATTCAGGAAAAAACGCATACGTCCTTTTTGGCCAACCAAGCAAGCTTGCAAAGGAAATCTGCACTACAATGAAGTCTCACTGACCCCCGGTCAAAAGGGCCATCTGAAAAAAGTGTAAAATCCAGAAAGGCAGGACAGGCCATGGAGAACTGGGAGCCTTGTTATGCTGATGGGCGGGATGTAAATTGCCAACAGCCACTCTGGAGAAGTGTATGGTGTTTCCTGAAACATCTAAAAAACAAAGCAACAGAGCCTAGGGCACTTCCACTTATGGTCCTATAGCTTAGGGAAATTAAAATCAAAAAGACACAGCCACCCCAAAGTTTGGGACGGCTCTGTTTACAAGAACCTCGTTTACGGTACAAGTTCAATATTGCAGAAAGCGAAAAATGGATAAAGAAGTTGTAGTACTTACATACAATGCAATATCACTCAGCAATGAAATCTACGTCATCAGGCCCGTAGCAGCATAATGAGTGGATTCAGGTACGATGATTCTAAGTGAAACAAGTCACACAGAAAAAGAAACATCATAAGATATCACTACTACACGGAATGTAAACTTGGCTACCCAGGAAATGAATTACAAAACAGAACAGGGTCTCAAATGTAGAAAACCAACTTATGCTTGCTTAAGGGGAAAGGTGAGTTGGGGTGCTGCATAAAACCAGAGATTGAAATTAGCACAGATACCGTTCCATAAGCCAAATATGTAATAGACAAGAGCTACTACTTGCTCAACGAAGTGGACTCAACACCCCATATTAAACGCCTAAGAATATACCTGACTAGTAAGAATCTTAAAACCTATGGATTTATATGTCTCCAAAAGAGAATCAAGAGTGTGTACAGTGCCATAAATGCAGCAGTGATAGGATTGGTGAGGATCGGTGAGCAAATGCAGACCCTTTGAAATCATATTGCATGGTACCCATTCCATGGGTCTCAACTCTCCAGGTTTAAGGGATTCTTCCTTCAGCTAAAACATGCATGTGGAACCCAGAGTATGATCCACCGTGTGATCGGGAAACCTGTTAAAAGGTGTCTCAGTTTTCGTCCCCTGGTACTCGGGTGCAACATTCCAGACGCTTTACTAACACTCTCCCCACATGGAGAGTCAGTGCCTTTAACCTCCTGTTTGTCCCAGTTTGCAATTTCTGCGGAAAATGAACAGGAATAGGGAGAACCAATGAGAGACTAGCTGGAGGTGTCTGGACGGGCAAATTTAACTCTCATTTCCCACCAGGAAGAGGAATTAACCAAAGGCTCAGTGTGCCGTGCCGGAACCACACTTGGGCCTGAAGCAATCCTGCGGTGTTGCGGCCAGCTCACAAGAAAGCGAGTTGAAGAAAGGAGTTCAGGGGCACTGTCATTCACAAACCTGCAGAGTTATAAATGACAGCTATCGTCCAAAAATATATTGAAGTAAGGCTGCCAAGAGGACTTGAAAGTGGGGCAGAATTGCAGGAAACCGATTTCAGGAGGTAGACTGGAATTGCATGTAAAGCATAGGAAAAGAGGCAGAACGTCCACAATGATGCCCTTGGCCAAAAAGGGCGTATGCGTTTTTTTCTGAATATATTCAGGAAAAAACACATACGTCCTTTTTGGCCAACCAAGCAAGCTTGCAAAGGAAATCTGCACTACAATGAAGTCTCACTGCCCCCCGGTCAAAAGGGCCATCTGAAAAAAGTGTAAAATCCATAAAGGCAGGACAGGCCATGGAGAACTGGGAGCCTTGTTATGATGATGGGCAGGATGTAAATTGCCAACAGCCACTCTGGAGAAGTGTATGGTGTTTCCTGAAACATCTAAAAAAAAAAGAAACAGAGCCTAGGGCACTTCCGCTTATGGTTCTATAGCTTAGGGAAATTAAAATCAAAAAGACACAGCCACCCCAAAGTTTGGGACGCCTCTGTTTACAAGAACTTCGTTTACGGTACAAGTTCAATATCGCAGAAAGCGAAAAATGGATAAAGAAGTTGTGGTACTTACGTACAATGCAATATCACTCAGCAATGAAATCTATGTCATCAGGCCCGTAGCAGCATAATGAGTGGATTCAGGTACGATGATTCTAAGTGAAATAAGACACACAGAAAAAGAAACATCATAAGATATCACTACTACACGGAATGTAAACTTGGCTACACAGGAACTGAATTACAAAACAGAACAGGGTCTCAAATGTAGAAAATCAACTTATGCTTGCTTAAGGGGAAAGGTGAGTTGGGGTGCTGCATAAAACCAGAGATTGAAATTAGCACAGATACTGTTCCATAAGCCAAATATGTAATAGACAAGAGCTACTCCTTGCTCAACGAAGTGGACTCAACACCCCATTTTAAACGCCTAAAAATATACCCGACTAGTAAGAATCTTAAAACCTATGGATTTATAAGTCTCCAAAAGAGAATCAAGAGTGTGTACAGTGCCATAAATGCAGCAGTGAAAGGATTGGTGAGGATCGGTGAGCAAATGCATACTCTTTGAAGCCATATTGCATGGTACCCATTCCATGGGTCTCAACTCTCCAGGTTTAAGGGATTCTTCCTTCAGCTAAAACATGCATGTGGAACCCAGAGTATGATCCACCGTGTGATTGGGAAACGTGTTCAAAGGTGTCTCAGTTTTCGTCCCCTGGTACTCGGTTGCAACATTCCAGATGCTTTACTAACTCCCCACTTGGAGAGTCAGTGCCTTTAACCTCCTGTTTGGCCCAGTTTGCAATTTCTGCGGAAAATGAACAGGAATAGGGAGAACCAATGAGAGACTAGCTGGAGGTGTCTCGACGGGCAAATTTAACTCTCATTTCCCACCAGGAAGAGGAATTAACCAAAGGCTCAGCGTGCCATGCCGGAACCACACTAGGGCCTGAAGCAATCCTGCGGTGTTGCGGCCAGCTCACATGAAAGCGAGTTGAAGAAAGGAGCTCAGGGGCACTGTCACTCACAAACATGCAGAGTTATAAATGACAGCTATCGTCCAAAAATATATTGAAGTAAGGCTGCCAAGAGGACTTGAAAGCGGGGCAGAATTGCAGGAAACCGATTTCAGGAGGTAGACTGGAATTGCATGTAAAGCACAGGAAAAGAGGCAGAACGTCCACAATGATGCACTTGGCCAAAAAGGGCGTATGCGTTTTTTCCTGAATATATTCAGGAAAAAACGCATACGCCCTTTTTGGCGAACCAAGCAAGCTTGCAAAGGAAATCTGCACTACAATGAAGTCTCACTGCCCCCCGGTCAAAAGGGCCATCTGAAAAAAGTGTAAAATCCAGAAAGGCAGGACAGGCCATGGAGAACTGGGAGCCTTGTTATGCTGATGGGCGGGATGTAAATTGCCAACAGCCACTCTGGAGAAGTGTATGGTGTTTCCTGAAACATCTAAAAAACAAAGCAACAGAGCCTAGGGCACTTCCACTTATGGTCCTATAGCTTAGGGAAATTAAAATCAAAAAGACACAGCCACCCCAAAGTTTGGGACGGCTCTGTTTACAAGAACCTCGTTTACGGTACAAGTTCAATATCGCAGAAAGCGAAAAATGGATAAAGAAGTTGTAGTACTTACATACAATGCAATATCACTCAGAAATGAAATCTATGTCATCAGGCCCGTAGCAGCATAATGAGTGGATTCAGGTACGATGATTCTAAGTGAAACAAGTCACACAGAAAAAGAAACATCATAAGATATCACTACTACACGGAATGTAAACTTGGCTACCCAGGAACTGAATTACAAAACAGAACAGGGTCTCAAATTTAGAAAACCAACTTATGCTTGCTTAAGGGGAAAGGTGAGTTGGGGTGCTGCATAAAACCAGAGATTGAAATTAGCACAGATACCGTTCCATAAGCCAAATATGTAATAGACAAGAGCTACTCCTTGCTCAACGAAGTGGACTCAACACCCCATATTAAACGCCTAAGAATATACCTGACTAGTAAGAATCTTAAAACCTATGGATTTATATGTCTCCAAAGGAGAATCAAGAGTGTGTACAGTGCCATAAATGCAGCAGTGATAGGCTTGGTGAGGATCGGTGAGCAAATGCAGACCCTTTGAAGTCATATTGCATGGTACCCATTCCATGGGTCTCAACTCTCCAGGTTTAAGGGATTCTTCCTTCAGCTAAATCATGCATGTAGAACCCAGACTATGATCCACCGTGTGATTGGGAAACGTGTTCAAAGGTGTCTCAGTTTTCGTCCCCTGGTACTCGGGTGCAACATTCCAGACGCTTTACTAACACTCTCCCCACTTGGAGAGTCAGTGCCTTTAACCTCCTGTTTGGCCCAGTTTGCAATTTCTGCGGAAAATGAACAGGAATAGGGAGAACCAATGAGAGACTAGCTGGAGGTGTCTGGACGGGCAAATTTAACTCTCATTTCCCACCAGGAAGAGGAATTAACCAAAGGCTCAGCGTGCCGTGCCAGAACCACACTAGGGCCTGAAGCAATCCTGCGGTGTTGCGGCCAGCTCACAAGAAAGCGAGTTGAAAAAAGGAGCTCAGGGGCACTGTCATTCACAGACCTGCAGAGTTATAAATGACAGCTATCGTCCGGAAATATATTGGAGTAAGGCTGCCAAGAGGACTTGAAAGCGGGGCAGAATTGCAGGAAACCGATTTCAGGAGGTAGACTGGAATTGCATGTAAAGCATAGGAAAAGAGGCAGAACGTCCACAATGATGCACTTGGCCAAAAAGGGCGTATGCGTTTTTTCCTGAATATATTCAGGAAAAAACGCATACGCCCTTTTTGGCCAACCAAGCAAGCTTGCAAAGGAAATCTGCACTACAATGAAGTCTCACTGACACCCGGTCAAAAGGGCCATCTGAAAAAAGTGTAAAATCCAGAAAGGCAGGACAGGCCATGGAGAACTGGGAGCCTTGTTATGCTGATGGGCGGGATGTAAATTGCCAACAGCCACTCTGGAGAAGTGTATGGTGTTTCCTGAAACATCTAAAAAACAAAGCAACAGAGCCTAGGGCACTTCCACTTATGGTCCTATAGCTTAGGGAAATTAAAATCAAAAAGACACAGCCACCCCAAAGTTTGGGACGGCTCTGTTTACAAGAACCTCGTTTACGGTACAAGTTCAATATTGCAGAAAGCGAAAAATGGATAAAGAAGTTGTAGTACTTACATACAATGCAATATCACTCAGCAATGAAATCTACGTCATCAGGCCCGTAGCAGCATAATGAGTGGATTCAGGTACGATGATTCTAAGTGAAACAAGTCACACAGAAAAAGAAACATCATAAGATATCACTACTACACGGAATGTAAACTTGGCTACCCAGGAAATGAATTACAAAACAGAACAGGGTCTCAAATGTAGAAAACCAACTTATGCTTGCTTAAGGGGAAAGGTGAGTTGGGGTGCTGCATAAAACCAGAGATTGAAATTAGCACAGATACCGTTCCATAAGCCAAATATGTAATAGACAAGAGCTACTACTTGCTCAACGAAGTGGACTCAACACCCCATATTAAACGCCTAAGAATATACCTGACTAGTAAGAATCTTAAAACCTATGGATTTATATGTCTCCAAAAGAGAATCAAGAATGTGTACAGTGCCATAAATGCAGCAGTGATAGGATTGGTGAGGATCGGTGAGCAAATGCAGACCCTTTGAAGTCATATTGCATGGTACCCATTCCATGGGTCTCAACTCTCCAGGTTTAAGGGATTCTTCCTTCAGCTAAAACATGCATGTGGAACCCAGAGTATGATCCACCGTGTGATTGGGAAACGTGTTCAAAGGTGTCTCAGTTTTCGTCCCCTGGTACTCGGGTGCAACATTCCAGACGCTTTACTAACTCTCTCCCCACGTGGAGAGTCAGTGCCTTTAACCTCCTGTTTGGCCCAGTTTGCAATTTCTGCGGAAAATGAACAGGAATAGGGAGAACCAATGAGAGACTAGCTGGAGGTGTCTGGACGGGCAAATTTAACTCTCATTTCCCACCAGGAAGAGGAATTAACCAAAGGCTCAGCGTGCCGTGCCGGAACCACACTAGGGCCTGAAGCAATCCTGCGGTGTTGTGGCCAGCTCACAAGAAAGCGAGTTGAAGAAAGGAGCTCAGGGGCACTGTCACTCACAAACATGCAGAGTTATAAATGACAGCTATCGTCCAAAAATATATTGAAGTAAGGCTGCCAAGAGGACTTGAAAGCGGGGCAGAATTGCAGGAAACCGATTTCAGGAGGTAGACTGGAATTGCATGTAAAGCACAGGAAAAGAGGCAGAACGTCCACAATGATGCACTTGGCCAAAAAGGGCGTATGCGTTTTTTCCTGAATATATTCAGGAAAAAACGCATACGCCCTTTTTGGCCAACCAAGCAAGCTTGCAAAGGAAATCTGCACTACAATGAAGTCTCACTGCCCCCCGGTCAAAAGGGCCATCTGAAAAAAGTGTAAAATCCAGAAAGGCAGGACAGGCCATGGAGAACTGGGAGCCTTGTTATGCTGATGGGCGGGATGTAAATTGCCAACAGCCACTCTGGAGAAGTGTATGGTGTTTCCTGAAACATCTAAAAAACAAAGCAACAGAGCCTAGGGCACTTCCACTTATGGTCCTATAGATTAGGGAAATTAAAATCAAAAAGACACAGCCACCCCAAAGTTTGGGACGGCTCTGTTTACAAGAACCTCGTTTACGGTACAAGTTCAATATTGCAGAAAGCGAAAAATGGATAAAGAAGTTGTAGTACTTACATACAATGCAATATCACTCAGAAATGAAATCTATGTCATCAGGCCCGTAGCAGCATAATCAGTGGATTCAGGTACGATGATTCTAAGTGAAACAAGTCACACAGAAAAAGAAACATCATAAGATATCACTACTACACGGAATGTAAACTTGGCTACCCAGGAACTGAATTACAAAACAGAACAGGGTCTCAAATGTAGAAAACCAACTTATGCTTGCTTAAGGGGAAAGGTGAGTTGGGGTGCTGCATAAAACCAGAGATTGAAATTAGCACAGATACCGTTCCATAAGCCAAATATGTAATAGACAAGAGCTACTCCTTGCTCAACGAAGTGGACTCAACACCCCATATTAAACGCCTAAGAATATACCTGACTAGTAAGAATCTTAAAACCTATGGATTTATAAGTCTCCAAAGGAGAATCAAGAGTGTGTACAGTGCCATAAATGCAGCAGTGATAGGATTGGTGAGGATCGGTGAGCAAATGCAGACCCTTTGAAGTCATATTGCATGGTACCCATTCCATGGGTCTCAACTCTCCAGGTTTAAGGGATTCTTCCTTCAGCTAAAACATGCATGTGGAACCCAGAGTATGATCCACCGTGTGATTGGGAAACGTGTTCAAAGGTGTCTCAGTTTTCGTCCCCTGGTACTCGGGTGCAACATTCCAGACGCTTTACTAACTCTCTCCCCACTTGGAGAGTCAGTGCCTTTAACCTCCTGTTTGGCCCAGTTTGCAATTTCTGCGGAAAATGAACAGGAATAGGGAGAACCAATGAGATACTAGCTGGAGGTGTCTGGACGGGCAAATTTAACTCTCATTTCCCACCAGGAAGAGGAATTAACCAAAGGCTCAGCGTGCCGTGCCGGAACCACACTAGGGCCTGAAGCAATCCTGCGGTGTTGTGGCCAGCTCACAAGAAAGCGAGTTGAAGAAAGGAGCTCAGGGGCACTGTCACTCACAAACATGCAGAGTTATAAATGACAGCTATCGTCCAAAAATATATTGAAGTAAGGCTGCCAAGAGGACTTGAAAGCGGGGCAGAATTGCAGGAAACCGATTTCAGGAGGTAGACTGGAATTGCATGTAAAGCATAGGAAAAGAGGCAGAACGTCCACAATGATGCACTTGGCCAAAAAGGGCGTATGCGTTTTTTCCTGAATATATTCAGGAAAAAACGCATACGCCCTTTTTGGCGAACCAAGCAAGCTTGCAAAGGAAATCTGCACTACAATGAAGTCTCACTGCCCCCCGGTCAAAAGGGCCATCTGAAAAAAGTGTAAAATCCAGAAAGGCAGGACAGGCCATGGAGAACTGGGAGCCTTGTTATGCTGATGGGCGGGATGTAAATTGCCAACAGCCACTCTGGAGAAGTGTATGGTGTTTCCTGAAACATCTAAAAAACAAAGCAACAGAGCCTAGGGCACTTCCACTTATGGTCCTATAGCTTAGGGAAATTAAAATCAAAAAGACACAGCCACCCCAAAGTTTGGGACGGCTCTGTTTACAAGAACCTCGTTTACGGTACAAGTTCAATATTGCAGAAAGCGAAAAATGGATAAAGAAGTTGTAGTACTTACATACAATGCAATATCACTCAGAAATGAAATCTATGTCATCAGGCCCGTAGCAGCATAATGAGTGGATTCAGGTACGATGATTCTAAGTGAAACAAGTCACACAGAAAAAGAAACATCATAAGATATCACTACTACACGGAATGTAAACTTGGCTACCCAGGAACTGAATTACAAAACAGAACAGGGTCTCAAATGTAGAAAACCAACTTATGCTTGCTTAAGGGGAAAGGTGAGTTGGGGTGCTGCATAAAACCAGAGATTGAAATTAGCACAGATACCGTTCCATAAGCCAAATATGTAATAGACAAGAGCTACTCCTTGCTCAACGAAGTGGACTCAACACCCCATATTAAACGCCTAAGAATATACCTGACTAGTAAGAATCTTAAAACCTATGGATTTATATGTCTCCAAAGGAGAATCAAGAGTGTGTACAGTGCCATAAATGCAGCAGTGATAGGCTTGGTGAGGATCGGTGAGCAAATGCAGACCCTTTGAAGTCATATTGCATGGTACCCATTCCATGGGTCTCAACTCTCCAGGTTTAAGGGATTCTTCCTTCAGCTAAATCATGCATGTAGAACCCAGACTATGATCCACCATGTGATTGGGAAACGTGTTCAAAGGTGTCTCAGTTTTTGTCCCCTGGTACTCGGGTGCAACATTCCAGACGCTTTACTAACACTCTCCCCACTTGGAGAGTCAGTGCCTTTAACCTCCTGTTTGGCCCAGTTTGCAATTTCTGCGGAAAATGAACAGGAATAGGGAGAACCAATGAGAGACTAGCTGGAGGTGTCTGGACGGGCAAATTTAACTCTCATTTCCCACCAGGAAGAGGAATTAACCAAAGGCTCAGCGTGCCGTGCCAGAACCACACTAGGGCCTGAAGCAATCCTGCGGTGTTGCGGCCAGCTCACAAGAAAGCGAGTTGAAAAAAGGAGCTCAGGGGCACTGTCATTCACAGACCTGCAGAGTTATAAATGACAGCTATCGTCCGGAAATATATTGGAGTAAGTCTGCCAAGAGGACTTGAAAGCGGGGCAGAATTGCAGGAAACCGATTTCAGGAGGTAGACTGGAATTGCATGTAAAGCATAGGAAAAGAGGCAGAACGTCCACAATGATGCACTTGGCCAAAAAGGGCGTATGCGTTTTTTCCTGAATATATTCAGGAAAAAACGCATACGTCCTTTTTGGCCAACCAAGCAAGCTTGCAAAGGAAATCTGCACTACAATGAAGTCTCACTGACCCCCGGTCAAAAGGGCCATCTGAAAAAAGTGTAAAATCCAGAAAGGCAGGACAGGCCATGGAGAACTGGGAGCCTTGTTATGCTGATGGGCGGGATGTAAATTGCCAACAGCCACTCTGGAGAAGTGTATGGTGTTTCCTGAAACATCTAAAAAACAAAGCAACAGAGCCTAGGGCACTTCCACTTATGGTCCTATAGCTTAGGGAAATTAAAATCAAAAAGACACAGCCACCCCAAAGTTTGGGACGGCTCTGTTTACAAGAACCTCGTTTACGGTACAAGTTCAATATTGCAGAAAGCGAAAAATGGATAAAGAAGTTGTAGTACTTACATACAATGCAATATCACTCAGCAATGAAATCTACGTCATCAGGCCCGTAGCAGCATAATGAGTGGATTCAGGTACGATGATTCTAAGTGAAACAAGTCACACAGAAAAAGAAACATCATAAGATATCACTACTACACGGAATGTAAACTTGGCTACCCAGGAAATGAATTACAAAACAGAACAGGGTCTCAAATGTAGAAAACCAACTTATGCTTGCTTAAGGGGAAAGGTGAGTTGGGGTGCTGCATAAAACCAGAGATTGAAATTAGCACAGATACCGTTCCATAAGCCAAATATGTAATAGACAAGAGCTACTACTTGCTCAACGAAGTGGACTCAACACCCCATATTAAACGCCTAAGAATATACCTGACTAGTAAGAATCTTAAAACCTATGGATTTATATGTCTCCAAAAGAGAATCAAGAGTGTGTACAGTGCCATAAATGCAGCAGTGATAGGATTGGTGAGGATCGGTGAGCAAATGCAGACCCTTTGAAATCATATTGCATGGTACCCATTCCATGGGTCTCAACTCTCCAGGTTTAAGGGATTCTTCCTTCAGCTAAAACATGCATGTGGAACCCAGAGTATGATCCACCGTGTGATCGGGAAACCTGTTAAAAGGTGTCTCAGTTTTCGTCCCCTGGTACTCGGGTGCAACATTCCAGACGCTTTACTAACACTCTCCCCACATGGAGAGTCAGTGCCTTTAACCTCCTGTTTGTCCCAGTTTGCAATTTCTGCGGAAAATGAACAGGAATAGGGAGAACCAATGAGAGACTAGCTGGAGGTGTCTGGACGGGCAAATTTAACTCTCATTTCCCACCAGGAAGAGGAATTAACCAAAGGCTCAGTGTGCCGTGCCGGAACCACACTTGGGCCTGAAGCAATCCTGCGGTGTTGCGGCCAGCTCACAAGAAAGCGAGTTGAAGAAAGGAGTTCAGGGGCACTGTCATTCACAAACCTGCAGAGTTATAAATGACAGCTATCGTCCAAAAATATATTGAAGTAAGGCTGCCAAGAGGACTTGAAAGTGGGGCAGAATTGCAGGAAACCGATTTCAGGAGGTAGACTGGAATTGCATGTAAAGCATAGGAAAAGAGGCAGAACGTCCACAATGATGCCCTTGGCCAAAAAGGGCGTATGCGTTTTTTTCTGAATATATTCAGGAAAAAACACATACGTCCTTTTTGGCCAACCAAGCAAGCTTGCAAAGGAAATCTGCACTACAATGAAGTCTCACTGCCCCCCGGTCAAAAGGGCCATCTGAAAAAAGTGTAAAATCCATAAAGGCAGGACAGGCAATGGAGAACTGGGAGCCTTGTTATGATGATGGGCAGGATGTAAATTGCCAACAGCCACTCTGGAGAAGTGTATGGTGTTTCCTGAAACATCTAAAAAAAAAAGAAACAGAGCCTAGGGCACTTCCGCTTATGGTTCTATAGCTTAGGGAAATTAAAATCAAAAAGACACAGCCACCCCAAAGTTTGGGACGCCTCTGTTTACAAGAACTTCGTTTACGGTACAAGTTCAATATCGCAGAAAGCGAAAAATGGATAAAGAAGTTGTGCTACTTACGTACAATGCAATATCACTCAGCAATGAAATCTATGTCATCAGGCCCGTAGCAGCATAATGAGTGGATTCAGGTACGATGATTCTAAGTGAAATAAGACACACAGAAAAAGAAACATCATAAGATATCACTACTACACGGAATGTAAACTTGGCTACACAGGAACTGAATTACAAAACAGAACAGGGTCTCAAATGTAGAAAATCAACTTATGCTTGCTTAAGGGGAAAGGTGAGTTGGGGTGCTGCATAAAACCAGAGATTGAAATTAGCACAGATACCGTTCCATAAGCCAAATATGTAATAGACAAGAGCTACTCCTTGCTCAACGAAGTGGACTCAACACCCCATTTTAAACGCCTAAAAATATACCCGACTAGTAAGAATCTTAAAACCTATGGATTTATAAGTCTCCAAAAGAGAATCAAGAGTGTGTACAGTGCCATAAATGCAGCAGTGAAAGGATTGGTGAGGATCGGTGAGCAAATGCATACTCTTTGAAGCCATATTGCATGGTACCCATTCCATGGGTCTCAACTCTCCAGGTTTAAGGGATTCTTCCTTCAGCTAAAACATGCATGTGGAACCCAGAGTATGATCCACCGTGTGATTGGGAAACGTGTTCAAAGGTGTCTCAGTTTTCGTCCCCTGGTACTCGGTTGCAACATTCCAGATGCTTTACTAACTCCCCACTTGGAGAGTCAGTGCCTTTAACCTCCTGTTTGGCCCAGTTTGCAATTTCTGCGGAAAATGAACAGGAATAGGGAGAACCAATGAGAGACTAGCTAGAGGTGTCTCGACGGGCAAATTTAACTCTCATTTCCCACCAGGAAGAGGAATTAACCAAAGGCTCAGCGTGCCATGCCGGAACCACACTAGGGCCTGAAGCAATCCTGCGGTGTTGCGGCCAGCTCACATGAAAGCGAGTTGAAGAAAGGAGCTCAGGGGCACTGTCACTCACAAACATGCAGAGTTATAAATGACAGCTATCGTCCAAAAATATATTGAAGTAAGGCTGCCAAGAGGACTTGAAAGCGGGGCAGAATTGCAGGAAACCGATTTCAGGAGGTAGACTGGAATTGCATGTAAAGCACAGGAAAAGAGGCAGAACGTCCACAATGATGCACTTGGCCAAAAAGGGCGTATGCGTTTTTTCCTGAATATATTCAGGAAAAAACGCATACGCCCTTTTTGGCGAACCAAGCAAGCTTGCAAAGGAAATCTGCACTACAATGAAGTCTCACTGCCCCCCGGTCAAAAGGGCCATCTGAAAAAAGTGTAAAATCCAGAAAGGCAGGACAGGCCATGGAGAACTGGGAGCCTTGTTATGCTGATGGGCGGGATGTAAATTGCCAACAGCCACTCTGGAGAAGTGTATGGTGTTTCCTGAAACATCTAAAAAACAAAGCAACAGAGCCTAGGGCACTTCCACTTATGGTCCTATAGCTTAGGGAAATTAAAATCAAAAAGACACAGCCACCCCAAAGTTTGGGACGGCTCTGTTTACAAGAACCTCGTTTACGGTACAAGTTCAATATCGCAGAAAGCGAAAAATGGATAAAGAAGTTGTAGTACTTACATACAATGCAATATCACTCAGAAATGAAATCTATGTCATCAGGCCCGTAGCAGCATAATGAGTGGATTCAGGTACGATGATTCTAAGTGAAACAAGTCACACAGAAAAAGAAACATCATAAGATATCACTACTACACGGAATGTAAACTTGGCTACCCAGGAACTGAATTACAAAACAGAACAGGGTCTCAAATTTAGAAAACCAACTTATGCTTGCTTAAGGGGAAAGGTGAGTTGGGGTGCTGCATAAAACCAGAGATTGAAATTAGCACAGATACCGTTCCATAAGCCAAATATGTAATAGACAAGAGCTACTCCTTGCTCAACGAAGTGGACTCAACACCCCATATTAAACGCCTAAGAATATACCTGACTAGTAAGAATCTTAAAACCTATGGATTTATATGTCTCCAAAGGAGAATCAAGAGTGTGTACAGTGCCATAAATGCAGCAGTGATAGGCTTGGTGAGGATCGGTGAGCAAATGCAGACCCTTTGAAGTCATATTGCATGGTACCCATTCCATGGGTCTCAACTCTCCAGGTTTAAGGGATTCTTCCTTCAGCTAAATCATGCATGTAGAACCCAGACTATGATCCACCGTGTGATTGGGAAACGTGTTCAAAGGTGTCTCAGTTTTCGTCCCCTGGTACTCGGGTGCAACATTCCAGACGCTTTACTAACACTCTCCCCACTTGGAGAGTCAGTGCCTTTAACCTCCTGTTTGGCCCAGTTTGCAATTTCTGCGGAAAATGAACAGGAATAGGGAGAACCAATGAGAGACTAGCTGGAGGTGTCTGGACGGGCAAATTTAACTCTCATTTCCCACCAGGAAGAGGAATTAACCAAAGGCTCAGCGTGCCGTGCCAGAACCACACTAGGGCCTGAAGCAATCCTGCGGTGTTGCGGCCAGCTCACAAGAAAGCGAGTTGAAAAAAGGAGCTCAGGGGCACTGTCATTCACAGACCTACAGAGTTATAAATGACAGCTATCGTCCGGAAATATATTGGAGTAAGGCTGCCAAGAGGACTTGAAAGCGGGGCAGAATTGCAGGAAACCGATTTCAGGAGGTAGACTGGAATTGCATGTAAAGCATAGGAAAAGAGGCAGAACGTCCACAATGATGCACTTGGCCAAAAAGGGCGTATGCGTTTTTTCCTGAATATATTCAGGAAAAAACGCATACGCCCTTTTTGGCCAACCAAGCAAGCTTGCAAAGGAAATCTGCACTACAATGAAGTCTCACTGACACCCGGTCAAAAGGGCCATCTGAAAAAAGTGTAAAATCCAGAAAGGCAGGACAGGCCATGGAGAACTGGGAGCCTTGTTATGCTGATGGGCGGGATGTAAATTGCCAACAGCCACTCTGGAGAAGTGTATGGTGTTTCCTGAAACATCTAAAAAACAAAGCAACAGAGCCTAGGGCACTTCCACTTATGGTCCTATAGCTTAGGGAAATTAAAATCAAAAAGACACAGCCACCCCAAAGTTTGGGACGGCTCTGTTTACAAGAACCTCGTTTACGGTACAAGTTCAATATTGCAGAAAGCGAAAAATGGATAAAGAAGTTGTAGTACTTACATACAATGCAATATCACTCAGCAATGAAATCTACGTCATCAGGCCCGTAGCAGCATAATGAGTGGATTCAGGTACGATGATTCTAAGTGAAACAAGTCACACAGAAAAAGAAACATCATAAGATATCACTACTACACGGAATGTAAACTTGGCTACCCAGGAAATGAATTACAAAACAGAACAGGGTCTCAAATGTAGAAAACCAACTTATGCTTGCTTAAGGGGAAAGGTGAGTTGGGGTGCTGCATAAAACCAGAGATTGAAATTAGCACAGATACCGTTCCATAAGCCAAATATGTAATAGACAAGAGCTACTACTTGCTCAACGAAGTGGACTCAACACCCCATATTAAACGCCTAAGAATATACCTGACTAGTAAGAATCTTAAAACCTATGGATTTATATGTCTCCAAAAGAGAATCAAGAATGTGTACAGTGCCATAAATGCAGCAGTGATAGGATTGGTGAGGATCGGTGAGCAAATGCAGACCCTTTGAAGTCATATTGCATGGTACCCATTCCATGGGTCTCAACTCTCCAGGTTTAAGGGATTCTTCCTTCAGCTAAAACATGCATGTGGAACCCAGAGTATGATCCACCGTGTGATTGGGAAACGTGTTCAAAGGTGTCTCAGTTTTCGTCCCCTGGTACTCGGGTGCAACATTCCAGACGCTTTACTAACTCTCTCCCCACGTGGAGAGTCAGTGCCTTTAACCTCCTGTTTGGCCCAGTTTGCAATTTCTGCGGAAAATGAACAGGAATAGGGAGAACCAATGAGAGACTAGCTGGAGGTGTCTGGACGGGCAAATTTAACTCTCATTTCCCACCAGGAAGAGGAATTAACCAAAGGCTCAGCGTGCCGTGCCGGAACCACACTAGGGCCTGAAGCAATCCTGCGGTGTTGTGGCCAGCTCACAAGAAAGCGAGTTGAAGAAAGGAGCTCAGGGGCACTGTCACTCACAAACATGCAGAGTTATAAATGACAGCTATCGTCCAAAAATATATTGAAGTAAGGCTGCCAAGAGGACTTGAAAGCGGGGCAGAATTGCAGGAAACCGATTTCAGGAGGTAGACTGGAATTGCATGTAAAGCACAGGAAAAGAGGCAGAACGTCCACAATGATGCACTTGGCCAAAAAGGGCGTATGCGTTTTTTCCTGAATATATTCAGGAAAAAACGCATACGCCCTTTTTGGCCAACCAAGCAAGCTTGCAAAGGAAATCTGCACTACAATGAAGTCTCACTGCCCCCCGGTCAAAAGGGCCATCTGAAAAAAGTGTAAAATCCAGAAAGGCAGGACAGGCCATGGAGAACTGGGAGCCTTGTTATGCTGATGGGCGGGATGTAAATTGCCAACAGCCACTCTGGAGAAGTGTATGGTGTTTCCTGAAACATCTAAAAAACAAAGCAACAGAGCCTAGGGCACTTCCACTTATGGTCCTATAGATTAGGGAAATTAAAATCAAAAAGACACAGCCACCCCAAAGTTTGGGACGGCTCTGTTTACAAGAACCTCGTTTACGGTACAAGTTCAATATTGCAGAAAGCGAAAAATGGATAAAGAAGTTGTAGTACTTACATACAATGCAATATCACTCAGAAATGAAATCTATGTCATCAGGCCCGTAGCAGCATAATCAGTGGATTCAGGTACGATGATTCTAAGTGAAACAAGTCACACAGAAAAAGAAACATCATAAGATATCACTACTACACGGAATGTAAACTTGGCTACCCAGGAACTGAATTACAAAACAGAACAGGGTCTCAAATGTAGAAAACCAACTTATGCTTGCTTAAGGGGAAAGGTGAGTTGGGGTGCTGCATAAAACCAGAGATTGAAATTAGCACAGATACCGTTCCATAAGCCAAATATGTAATAGACAAGAGCTACTCCTTGCTCAACGAAGTGGACTCAAAACCCCATATTAAACGCCTAAGAATATACCTGACTAGTAAGAATCTTAAAACCTATGGATTTATAAGTCTCCAAAGGAGAATCAAGAGTGTGTACAGTGCCATAAATGCAGCAGTGATAGGATTGGTGAGGATCGGTGAGCAAATGCAGACCCTTTGAAGTCATATTGCATGGTACCCATTCCATGGGTCTCAACTCTCCAGGTTTAAGGGATTCTTCCTTCAGCTAAAACATGCATGTGGAACCCAGAGTATGATCCACCGTGTGATTGGGAAACGTGTTCAAAGGTGTCTCAGTTTTCGTCCCCTGGTACTCGGGTGCAACATTCCAGACGCTTTACTAACTCTCTCCCCACTTGGAGAGTCAGTGCCTTTAACCTCCTGTTTGGCCCAGTTTGCAATTTCTGCGGAAAATGAACAGGAATAGGGAGAACCAATGAGATACTAGCTGGAGGTGTCTGGACGGGCAAATTTAACTCTCATTTCCCACCAGGAAGAGGAATTAACCAAAGGCTCAGCGTGCCGTGCCGGAACCACACTAGGGCCTGAAGCAATCCTGCGGTGTTGTGGCCAGCTCACAAGAAAGCGAGTTGAAGAAAGGAGCTCAGGGGCACTGTCACTCACAAACATGCAGAGTTATAAATGACAGCTATCGTCCAAAAATATATTGAAGTAAGGCTGCCAAGAGGACTTGAAAGCGGGGCAGAATTGCAGGAAACCGATTTCAGGAGGTAGACTGGAATTGCATGTAAAGCATAGGAAAAGAGGCAGAACGTCCACAATGATGCACTTGGCCAAAAAGGGCGTATGCGTTTTTTCCTGAATATATTCAGGAAAAAACGCATACGCCCTTTTTGGCCAACCAAGCAAGCTTGCAAAGGAAATCTGCCCTACAATGAAGTCTCACTGCCCCCCGGTCAAAAGGGCCATCTGAAAAAAGTGTAAAATCCAGAAAGGCAGGACAGGCCATGGAGAACTGGGAGCCTTGTTATGCTGATGGGAAGGATGAAAATTGCCAACAGCCACTCTGGAGAAGTGTATGGTGTTTCCTGAAACATCTAAAAAACAAAGCAACAGAGCCTAGGGCCCTTCCACTTATGGTTCTATAGCTTAGGGAAATTAAAATCAAAAAGATACAGCCACCCCAAAGTTTGGGACGGCTCTGTTTACAAGAACCTCGTTTACGGTACAAGTTCAATATCGCAGAAAGCGAAAAATGGATAAAGAAGTTGTGGTACTTACGTACAATGCAATATCACTCAGCAATGAAATCTATGTCATCAGGGCCGTAGCAGCATAATGAGTGGATTCAAGTACGATGATTCTAAGTGAAATAAGTCACACAAAAAAAGAAACATCATAAGATATCACTACTACACGGAATGTAAACTTGGCTACACAGGAACTGAATTACAAAACAGAACAGGGTCTCAAATGTAGAAAACCAACTTATGCTTGCTTAAGGGGAAAGGTGAGTTGGGGTGCTGCATAAAACCAGAGATTGAAATTAGCACAGATACCGTTCCATAAGCCAAATATGTAATAGACAAGAGCTACTCCTTGCTCAATGAAGTGGACTCAACACCCCATATTAAACGCCCAAGAATATACCTGACTAGTAAGAATCTTAAAACCTATGGATATATGTCTCCAAAAGAGAATCAAGAGTGTGTACAGTGCCATAAATGCAGCAGTGATAGGATTGGTGAGGATCAGTGAGCAAATGCATACTCTTTGAAGCCATATTGCATGGTACCCATTCCATGGGTCTCAACTCTCCAGGTTTAAGGGATTCTTCCTTCAGCTAAAACATGCATGTGGAACCCAGAGTATGATCCACCGTGTGATTGGGAAACGTGTTCAAAGGTGTCTCAGTTTTCGTCCCCTGGTACTCGGGTGCAACATTCCAGATGCTTTACTAACTCTCTCCCCACTTGGAGAGTCAGTGCCTTTAACCTCCTGTTTGGCCCAGTTTGCAATTTCTGCGGAAAATGAACAGGAATAGGGAGAACCAATGAGAGACTAGCTGGAGGTGTCTGGACGGGCAAATTTAACTCTCATTTCCCACCAGGAAGAGGAATTAACCAAAGGCTCAGCGTGCCGTGCCAGAACCACACTAGGGCCTGAAGCAATCCTGCGGTGTTGCGGCCAGCTCACAAGAAAGCGAGTTGAAAAAAGGAGCTCAGGGGCACTGTCATTCACAGACCTGCAGAGTTATAAATGACAGCTATCGTCCGGAAATATATTGGAGTAAGGCTGCCAAGAGGACTTGAAAGCGGGGCAGAATTGCAGGAAACCGATTTCAGGAGGTAGACTGGAATTGCATGTAAAGCATAGGAAAAGAGGCAGAACGTCCACAATGATGCACTTGGCCAAAAAGGGCGTATGCGTTTTTTCCTGAATATATTCAGGAAAAAACGCATACGCCCTTTTTGGCCAACGAAGCAAGCTTGCAAAGGAAATCTGCACTACAATGAAGTCTCACTGCCCCCCGGTCAAAAGGGCCATCTGAAAAAAGTGTAAAATCCAGAAAGGCAGGACAGGCCATGGAGAACTGGGAGCCTTGTTATGCTGATGGGCGGGATGTAAATTGCCAACAGCCACTCTGGAGAAGTGTATGGTGTTTCCTGAAACATCTAAAAAACAAAGCAACAGAGCCTAGGGCACTTCCACTTATGGTCCTATAGCTTAGGGAAATTAAAATCAAAAAGACACAGCCACCCCAAAGTTTGGGACGGCTCTGTTTACAAGAACCTCGTTTACGGTACAAGTTCAATATTGCAGAAAGCGAAAAATGGATAAAGAAGTTGTAGTACTTACATACAATGCAATATCACTCAGCAATGAAATCTACGTCATCAGGCCCGTAGCAGCATAATGAGTGGATTCAGGTACGATGATTCTAAGTGAAACAAGTCACACAGAAAAAGAAACATCATAAGATATCACTACTACACGGAATGTAAACTTGGCTACCCAGGAAATGAATTACAAAACAGAACAGGGTCTCAAATGTAGAAAACCAACTTATGCTTGCTTAAGGGGAAAGGTGAGTTGGGGTGCTGCATAAAACCAGAGATTGAAATTAGCACAGATACCGTTCCATAAGCCAAATATGTAATAGACAAGAGCTACTACTTGCTCAACGAAGTGGACTCAACACCCCATATTAAACGCCTAAGAATATACCTGACTAGTAAGAATCTTAAAACCTATGGATTTATATGTCTCCAAAAGAGAATCAAGAGTGTGTACAGTGCCATAAATGCAGCAGTGATAGGATTGGTGAGGATCGGTGAGCAAATGCAGACCCTTTGAAATCATATTGCATGGTACCCATTCCATGGGTCTCAACTCTCCAGGTTTAAGGGATTCTTCCTTCAGCTAAAACATGCATGTGGAACCCAGAGTATGATCCACCGTGTGATCGGGAAACCTGTTAAAAGGTGTCTCAGTTTTCGTCCCCTGGTACTCGGGTGCAACATTCCAGACGCTTTACTAACACTCTCCCCACATGGAGAGTCAGTGCCTTTAACCTCCTGTTTGTCCCAGTTTGCAATTTCTGCGGAAAATGAACAGGAATAGGGAGAACCAATGAGAGACTAGCTGGAGGTGTCTGGACGGGCAAATTTAACTCTCATTTCCCACCAGGAAGAGGAATTAACCAAAGGCTCAGTGTGCCGTGCCGGAACCACACTTGGGCCTGAAGCAATCCTGCGGTGTTGCGGCCAGCTCACAAGAAAGCGAGTTGAAGAAAGGAGTTCAGGGGCACTGTCATTCACAAACCTGCAGAGTTATAAATGACAGCTATCGTCCAAAAATATATTGAAGTAAGGCTGCCAAGAGGACTTGAAAGTGGGGCAGAATTGCAGGAAACCGATTTCAGGAGGTAGACTGGAATTGCATGTAAAGCATAGGAAAAGAGGCAGAACGTCCACAATGATGCCCTTGGCCAAAAAGGGCGTATGCGTTTTTTTCTGAATATATTCAGGAAAAAACACATACGTCCTTTTTGGCCAACCAAGCAAGCTTGCAAAGGAAATCTGCACTACAATGAAGTCTCACTGCCCCCCGGTCAAAAGGGCCATCTGAAAAAAGTGTAAAATCCATAAAGGCAGGACAGGCCATGGAGAACTGGGAGCCTTGTTATGATGATGGGCAGGATGTAAATTGCCAACAGCCACTCTGGAGAAGTGTATGGTGTTTCCTGAAACATCTAAAAAAAAAAGAAACAGAGCCTAGGGCACTTCCGCTTATGGTTCTATAGCTTAGGGAAATTAAAATCAAAAAGACACAGCCACCCCAAAGTTTGGGACGCCTCTGTTTACAAGAACTTCGTTTACGGTACAAGTTCAATATCGCAGAAAGCGAAAAATGGATAAAGAAGTTGTGGTACTTACGTACAATGCAATATCACTCAGCAATGAAATCTATGTCATCAGGCCCGTAGCAGCATAATGAGTGGATTCAGGTACGATGATTCTAAGTGAAATAAGACACACAGAAAAAGAAACATCATAAGATATCACTACTACACGGAATGTAAACTTGGCTACACAGGAACTGAATTACAAAACAGAACAGGGTCTCAAATGTAGAAAATCAACTTATGCTTGCTTAAGGGGAAAGGTGAGTTGGGGTGCTGCATAAAACCAGAGATTGAAATTAGCACAGATACCGTTCCATAAGCCAAATATGTAATAGACAAGAGCTACTCCTTGCTCAACGAAGTGGACTCAACACCCCATTTTAAACGCCTAAAAATATACCCGACTAGTAAGAATCTTAAAACCTATGGATTTATAAGTCTCCAAAAGAGAATCAAGAGTGTGTACAGTGCCATAAATGCAGCAGTGAAAGGATTGGTGAGGATCGGTGAGCAAATGCATACTCTTTGAAGCCATATTGCATGGTACCCATTCCATGGGTCTCAACTCTCCAGGTTTAAGGGATTCTTCCTTCAGCTAAAACATGCATGTGGAACCCAGAGTATGATCCACCGTGTGATTGGGAAACGTGTTCAAAGGTGTCTCAGTTTTCGTCCCCTGGTACTCGGTTGCAACATTCCAGATGCTTTACTAACTCCCCACTTGGAGAGTCAGTGCCTTTAACCTCCTGTTTGGCCCAGTTTGCAATTTCTGCGGAAAATGAACAGGAATAGGGAGAACCAATGAGAGACTAGCTAGAGGTGTCTCGACGGGCAAATTTAACTCTCATTTCCCACCAGGAAGAGGAATTAACCAAAGGCTCAGCGTGCCATGCCGGAACCACACTAGGGCCTGAAGCAATCCTGCGGTGTTGCGGCCAGCTCACATGAAAGCGAGTTGAAGAAAGGAGCTCAGGGGCACTGTCACTCACAAACATGCAGAGTTATAAATGACAGCTATCGTCCAAAAATATATTGAAGTAAGGCTGCCAAGAGGACTTGAAAGCGGGGCAGAATTGCAGGAAACCGATTTCAGGAGGTAGACTGGAATTGCATGTAAAGCACAGGAAAAGAGGCAGAACGTCCACAATGATGCACTTGGCCAAAAAGGGCGTATGCGTTTTTTCCTGAATATATTCAGGAAAAAACGCATACGCCCTTTTTGGCGAACCAAGCAAGCTTGCAAAGGAAATCTGCACTACAATGAAGTCTCACTGCCCCCCGGTCAAAAGGGCCATCTGAAAAAAGTGTAAAATCCAGAAAGGCAGGACAGGCCATGGAGAACTGGGAGCCTTGTTATGCTGATGGGCGGGATGTAAATTGCCAACAGCCACTCTGGAGAAGTGTATGGTGTTTCCTGAAACATCTAAAAAACAAAGCAACAGAGCCTAGGGCACTTCCACTTATGGTCCTATAGCTTAGGGAAATTAAAATCAAAAAGACACAGCCACCCCAAAGTTTGGGACGGCTCTGTTTACAAGAACCTCGTTTACGGTACAAGTTCAATATCGCAGAAAGCGAAAAATGGATAAAGAAGTTGTAGTACTTACATACAATGCAATATCACTCAGAAATGAAATCTATGTCATCAGGCCCGTAGCAGCATAATGAGTGGATTCAGGTACGATGATTCTAAGTGAAACAAGTCACACAGAAAAAGAAACATCATAAGATATCACTACTACACGGAATGTAAACTTGGCTACCCAGGAACTGAATTACAAAACAGAACAGGGTCTCAAATTTAGAAAACCAACTTATGCTTGCTTAAGGGGAAAGGTGAGTTGGGGTGCTGCATAAAACCAGAGATTGAAATTAGCACAGATACCGTTCCATAAGCCAAATATGTAATAGACAAGAGCTACTCCTTGCTCAACGAAGTGGACTCAACACCCCATATTAAACGCCTAAGAATATACCTGACTAGTAAGAATCTTAAAACCTATGGATTTATATGTCTCCAAAGGAGAATCAAGAGTGTGTACAGTGCCATAAATGCAGCAGTGATAGGCTTGGTGAGGATCGGTGAGCAAATGCAGACCCTTTGAAGTCATATTGCATGGTACCCATTCCATGGGTCTCAACTCTCCAGGTTTAAGGGATTCTTCCTTCAGCTAAATCATGCATGTAGAACCCAGACTATGATCCACCGTGTGATTGGGAAACGTGTTCAAAGGTGTCTCAGTTTTCGTCCCCTGGTACTCGGGTGCAACATTCCAGACGCTTTACTAACACTCTCCCCACTTGGAGAGTCAGTGCCTTTAACCTCCTGTTTGGCCCAGTTTGCAATTTCTGCGGAAAATGAACAGGAATAGGGAGAACCAATGAGAGACTAGCTGGAGGTGTCTGGACGGGCAAATTTAACTCTCATTTCCCACCAGGAAGAGGAATTAACCAAAGGCTCAGCGTGCCGTGCCAGAACCACACTAGGGCCTGAAGCAATCCTGCGGTGTTGCGGCCAGCTCACAAGAAAGCGAGTTGAAAAAAGGAGCTCAGGGGCACTGTCATTCACAGACCTACAGAGTTATAAATGACAGCTATCGTCCGGAAATATATTGGAGTAAGGCTGCCAAGAGGACTTGAAAGCGGGGCAGAATTGCAGGAAACCGATTTCAGGAGGTAGACTGGAATTGCATGTAAAGCATAGGAAAAGAGGCAGAACGTCCACAATGATGCACTTGGCCAAAAAGGGCGTATGCGTTTTTTCCTGAATATATTCAGGAAAAAACGCATACGCCCTTTTTGGCCAACCAAGCAAGCTTGCAAAGGAAATCTGCACTACAATGAAGTCTCACTGACACCCGGTCAAAAGGGCCATCTGAAAAAAGTGTAAAATCCAGAAAGGCAGGACAGGCCATGGAGAACTGGGAGCCTTGTTATGCTGATGGGCGGGATGTAAATTGCCAACAGCCACTCTGGAGAAGTGTATGGTGTTTCCTGAAACATCTAAAAAACAAAGCAACAGAGCCTAGGGCACTTCCACTTATGGTCCTATAGCTTAGGGAAATTAAAATCAAAAAGACACAGCCACCCCAAAGTTTGGGACGGCTCTGTTTACAAGAACCTCGTTTACGGTACAAGTTCAATATTGCAGAAAGCGAAAAATGGATAAAGAAGTTGTAGTACTTACATACAATGCAATATCACTCAGCAATGAAATCTACGTCATCAGGCCCGTAGCAGCATAATGAGTGGATTCAGGTACGATGATTCTAAGTGAAACAAGTCACACAGAAAAAGAAACATCATAAGATATCACTACTACACGGAATGTAAACTTGGCTACCCAGGAAATGAATTACAAAACAGAACAGGGTCTCAAATGTAGAAAACCAACTTATGCTTGCTTAAGGGGAAAGGTGAGTTGGGGTGCTGCATAAAACCAGAGATTGAAATTAGCACAGATACCGTTCCATAAGCCAAATATGTAATAGACAAGAGCTACTACTTGCTCAACGAAGTGGACTCAACACCCCATATTAAACGCCTAAGAATATACCTGACTAGTAAGAATCTTAAAACCTATGGATTTATATGTCTCCAAAAGAGAATCAAGAATGTGTACAGTGCCATAAATGCAGCAGTGATAGGATTGGTGAGGATCGGTGAGCAAATGCAGACCCTTTGAAGTCATATTGCATGGTACCCATTCCATGGGTCTCAACTCTCCAGGTTTAAGGGATTCTTCCTTCAGCTAAAACATGCATGTGGAACCCAGAGTATGATCCACCGTGTGATTGGGAAACGTGTTCAAAGGTGTCTCAGTTTTCGTCCCCTGGTACTCGGGTGCAACATTCCAGACGCTTTACTAACTCTCTCCCCACGTGGAGAGTCAGTGCCTTTAACCTCCTGTTTGGCCCAGTTTGCAATTTCTGCGGAAAATGAACAGGAATAGGGAGAACCAATGAGAGACTAGCTGGAGGTGTCTGGACGGGCAAATTTAACTCTCATTTCCCACCAGGAAGAGGAATTAACCAAAGGCTCAGCGTGCCGTGCCGGAACCACACTAGGGCCTGAAGCAATCCTGCGGTGTTGTGGCCAGCTCACAAGAAAGCGAGTTGAAGAAAGGAGCTCAGGGGCACTGTCACTCACAAACATGCAGAGTTATAAATGACAGCTATCGTCCAAAAATATATTGAAGTAAGGCTGCCAAGAGGACTTGAAAGCGGGGCAGAATTGCAGGAAACCGATTTCAGGAGGTAGACTGGAATTGCATGTAAAGCACAGGAAAAGAGGCAGAACGTCCACAATGATGCACTTGGCCAAAAAGGGCGTATGCGTTTTTTCCTGAATATATTCAGGAAAAAACGCATACGCCCTTTTTGGCCAACCAAGCAAGCTTGCAAAGGAAATCTGCACTACAATGAAGTCTCACTGCCCCCCGGTCAAAAGGGCCATCTGAAAAAAGTGTAAAATCCAGAAAGGCAGGACAGGCCATGGAGAACTGGGAGCCTTGTTATGCTGATGGGCGGGATGTAAATTGCCAACAGCCACTCTGGAGAAGTGTATGGTGTTTCCTGAAACATCTAAAAAACAAAGCAACAGAGCCTAGGGCACTTCCACTTATGGTCCTATAGATTAGGGAAATTAAAATCAAAAAGACACAGCCACCCCAAAGTTTGGGACGGCTCTGTTTACAAGAACCTCGTTTACGGTACAAGTTCAATATTGCAGAAAGCGAAAAATGGATAAAGAAGTTGTAGTACTTACATACAATGCAATATCACTCAGAAATGAAATCTATGTCATCAGGCCCGTAGCAGCATAATCAGTGGATTCAGGTACGATGATTCTAAGTGAAACAAGTCACACAGAAAAAGAAACATCATAAGATATCACTACTACACGGAATGTAAACTTGGCTACCCAGGAACTGAATTACAAAACAGAACAGGGTCTCAAATGTAGAAAACCAACTTATGCTTGCTTAAGGGGAAAGGTGAGTTGGGGTGCTGCATAAAACCAGAGATTGAAATTAGCACAGATACCGTTCCATAAGCCAAATATGTAATAGACAAGAGCTACTCCTTGCTCAACGAAGTGGACTCAAAACCCCATATTAAACGCCTAAGAATATACCTGACTAGTAAGAATCTTAAAACCTATGGATTTATAAGTCTCCAAAGGAGAATCAAGAGTGTGTACAGTGCCATAAATGCAGCAGTGATAGGATTGGTGAGGATCGGTGAGCAAATGCAGACCCTTTGAAGTCATATTGCATGGTACCCATTCCATGGGTCTCAACTCTCCAGGTTTAAGGGATTCTTCCTTCAGCTAAAACATGCATGTGGAACCCAGAGTATGATCCACCGTGTGATTGGGAAACGTGTTCAAAGGTGTCTCAGTTTTCGTCCCCTGGTACTCGGGTGCAACATTCCAGACGCTTTACTAACTCTCTCCCCACTTGGAGAGTCAGTGCCTTTAACCTCCTGTTTGGCCCAGTTTGCAATTTCTGCGGAAAATGAACAGGAATAGGGAGAACCAATGAGATACTAGCTGGAGGTGTCTGGACGGGCAAATTTAACTCTCATTTCCCACCAGGAAGAGGAATTAACCAAAGGCTCAGCGTGCCGTGCCGGAACCACACTAGGGCCTGAAGCAATCCTGCGGTGTTGTGGCCAGCTCACAAGAAAGCGAGTTGAAGAAAGGAGCTCAGGGGCACTGTCACTCACAAACATGCAGAGTTATAAATGACAGCTATCGTCCAAAAATATATTGAAGTAAGGCTGCCAAGAGGACTTGAAAGCGGGGCAGAATTGCAGGAAACCGATTTCAGGAGGTAGACTGGAATTGCATGTAAAGCATAGGAAAAGAGGCAGAACGTCCACAATGATGCACTTGGCCAAAAAGGGCGTATGCGTTTTTTCCTGAATATATTCAGGAAAAAACGCATACGCCCTTTTTGGCCAACCAAGCAAGCTTGCAAAGGAAATCTGCCCTACAATGAAGTCTCACTGCCCCCCGGTCAAAAGGGCCATCTGAAAAAAGTGTAAAATCCAGAAAGGCAGGACAGGCCATGGAGAACTGGGAGCCTTGTTATGCTGATGGGAAGGATGAAAATTGCCAACAGCCACTCTGGAGAAGTGTATGGTGTTTCCTGAAACATCTAAAAAACAAAGCAACAGAGCCTAGGGCCCTTCCACTTATGGTTCTATAGCTTAGGGAAATTAAAATCAAAAAGATACAGCCACCCCAAAGTTTGGGACGGCTCTGTTTACAAGAACCTCGTTTACGGTACAAGTTCAATATCGCAGAAAGCGAAAAATGGATAAAGAAGTTGTGGTACTTACGTACAATGCAATATCACTCAGCAATGAAATCTATGTCATCAGGGCCGTAGCAGCATAATGAGTGGATTCAAGTACGATGATTCTAAGTGAAATAAGTCACACAAAAAAAGAAACATCATAAGATATCACTACTACACGGAATGTAAACTTGGCTACACAGGAACTGAATTACAAAACAGAACAGGGTCTCAAATGTAGAAAACCAACTTATGCTTGCTTAAGGGGAAAGGTGAGTTGGGGTGCTGCATAAAACCAGAGATTGAAATTAGCACAGATACCGTTCCATAAGCCAAATATGTAATAGACAAGAGCTACTCCTTGCTCAATGAAGTGGACTCAACACCCCATATTAAACGCCCAAGAATATACCTGACTAGTAAGAATCTTAAAACCTATGGATATATGTCTCCAAAAGAGAATCAAGAGTGTGTACAGTGCCATAAATGCAGCAGTGATAGGATTGGTGAGGATCAGTGAGCAAATGCATACTCTTTGAAGCCATATTGCATGGTACCCATTCCATGGGTCTCAACTCTCCAGGTTTAAGGGATTCTTCCTTCAGCTAAAACATGCATGTGGAACCCAGAGTATGATCCACCGTGTGATTGGGAAACGTGTTCAAAGGTGTCTCAGTTTTCGTCCCCTGGTACTCGGGTGCAACATTCCAGATGCTTTACTAACTCTCTCCCCACTTGGAGAGTCAGTGCCTTTAACCTCCTGTTTGGCCCAGTTTGCAATTTCTGCGGAAAATGAACAGGAATAGGGAGAACCAATGAGAGACTAGCTGGAGGTGTCTGGACGGGCAAATTTAACTCTCATTTCCCACCAGGAAGAGGAATTAACCAAAGGCTCAGCGTGCCGTGCCAGAACCACACTAGGGCCTGAAGCAATCCTGCGGTGTTGCGGCCAGCTCACAAGAAAGCGAGTTGAAAAAAGGAGCTCAGGGGCACTGTCATTCACAGACCTGCAGAGTTATAAATGACAGCTATCGTCCGGAAATATATTGGAGTAAGGCTGCCAAGAGGACTTGAAAGCGGGGCAGAATTGCAGGAAACCGATTTCAGGAGGTAGACTGGAATTGCATGTAAAGCATAGGAAAAGAGGCAGAACGTCCACAATGATGCACTTGGCCAAAAAGGGCGTATGCGTTTTTTCCTGAATATATTCAGGAAAAAACGCATACGCCCTTTTTGGCCAACGAAGCAAGCTTGCAAAGGAAATCTGCACTACAATGAAGTCTCACTGCCCCCCGGTCAAAAGGGCCATCTGAAAAAAGTGTAAAATCCAGAAAGGCAGGACAGGCCATGGAGAACTGGGAGCCTTGTTATGCTGATGGGCGGGATGTAAATTGCCAACAGCCACTCTGGAGAAGTGTATGGTGTTTCCTGAAACATCTAAAAAACAAAGCAACAGAGCCTAGGGCACTTCCACTTATGGTCCTATAGCTTAGGGAAATTAAAATCAAAAAGACACAGCCACCCCAAAGTTTGGGACGGCTCTGTTTACAAGAACCTCGTTTACGGTACAAGTTCAATATTGCAGAAAGCGAAAAATGGATAAAGAAGTTGTACTACTTACATACAATGCAATATCACTCAGCAATGAAATCTACGTCATCAGGCCCGTAGCAGCATAATGAGTGGATTCAGGTACGATGATTCTAAGTGAAACAAGTCACACAGAAAAAGAAACATCATAAGATATCACTACTACACGGAATGTAAACTTGGCTACCCAGGAAATGAATTACAAAACAGAACAGGGTCTCAAATGTAGAAAACCAACTTATGCTTGCTTAAGGGGAAAGGTGAGTTGGGGTGCTGCATAAAACCAGAGATTGAAATTAGCACAGATACCGTTCCATAAGCCAAATATGTAATAGACAAGAGCTACTACTTGCTCAACGAAGTGGACTCAACACCCCATATTAAACGCCTAAGAATATACCTGACTAGTAAGAATCTTAAAACCTATGGATTTATATGTCTCCAAAAGAGAATCAAGAATGTGTACAGTGCCATAAATGCAGCAGTGATAGGATTGGTGAGGATCGGTGAGCAAATGCAGACCCTTTGAAGTCATATTGCATGGTACCCATTCCATGGGTCTCAACTCTCCAGGTTTAAGGGATTCTTCCTTCAGCTAAAACATGCATGTGGAACCCAGAGTATGATCCACCGTGTGATTGGGAAACGTGTTCAAAGGTGTCTCAGTTTTCGTCCCCTGGTACTCGGGTGCAACATTCCAGACGCTTTACTAACTCTCTCCCCACGTGGAGAGTCAGTGCCTTTAACCTCCTGTTTGGCCCAGTTTGCAATTTCTGCGGAAAATGAACAGGAATAGGGAGAACCAATGAGAGACTAGCTGGAGGTGTCTGGACGGGCAAATTTAACTCTCATTTCCCACCAGGAAGAGGAATTAACCAAAGGCTCAGCGTGCCGTGCCGGAACCACACTAGGGCCTGAAGCAATCCTGCGGTGTTGTGGCCAGCTCACAAGAAAGCGAGTTGAAGAAAGGAGCTCAGGGGCACTGTCACTCACAAACATGCAGAGTTATAAATGACAGCTATCGTCCAAAAATATATTGAAGTAAGGCTGCCAAGAGGACTTGAAAGCGGGGCAGAATTGCAGGAAACCGATTTCAGGAGGTAGACTGGAATTGCATGTAAAGCACAGGAAAAGAGGCAGAACGTCCACAATGATGCACTTGGCCAAAAAGGGCGTATGCGTTTTTTCCTGAATATATTCAGGAAAAAACGCATACGCCCTTTTTGGCCAACCAAGCAAGCTTGCAAAGGAAATCTGCACTACAATGAAGTCTCACTGCCCCCCGGTCAAAAGGGCCATCTGAAAAAAGTGTAAAATCCAGAAAGGCAGGACAGGCCATGGAGAACTGGGAGCCTTGTTATGCTGATGGGAAGGATGAAAATTGCCAACAGCCACTCTGGAGAAGTGTATGGTGTTTCCTGAAACATCTAAAAAACAAAGCAACAGAGCCTAGGGCCCTTCCACTTATGGTTCTATAGCTTAGGGAAATTAAAATAAAAAAGATACATCCACCCCAAAGTTTGGGACGGCTCTGTTTACAAGAACCTCGTTTACGGTACAAGTTCAATATCGCAGAAAGCGAAAAATGGATAAAGAAGTTGTGGTACTTACGTACAATGCAATATCACTCAGCAATGAAATCTATGTCATCAGGGCCGTAGCAGCATAATGAGTGGATTCAAGTACGATGATTCTAAGTGAAATAAGTCACACAAAAAAAGAAACATCATAAGATATCACTACTACACGGAATGTAAACTTGGCTACACAGGAACTGAATTACAAAACAGAACAGGGTCTCAAATGTAGAAAACCAACTTATGCTTGCTTAAGGGGAAAGGTGAGTTGGGGTGCTGCATAAAACCAGAGATTGAAATTAGCACAGATACCGTTCCATAAGCCAAATATGTAATAGACAAGAGCTACTCCTTGCTCAACGAAGTGGACTCAACACCCTATATTAAACGCCCAAGAATATACCTGACTAGTAAGAATCTTAAAACCTATGGATATATGTCTCCAAAATAGAATCAAGAGTGTGTACAGTGCCATAAATGCAGCAGTGATAGGATTGGTGAGGATCAGTGAGCAAATGCATACTCTTTGAAGCCATATTGCATGGTACCCATTCCATGGGTCTCAACTCTCCAGGTTTAAGGGATTCTTCCTTCAGCTAAAACATGCATGTGGAACCCAGATTATGATCCAGCGTGTGATCGGAAAACGTGTTCAAATGTGTCTCAGTTTTCGTCTCCCGGTACTCGGGTGCAACATTCCAGACGCTTTACTAACACTCTCCCCACTTGTAGAGTCAGTGCCTTTAACCTCCTGTTTGGCCCAGTTTGCAATTTCTGCAAAAAATGAACAGGAATAGGGAGAACCAATGAGAGACTAGCTGGAGGTGTCTGGACGGGCAAATTTAACTCTCATTTCCCACCAGGAAGAGGAATTAACCAAAGGCTCAGCGTGCCGTGCCGGAACCACACTAGGGCCTGAAGCAATCCTGCGGTGTTGCGACCAGCTCACAAGAAAGCGAGTTGAAGAAAGGAGCTCAGGGGCACTGTCATTCACAGACCTACAGAGTTATAAATGACAGCTATCGTCCAAAAATATATTGGAGTAAGGCTGCCAAGAGGACTTGAAAGCGGGGCAGAATTGCAGGAAACCGATTTCAGGAGGTAGACTGGAATTGCATGTAAAGCATAGGAAAAGAGGCAGAACGTCCACAATGATGCCCTTGGCCAAAAAGGGCGTATGCGTTTTTTCCTGAATATATTCAGGAAAAAACGCATACGCCCTTTTTGGCCAACCAAGCAAGCTTACAAAGGAAATCTGCCCTACAATGAAGTCTCACTGCCCCCCGGTCAAAAGGGCCATCTGAAAAAAGTGTAAAATCCAGAAAGGCAGGACAGGCCATGGAGAACTGGGAGCCTTGTTATGCTGATGGGCGGGATGTAAATTGACAACAGCCACTCTGGAGAAGTGTATGGTGTTTCCTGAAACATCTACAAAACAAAGCAACAGAGCCTAGGGCACTTCCACTTATGGTCCTATAGCTTAGGGAAATTAAAATCAAAAAGACACAGCCACCCCAAAGTTTAGGATGGTTCTGTTTACAAGAACCTCGTTTACGGTACAAGTTCAATATCACAGAAAGCGAAAAATGGATAAAGAAGTTGTGGTACTTACGTACAATGCAATATCACTCAGCAATGAAATCTATGTCATCAGGCCCGTAGTAGCATAACGAGTGGATTCAGGTACGATGATTCTAAGTGAAATAAGTCACACAGAAAAAGAAAGATCATAAGATATCACTACTACACGGAGTGTAAACTTGGCTACACAGGAACTGAATTACAAAACAGAACAGGGTCTCAAATGTAGAAAACCAACTTATGCTTGCTTAAGGGGAAAGGTGAGTTGGGGTGCTGCATAAAACCAGAGATTGAAATTAGCACAGATACCGTTCCATAAGCCAAATATGTAATAGACAAGAGCTACTCCTTGCTCAACGAAGTGGACTCAACACCCCATATTAAACGCCTAAGAATATACCTGACTAGTAAGAATCTTAAAACCTATGGATTTATATGTCTCCGAAAGAGAATCAAGCATGTGTACAGCGGCATAAACACAGCAGTGATAGGATTGGTGAGGATCGGTGAGCAAATGCAGACCCTTTGAAGTCATATTGCATGGTACCCATTCCATGGGTCTCAACTCTCCAGGTTTAAGGGATTCTTCCTTCAGCTAAAACATGCATGTGGAACCCAGAGTATGATCCACCGTGTGATTAGGAAACGTGTTCAAAGGTGTCTCAGTTTTCGTCCCCTGGTACTCGGGTGCAACATTCCAGACGCTTTACTAACACTCTCCCCACTTGGAGAGTCAGTGCCTTTAACCTCCTTTTTGGCCCAGTTTGCAATTTCTGTGGAAAATGAACAGGAATAGGGAGAACCAATGAGAGACTAGCTGGAGGTGTCTGGACGGGCAAATTTAACTCTCATTTCCCACCAGGAAGAGGAATTAACCAAAGGCTCAGAGTGCAGTGCCGGAACCACACTAGCGCCTGAAGCAATCCTGCGGTGTTGCGGCCAGCTCACAAGAAAGCGAGTTGAAGAAAGGAGCTCAGGGGCACTGTCATTCACAAACCTGCAGAGTTATAAATGACAGCTATCGTCCAAAAATATATTGAAGTAAGGCCGCCAAGAGGACTCGAAAGCGGGGCAGAATTGCAGGAAACTGTTTTCAGGAGGTAGATAGGAATTGCATTTAAAGCATAGGAAAAGAGACAGAACTTGGAAAATAATGCACTTGGCAAAAAAGGACATATGTGTTTTATCCAGAGCTCTCATAACCGAGGGGAGGAGATTCCCAGCAGGCTCCAACTGCCACCTGAGGGCTCATGTTGTCAAGGCAACGTGAGCAAGCCAGGCAGGAGTTACCTCACAGCAGAGATCCCACCTCACAGAAGGGTGAGAAACCCAGCCAACATCAGACTCTCACCAGAGGGCCCACATCACCAAGGGGATGGGAACCAGGCAGGAGTGTCTTCACACCAGTGGGGCCACATCATCGAAAGGTGAGGTACTCAGCACATGTGTCCTCAAACCAGAGGACCCACATCACTAAGGGACTCGGAGTGAGGCAGGCAGGAGTAGCCTCACAACACTGGGCCCATAGAATAAAAAAGTGAGGAATCCAGCAGTTGGAACCTCCCAGCAGGGGGCCCAGAGCACCGAGGCTATGGGATCCAGGCCACAGTGAACTCACAGAAGAGGGCCCATGTCATGAAACTGAGCAACCCAGCCATTGGGACCTCAGAACAGGAGGCCCACATCCCCATGGGGATATAAATCTGGTAGGAGTGTCCTCGCACCACTGAAAACGTATCAGAAAATTTTGGGAGACCAGCAGTTAGAGCCTGACGCCAGAGGACCCTCATCACCAAGGGAAGGAGGCTCCCAGCAGGCTCCAACGGCCACCAGAGGGCTGACGTCACCAAGGCGATGTGTGCCAACCAGGCACGAATGACCTCACAGCAGAGGGCCCACCTCAGAGAAGTGTGACGAACCCAGTCAGGATCAGACTCGCACCAGAAGGCCCACATCACCAAATGGATTGGAACCAGGCAGGAGTGTCCTCACATGAGTAGGGCCACATCATCTAAAGGTGAGGAACCCAGAACACGTGGCTTCAAACCATAGGACACGCATCACCAAGGGGCTGGGGGTGAGGCAGGCAGGAGGAGCCTCACAACAGAGGGCCCAAAAATAAGGAAGGTGAGGAATCCAGCAGTTGCAACCTCCCAGCAGGCGGCCCAGAGCACAGAGGCTAGGGGATCCAAGCCAGAGTGAACTAACACCAGACAGCCCACATCATGAAACTGTGAACAACCCAGACATTGGGACCTCAGAGCAGAAGGCCCACATCCCCATGGTGATGGGAACATGACAGGAGTGTCCTGGCATCACTGGGCTCACATCAGAAAACGTGGGGTGCTCAGAAGTTAGGGCCTGATGCTAGAGGGCACTCATCACCGAGGGGAGGAGGTTCCCAGCAGGCTCCAGCTGCCACCAGAGGGCCAATGTCACCAAGGCAATGTGTGCCAGCCCGGCAGGAGTGACCTCACAGCAGAGGCCCCACCTCACAGAAGGGTGAGGAACACAGCCAGGATCAGACTCTCACCAGAGGGCCCACATCACCAAGGAGAAGGGAACCAGGAAGGAGTGTCCCCACATCAGTGGGACAACATCATCGAAAGGTGAGGATCCCAGCACATGTAGCCTCAAACCAGAGGAACCACATCACCAAGGGGTTCGGAATGAGGCTGGCAGGACTGGCCTCACATCACAGGGTCCATAGAATATAAAAGTTGAGGAATCCAGCAGTTGGAACCTCCCAGCAAGTGGCCCAGAGCACCGAGGCTATGGGATCCAGGCCGCAGTGAACTCACAGCAGAGGGCCCACATCATGAACCTGTGAGCAGCCCAGCCGTTGGGACCTCAGAACAGAAGGCCCACATCCCCATTGGGACGGGAACCTGGCAGGAGTGGCTTCGCACCACTTAGCACATATCAGAAAATGTTAGGAGCCCAGCAGTTAGGGCCTGACGCCAGGGGGCCCTCATAACTGAGGGGAGGAGACTCCCAGCAGGTTCCAACTGCCAACAGAGGGCCCACGTCTACAAGGTGGCATGCGCCAGCCAGGCAGTAGTGACCTCACAACAGAGGGCCTATCTCACAGAAGGGTGAGGAACCGAGGTAGGATGAGACTCTTGCCAGAGGGCCCACAACACCAAGGGGATGGGAACCAGTCAGGACTGTCCTCTCACCAGTGGGGCCACATCATCGAAAGGTGAGGAACCCAGCACATGCGGCCTCATATCAGAGGACATACATCACAAAGGGGATGGGAGTGAGGCAGGTAGGAGTAGCCTAAAAACAGAGGGCCCAAAGAATAAAAAAGGTGAGGAATCCAGCATTTGGAACCTCCCAGCAGGCGGCCGAGAGCACAGAAGCTATGGGATGCAGGCAGGAGTGAACTAACAGCAGAGAGCCCACATCATGAAACTGTGAGCAACCCAGGCGTTGGGACCTCAGAGCAGAAAGCCCACATCCCCATGGGGATGGGAACCTGACAGGAGTGTCCTGGCATCACTGGGCTCACATCAGAAAATGTGGGGAGCCCAGCAGTTAGGGCCTGATGCTAGAGAGCTGTCATCACCGAGGGCAGGAGGCTCCCAGCAGGTTCCATGTGCCAACAGAGGGCCCACGTCGCCAAGGTGATGTGTGCAAGTCAGGTAGGATTGACCTCACAGCAGAGGGCCTACCTCACAGAAGAGTGAGGAATCCAGCCAGGATAAGACTGTCACCAGAAGGCCCACATCACCAAGGGGATGGGAACCAGGCAGGAGAGTCCTCACACCAGTGGGGCCACATCATTGAAAGTTGCGGAACCCAGCATATGTGGCCTCAAACCAGAGGACCCACATCACAAAGGGGATGCGAGTGAGGCAGGCAGGAGGAGCATCGCAACACAGGCCCCATAGAATACAAAAGTTGAAGAATCGAGCAGTTGGAACCTTCCATCAGGCGGCCCAGAGCACAGAGGCTATGGCATCCAGGCCAGAGTGAACTAACAGCAGAGAGCCCACATCATGAAACTGTGAACAACCCAGCCATTGGGACCTCAGAACAGAAGGCCCACATCCCAATGGGTATGTGAACATGGATGGAGTGTCTTCGAACCACTGGGCGCACATCACAAAATGTGGGGAGCCCAGCCGTTAGGGCCTGACGCCAGAGGGCCCTCATCACCGAGGGGAGGAGGCTCCCAGCAGGCTCCAAGTGCCACCAGAGGGCTCATGTCCACAAGGCGAGGTGAGCAAGCCAGGCAGGAGTGACCTCACAGCAGACGGCCCACCTCACAGATGGGTGAGGAACCCAGCCAGGATCAGACTCTCAACAGAGAGCCCACATCACCAAGGGGATGTGAACCAGGCAGGAGTCTCCTAAGACCATTGGTCCCACATCATCGAAAGGTGAGGAACCCAGCACATGTGGCCTCAAACCAGAGGACACACATCACGAAGGGACTGGGAGTGAGGCAGGCAGGAGGATCCTCACAACAGAGGGCCTAAAAAATTAAAAAAGTGAGGAATCCAGCAGTTGGAACCTTCCAGCAGGCGGCCAAGAACACAGAGGCTATGGGATCCAGGCCACAGTGAACTAACACCAGAGAGCCCACATCATGAAACTGTGATCAACCCAGCCGTTGGAACGTCAGAGCAGAAGGCCCACATCCCCATGGAGATGGGAACCTAAGAGGAGTGCCCGAGCATCACTGGGCTCACTAAGAAAAGTTGGGGAGCCCAGCAGTTAGGGCTTGACGTCAGAGGGCCCTCATCACAGAGGTGAGGAGGCTCCCAGCAGGGTCCAAGTGCCACCAGAGGGCTCATGTCAACAAGGCGATGTGAGCAAGCCAGGCAAGAGTTACCTGATAGTAGAGGGCCCACCTCACAGATGGTTGAGGAACCCAGCCAGGATCAGACTCTCACCAGAGGGCCCACATCACAAAGGGGATGGGAACCAGTCAGGATTATCCTCACACCAGTGGGGCCTCATCATCTTAACGTGAGGAACCCAGCACATGTGTCCTCAAACCAGAGGACCCACATCACAAAGGGCCTTGGAGTGAGGCAGGCAGGAGTAGCCTCACAACACAGGGCACATAATATAAAATACATGAGGATTCCAGCATTTAGACCTTCCAGCAGGCAGCTCAGAACACCGAGGCTATGGGATCCAGGCCACAGTGAACTCACAGCAGAGGGCCAACATCATAAAACTGTGAGCAACCCAGGCATTGGGACCACAGAGCAGAAGGCCCACATCCCCATGGGAATGGGAACCTGGCTGGAGTGTCCTCGCACCACTGGGCGCACATCAGAAAATGTGGGGAGCCCACCATTTAGGGCCTGACGCCAGAGAGCTGTCATCACCGAGAGGAGGAGGCACCCTGTAAGCTCCAACTGCCACCAGAGGGCTCACGTCTCCAAGGTGACGTGTGCCAGCCAGTCAGGAGTGACCTCACAGCAGAGGGCCTACCTCACAGAACGTTGAGGAACCCAGCCAGGATTAGACTCTCGCCAGAGGGCCCACCTCACCAAGCGGATGGTAACCAGGCAGGAGTGTCCTCACACGAGTGGGGCCACATCATCGAAAGGTGAGGAACGCAGCACATGTGGCCTCAAGCTATAGGACAGTCATCACCAAGGGGCTGGCAGCGAGGCAGGCAGGAGGAGCCTCACAACAGAGGGCACATAGAATAAAAAAGTTGAGGAATCCAGCAGTTGGAACCTCCCAGCAGGCGGCTCAGAGCACCGATGATAAGGGATCCTTGCCGGAGTGAACTCACAGCAGAGGGCCCACATCATGGTACTGTGAGCAAGCCAGCCGTTTTGACCTCAGAGCAGAAGGCCCATATCCCCATGGGGATGCGAACCTGGCAAGAGTGTCCTCACTCACTTGGCGCACATCAGAAAATGTGGGGAGCCCAGCAGTTATGGCCTAAGGCAAGAGGGCCCTCATCACCGAGGGGAGGAGGATCCCAGCACACTCCAACTGCCACCAGAGGGCCCACGTCGCCAAGGTGACTTGTGCCAGACAGGCATGATTGACCTCACAGAAGAGGGCCCACCTCACAGAAGGGTGAGGAACCCAGCCAGGATCAGACTCTCACCTGAGGGTCCATATCAGCAAGAGGATGGGAACCAGTCAGGACTGTCTTCCCTCCAGTGGGGCCACATCATTGAAAGGTGCGGAACCCAGCACATGTGGCCTCAAATCAGAGGACACATATCACAAAGGGAATGGGAGTGAGGCAGGCAGGAGTAGCTTAAAAACAGAGGGCCCAAAGAATAAGAAAGGTGAGGAATCCAGCAGTTGGAACCACCCAGCAGGCAGCCGAGAGCACAGAAGCTATGGGATGCAGGCAGGAGTGAACTAACAGCAGAGAGCCCACATCATGAAACTGTGAGCAACCCAGGCGTTGGGACCTCAGAGCAGAAGGCCCACATCCCAATGGGGATGTGAACCTGGATGGAGTGTCCTCGCACCACTGGGCGCACATCACGAAATGTGGGGAGCCCAGCTCTTAGGGCCTGACGCCAGAGGGCCCTCATCACCGAGGGGAGGAGGCTCCCAGCAGGCTCCAAGTGCCACCAGAGGGCTCATGTCCACAAGGCGAGGTGAGCAAGCCAGGGAGGAGTGACCTCACAGCAGACGGCCCACCTCACAGATGGGTGAAGAACCCAGCCAGGATCAAACTCTCAACAGAGGGCCCACATCACCAAGGGGATGTGAACCAGGCAGGAGTCTCCTAAGACCATTGGTCCCACATCATTGAAAGGTGAGGAACCCAGCACATGTGGCCTCAAACCAGAGGACACACATCACGAAGGGGCTGGGAGTGAGGCAGGCAGGAGGATCATCACAACAGAGGGCCCAAAAAATTAAAAAAGTGAGGAATCCAGCAGTTGGAACCTCCCAGCAGGCGGCCAAGAACACAGAGGCTATGGGATCCAGGCCACAGTGAACTAACACCAGAGAGCCCACATCATGAAACTGTGATCAACCCAGCCGTTGGAACGTCAGAGCAGAAGGCCCACATCCCCATGGAGATGGGAACCTAAGAGGAGTGCCCGAGCATCACTGGGCTCACTAAGAAAAGTTGGGGAGCCCAGCAGTTAGGGCCTGACGTCAGAGGGCCCTCATCACCGGGGGGCGGAGATTCCCAGCACGCTCCAACTGCCACCACACAGCTGACTTCACCAAGGCATTGTGTGCCAGCCATGCAGGAGTGACCTATCAGCAGAGGGTCTCCCTCACAGAAGGGTGAGGAACACAGCCAGGAACAGACTCTCACCAGGGGGCCCGCATAACCACGTGGATGAGAACCAGGCAGGAGTGTCCTCACACTAGTGGGGCCACATCATCGAAAGGTGAGGAACCCAGCAAAGGTGGCCACAAACCAGAGGACCCACATCACCAAGGGGTTGAGAGTGAGGTAGTTGTCTGGACCGGCATATTTAACACTCATTTCTCACCAGGAAGAGGAATTAACCAAAGGCTCAGCGTGCCCTGCCAGAAGCAGATTAGGGCCTGAAGCAGTCTTGCAGGTTTGCGGCCAGCTCACAAGAAAGCGAGTTGAAGAGAGGAGCTCAGGGTCCCTGTAATTCACAAACCTGCAGAGTTATAAATGACAGATAACGTCCAAAAATATATTGAAGTAAGGCTGCGAAGTGGACTTGAAAGCGGGGCAGAATTTCAGGAAACCGATTTCAGGAGGTAAACAGGATTTGCATTTAAAGCATAGGAAAAGAGGCAGAACATCGACAATGATGCACTTGGCAAAAAAGGACGTATGAGTTTGTTCCTGAATATATTCAGGAAAAAACACATACGCCCTTTTTGGCAAACCAAGCAAGCTTGCAATGGAAATCCGAACTACTATGAAGTGTCATTTCCCCCCGGTCTAAAGGGCCATCTGAAAAAAGTGTAAAATCCAGAAAGGCAAGGCAGGCCATGGGGAAAAAGGAGCCTTGTTATGCTGATGGGCGGGATGTAAATTGCCAACAGTCACTCTGGAGAAGTGTATGGTGTTTCCTGATACATCTGAAAAACAAAGCAACAGAGTCTAGGGCATTTCCACGTATGGTCCTATAGCTTAGGGAAATTAAAATCAAAAAGACACAGCCACCCCAAAATTTGGGATGGCTCTGTTTACAGGAACCTCTTCTACGGTACAAGTTAAATATCCCAGAGAACAAATAATTGATAAAGAAGTTGCGGTACTTACGTACAACAGAATACCACTCAGCAATGAAATCTGTGTCACCAGGCCTGTACCAGCATAATGAGTGGATTGAGGCACGATGATTCTAAGTGAAATAAGTCACACAGAAAAAGAAACATCATAAGGTATCACTAATGCACGGAATGTAAACTTGGCTACACAGGAACTGAATTACAAAACAGAACAGGGTCTCAAGTTTAGAAAACCAACTTATGCTTGCTTAAGGGGAAAGGTGAGTTGGGGTGCTGCATAAAACCAGAGTTTGAAATTAGCACAGATACCGTTCCATAAGCCAAATATGTAATAGACAAGACCTACCCCTTGCTCAACGAAATGGACTCAACAATGAGGTATCACCTCACACCTGTTAGAATGGGCATCATCTGAAAATCTACAAACAACAAATGCTGGAATGGGTGTGGAGAAAAGGAAGCCTCTTCCACTACTGTTGGGAATATAAATTGATACAGTCACTATGGAGAACAATATGGAGTTTCTTAAGAAACTAATAATAGAATTACCATATGATACAGCAATCCCAGTACTGGACATATACCCAGACAAAACCATAAATCAAAAAGAGACATTCACCGCAATGTTCATTGCATCACTATTTACAATATCGAGGTAATGGAAGCAACCTAAATGGCCACAGACAGACGAATGCATAAAGATGTGGTACATATATAAAATGGAATATTACTAAGCCATGAAAGGAATGAAATTGGGTCATTTGTAGAGACGTAGATGGATCTAGAGACTGTCATACAGAGTGAAGTAAGTCAGAAAGAGAAAAACAAATCTTGTATATTCATGCATATATGTGGAACCTAGAAAAACTGTACAGATTAACCGTTTTGCAAGGCATAAATAGAGCAACAGATGTAGACAACAATCGTATGGACAACAAGGGGGGAAAGCTCTTGGGGGGGTGGTGGTGGGAGGAGTTGAGAGATTGGGATTGGCATGTAAACATTTATATGTATAAAATAGATAACCAATAAGAACCTGCTGTATAAAAATATAAAATAAAATTAAAAATTAAAAAGAAATAAAATTTAAAAAACAAAACAGAAAAAACAATTATTCCCTTCACATACATGTATTTATATGAATAAATTATTTCCATGCTTATATCTGTAAATACAAAAAAGAGGAATAAAATCTACCTTGAACCAAAAACGAAAAAGAGAAAAAAAAACAGAACCCACCAGTTACTCAGAGGAAAACCGTATCAGGGCCCTTGCTCCAGTTGTAAACAATTCTGAAGTTGGTCAGTGATGAGGAATCGTCTCCCATTCAGCCAGCAGCCCCCACACAACAAGCGTCCTCATTGCAAAGCTGGGGCACCGTGCCGAGGCATCTGTGAGTGAACGTGAGCTGAGCCCCAGGCCAGTTGCGGCTGAACTGTTCCCACCCTTCCCAGGTAAAACACCTGAATATATACAAGGACTTGAAAGCCTAGAGGAAGGGCCATGGAGCCACATGAGTGACAGCATGCCAGCTGACTTGGTGCCTGCAGGCCAGCCAGGTTGGCCCTGGCCCTGGGTGCTCTTCTGGAAGATTTCCATTTCCCTGCCTGAGATACCCGTCCTGTCCCTGCCCCCACTGCTTTTTCCCTTCCTCACCTCTGCCCAGGGAGAAATTCCAGCAGCAGGTATGGGTGACACATCCTCTTCTTTAGCAGGTGGCAGCCTGGCAACTGCTGCAGAAAGTCCAGCAGAGCCCCACTCACACTGGGCCACCCACAAAGCCGTGGCCTCTCACTCCCTCCCACCAGCCCAGCCCCGAGACTGCTGACAGGGCAGAGAAAATGGCGTCAGGCACGGCTGCAGGGGCTCTTGCTGCCTGGAGTGGTATTTATATTGATCTCAACCCAGGCACACCTGGGGAGGGCTGGCCGGCACCGTAAGGCTGCCCAGGTCAGCCAATCATCACCCCTCAGGGGCTCACAGTTGCAGAAAATGGAACTTGCTGAACCGGCCAGGTCCAAGGAACAGGTGTGGGCTCCTGAGAGTCAGGATAGACAAGGGGCTGCAGCTTTGGCTTGTTTTCTAATCATTTTATCTGGCCCATGAGTGGGAGACAACTTCAAGAAAAGCCTCTCCTAATGAGAGGAACCCAGGAGTCAGGGAGAGGAGGGGTGGGTGGTGGTTGGAGACAGAGGCCTGGTGCCCCGGGTGCAGTGGAAGTCTCTGGAAGACCAGGTGGAGGGAGGCCACACAGAGTGATGCCCAGGGTCACAGACCTGTCGGAGCTGCTGTTTGTTAGTTCAAGTCCTGCTCTGAGGTGCTCTGTGTCAGCTCTGAGCGACAGGTGAGATGGGGGTGCTCTTCAATGAGGGCTATGTGCACGGTTCCTGTGTGCCCAGCCCTGCCACGGTACCTGCAAGGGTAGCTCTGTATCCTGGGAGAGGCCTGACCACGAGAGCCCCGTGGGCTGGGTTGGGGGTGGGGTACCTGCCCAGGAGAGCTCCATATCCTGGGATTGGCCTGACCACGAGAGCCCCATGGGCTGCTGGGGACCTGGTAAAGGATGTCAGGACAGTCAGTGAAGCCACCGAGGATATACCTCCAGTTGCTCCTAATTCCTACACCCTGCTGGTCATTCTACCAACCACCAGGACATGGTATTCTGTATTAGTCTTCAATGATGCCTTCTTTTGTATTCCATTAGTCCCAGAGTCACAAGAAATTTTGGCTTGTGAGTGGCAGGACTCAACATACAACTAAAACAATACTTCTGGGCCGTCTTGCCCCAAGGGTTCAAAAATTCCCACATCATCTTTGGAGAAAGCTTAGCTAAAGACCGAAAAGTTCTACCTCTGGAAAAGGAAACCCTCCTTCAATATGCAGACGACATTCTGATCGCCAGCCCTACTAAGGAGGCCTCTGAACTACCAAGCCAATAAAGGATAGAAGTTGTCCAAGAAAAAGCTCAAATATCACAGACTGCGGTGACCTGCCTGGGCTTCATTCTCACACAAGGTCAGAGAAGCCCATCCCAGGAAAGGGAAGAAACCATTTGCAGCCTTACCCCTTTCTAAAACTAGAAGACAGCTTAGGGGTTCCTGGGGAGACCAGGGTTTGCTGCTTCTGGATCCCTAACTACAGTCTACTAGCTGGGCCTCTATATGAAACACTGAAAGGAAAAGATGATGATCCTTTTGAACAGAATCCAGAAGTGGTCTTTCAAGAATGGAAAGAGCAGTCAATTCAGACCCTTGCCCTGGAACTCCCTAATTGAGCTAAACCCTTTGACCTTTCCATTCCCGGTGAAAGGTGAATCGCCATTGGAGAATTAGTGCAAAAACTGGGACCACTTGAAATGGAACAACGCAAGAATGCCATCCAGGTAGGATAAACTACAGTCACCAAGGGGCTTGGCCCACTGCCACATCTGGCCAAGATACTGGTGGTATCTAAAAACCTGGAAATCAGCAGCCCAAAAGGCCACCTCCCTCCTAAGGGAAAAGGACCCCACGTGGTGATCCTAATCACCAACCATGCCCTGAAGTTGCAGGGTTCGCTCCGTGGGCACACCGACCTCGAGTGAGGAGGCCCTCCAACTCCAACATCCAGAGAGATAACCGGGAGCAACAGGACACCATGACGACTCGTGTGAACATCACTTGACCTGGAGTTTCTCTCATAAAACAACAATAGTGTGTCCCGAAGGAGTAGACTACTGCTTGCAGGACTTACTGCACCCGGAGGGGAGCTAATAATCTTGGCGGGGGAAACCTATATCACACTGTCACCATAGAAAAGCCTACAGACACCGTGATGATGGTGGCCAATAAGACCGGCTGGACTCCTGTTTACTTCAAAAGGCTGTTGACTCAGTGGTCATCATGGTCCTTGATCACCACTGACCCTGGACTGTCTGGGAGTTGAGCGGGCAGGGCTCTGACACCTGGTGCTGTTTTTACGTTAATTCAGGGGCCTAATTGAAGAAAGAGCAGACTACTGGTCAGAGCATCTAGGCTGGCAGAAACGGTCAGCCTAAGGTGACCAAACAAATGTGGGCCGGGGTGAAACCGGCCCCCACAGCGTCTCTGCACATCTCTTTCCTGGACCCTTAAAGGTCATTAGAATCTATAACACTTCCAATGCTGGTGCTCAGGCGGACGAGCAGGGAGGCAGGGGTCCTGGGGCCAATCAACGTCACCTGGAGGCTGCTGGGGAGAAGTTCTGACCCTCATCCCCTGGTATGAGGGCTCCCAACTCAGCACTCAGCAGTTACAGAAGAAGGGTCTGCACCCTCAGCACTCCAAGAATGAGGAACGGGACAAAAGGCAGAGGAGGGGTTTGTTCCCAGCAAAGCCCATTAAAAATCCCTGGGAGATAAAAATAGAATCTGGGCAATAAAGTCAAGTCTGACCTTTTTTATCCTTTGTGCTTTGTCTAATTTCACGTGCTCCTAGGGTCCCGCATGCAGAGGTTCCACACCCGGCACTTCAGACCAGATTTCCTAGTGCAGAATGGCTGGGTCGACACCTCAGCTCCTGGGGCCCAGTGCAGACTCCGAGATATAGAGCCTGAGCTGCAGCCAACCCGGCCCTCGAGAGCTCCGCCCCCTCCCTCCCACTGACTCTGACAGGATCTCTACACAGCAGCCCAGCCCACAGCCCACAGGGTAGTGCATGCTCTCACCTCTCCATTCTCTGATCAAAATATAAAGTTTCCTTTGCTTGTGAACCAAACTCAGTCTCGATCTGTTGGCCCCAATGACGCTGGGCAGGGGGACACTTGTTGGGGTCCACTCTGGAGGATCAGTAACAGAAATTGAGACTATTGTAACTTCAATGAACAGATGTGTGAGCCAAACTGTAGTTAACATAGAACAGTTTATAAGGCTCGGGTAAAATAAGATGTTTCTAACACTTCCATTTGATATTTCCATCACTTTATTATAAGCAAGTTCAGTGCAAAGGTTTGTCTTATTTGTCAGGTCAATATTAGAGAAATGAAGTGATTTCTTTCCAAGGATGTACATCTAATAATCTTGGTTAAAGCTTCAATCTTGTTTTAAATGCTTTTCCATTGAAAATGATACCTCTCTTTCAGCTCCCCCATTTCTGAGAAGTATAAAATCTTATAATTTATTATTACCAAAGGGGAAAGGTGGGAGGAGGGATAAATTAACAGTTTGGAATTAACACATACACACTGCTATGTATAAAATAGATCATCAACAAGGAACTACTGTATAACACAGGGAACTACACTCAATATTTTGCAATAACTTATAAGGGGAAATAATCGGAAAAAGAATAGATATTTTTATTGACATCATCTATCAATGACAGTTAAAGTGTAACCTAAGGGAAGCTGGTGGTGAGTGCTTCTGACACTGAAGACTTCAATCATCTAAAGTTTGGACTCTGCCTACTCCCCAAGGCCCTTCATGAACATATGTGTAGCCATAGCTTAAAAAATTCCCCAGTTTGGGTTTCGGGGAGACACTGATTTTGAAAAAGCTCTGGTGTTCTCCTTACATGAATGGGACTCTTCCTACTGCTAAAACATGTCTGTCACACCCAGAGGATGGTATACCGTCTGATCGGGAAGAGTTTGAAAAAGGCATCTCATCTCCTCATCTCCTGGTGCTCGGGTTCACCCCTCCAGGGTCTTTACTAACAGTCTCCCCACTTGGAGATGTCAGCACTGTCAACATCCTGTTGCGTACAGTTTGGAATTTGTCCAGAGGATGAAGCGGAAGGATGAGGAACAATGAGAGACAAGTCCTAGGTGTTCAGACAGGCACATGTCACTCTAATTTCCAATCAGGAAGACGAATTGACCAAAGGCTAGGGTTGCCCATGGAAACAGTATAGGGCTTGAGGAAATCCCACTGCTTTGTGGCCAGTTCCCATAAACACAAGTTGAACAATGGAACTCAGGGGCAGTAAAATTCACGAAACTGCAGAGTTGAAAATATCTATCACTGGAAAATGTCTTGAGGAAAGTCAGAGAAAAGGATTGGTAAGCAAGGGAGAATGGCAGGAAAGGGATTTGAGGAGGTAGAAAGGACTCGCCATTAAGCACAAGAAAAGGGGCTGAACATTGCCAACATTGCAGTTGGCCAAAAAGGCTGTATGCGTTTTTCTCTGTATATATTCAAGAAAAGGGCATACACTTTTTTAGCCAACCAAACAGGTGGGCACTGGAAATCAATACTACAAAAGATATCACTTCACATCAGTCAGAAGAGCCATCCTCATAAAGTGTAAACACCAGAAATGCAGGACAGGGCAAGGAGAAGAGGGAGCCCTGTGAGGCTTATAGTGGAAATGTATATTGCCAATGGCCATTCTGGAGAAGTGTATTGTGTTTACTAAAGCATCTAAAAAATGAGCTACAGAGCATAGGGCACTTGCACTCATGGGCGTATATCTTGGGAAAAACAAAAATCGAGAGGACACAGGCACCCCAATGTTTACTGCCTCTCTGTTTAAAAGATCCTCGACTAAGATATAACTTAAATGTCTCTGGAGGGAAAAAATGGATAGAGATGTGGTACTTATGTAGAGTGGAATATTACTCAGCCTGGAAATCAATGAAATATGGCCAGTTGTAACAACTCCGGAGGAGTTACGTATGATCATTCTAAGTGACATAATTCAAAAAGAAAAAGACACATATCATAAGATATCACTTAAAGGTGGAATCCAAAATAGCTACACATGAAATAAATTACAAAACAAAAACATAGTCAAATATGTAGAAAACACGCGTAAGCCTGCTAAACGGGAAAGGTGGGGAGGGGTGAGGCATCATCCAGGAGGTTGAAATTAGCAAAGATACCATTCCAAATACCAAACTGATAATCAACAAGGCCTACACAGTAGCTAAAAGAACTGCACTCAGCACACTCAAGTCAACGGAAAAGAATATATATGACTGGTAAGAATCTGAAAAAGAATTTATTGATGTCTCTCTGTATGTGAATCAAGTGGATGTACAGCAGCAAGAAACAGAGCTTTGAAAATCAGCTGCAACCAATATAGTAATAAATTGAAAAAAATAAACGACAGAGAGACAGAGAAAACCTCTTACAACTTTTCCTCAGAGACGGTGATGCAACATGGATTGAACACATCTAGACCCACAGCAGGATGAGACATAAGGCTGGAAACTGTTCGTGCTAAGAGAAATGTGAGGTTGGGTGAGGAAATGCACACCCTTTAAAGTAATACTACCTGGTACCCATTCAATGGGTCCCAAATCTGCAGGTTCAAGGAATCTTCCTACAGCTAAAACATGCATGGAAAACCCAGAGGACTGTACACCATGTGATCGGGAGATGTGTCTAAAATGCACCTCATTTATCCTCTCCTGGTGCTCCTGTTCATCATTCCAGCCACGTTACTTAGAATCTCCCCACTTAGAGAATCAGCACATTTAAACTTCTGTTTCACACATTTTGCAAATTGTGAGGAGGATGAACGGGAAGAGGGAGAACCAATGAGAGAATAGTTGTAGGGGTTTGGACGGGCACATGTCACTCTAATTTCCCATTAAGAATAAGAATTAAAAAAAGGCTCAGCCCGCCTCGCCGGAGCCAAAATAGGACCTGAAGCAATCCTGCGGCTTTGAGGCCAGCTCACAAAAGAACAACATAAAAAATGGAGCTCAGGGTCACTGCAATTCACAAACCTGCAGAGTTATAAATGAAAACTAACATCCAAAAATATGTTGACGTAAGGCAAAGAAGAGGATCTGAATGCAAGACAGAATTGCAAGAAATAGATTTCAAGAGATAGATTGGACTCGTCTTTAAAGCACATGAAAAGCGGCAGAATTTCGACAATGATGCAGTTGGCCCAAAAGGGAGTATGCGTTTTTTCCTGAATATATCCAGGAAAAAACACATACGCACTTTATGGGCAACCAAGCAAGCAAGCAATGCAAATGTGCACAACAAAGAAGTCTCATTTCCCACCGGTCAAAAGGGCCATCCAAAAAAATTGTAAAAACCAGAAATGCAGGACAGGCCATGGAGAACAGGGAGCCTTTATACGCTGATGGACAGTCTGTGAACTGCCAAGAGCCACTCTGGAGAAGTGTATGGTGGTTCCTAAATCATCTAAAAACCAGAGCTACAGAGCATAGGGCACTTCCAATCACGGAAGTATATCTAGGGAAGTCTAAAAATCAACAAGACACAAGCACACCACAGTTTAGGGCTACTCTGTTTACAAGAACCTCAACTTCAGTACACCTTAAATATCCCAGGAAAGAGAACAATGGATAAAGAAAATGTGGTACTTATGTACAATGGAATATCTCTTCACCATGAAATCAATGTAATAAGGCTAGTAGAAGGATAAAGAGTGGATTTAGGTCCGATAATACTACTTGAAATAAGTCAAACAGAAAAAGAAACATATCATAAGATATCACTTATAGAGGGAGGATAAATATGGCTGCACAAAAAATGAATTACAAAACAGAACAGTGTCTCACATTTAGAAAACACACTTATGTCAGCTTAAGGGGAAAGGAGAGGTGGGATGATGCATAAAACCAGAGTTTGAAATTAGCACAGATACCATTCAATAAACCAAATAGGTATTAGACAAGATCTACACCTTGCTCAATGAACTGGCCTCAACACACCCTATACACCGCAGAGAAATATATCTGAGTAATAAGAATCTTAAAACCCATGTATTGATATATCTCCATAAGGGAATCAAGTGTGTGCAGAGCGGCCAAACACAGCAGTGAAAATGAGCTAAACCCCATTATAGAAATAAATTTTAAAACCAAAACGCAGAAACAATGAAAGAGAGAAAAATTCTTACAAAATTCGCTCAGGGGCTGTGATGCAACCTGGAATGACCACATATAAACCCACAGCTGGATAAGACATAAGGCTGGACACTTGGGGCTGAGAGGATTGGTGAGCTTTGGTGAGCAACTGCCGAAAGTTTAATGCAATACTTCATGCTACTCATTCCAAGGGTCCCAACACTCCAGGTTGAAGGGAATCTTCCTACAGCTAAACCATGCATGGGAAATCCAGCAGATGGTATACCATATGATGGGGAAAGGTTTCTAAAACGCACCTCATTTTCCTCTCTTGGGGCTCCGGATCAACATTCCAGCCACTTTACTAACAACATCCCCACATGGAGAGTCAATGCCTTTAAGTTCCGGTATCGCAGAGTCTGCAGTTAGTGCGGAGGATGAATGGGAATAGGGGTAACCAGTGAGAAAATAGCTGTAGCGGTTTCAATGGGCACATGTCACTCTAATTTCACATCAGGAAGAAGAATTAACCAAAGGCAGAGCAAGGCGCCCCAGAAGAAGAATAGGGCCTGAAGAAATCCTGTGGATATGAGGCAAGATCACAAAAATAAGAGCTGAAAAATGGAGCTAAGGGCCACTGCAATTCAAAAACCTGCAGAGTTATACAGGCCAACTATTTTCCAAAATATATATTGAGGTAAGGCTATGAAGAGGCACTGACAGCAAGGCAGAATTGCAGGAAACCGATTTCAAAAGGTAGAATAGAATTGCATTGAAAACATATGAAAAGACTCAGAATGTTGACAATGATGCACATGGCCAAAAAGGGCGTATGCGTTTTTTCCTGAATATATTCAGGAAGAAAGGCATATGCACTTTCTGGCCAACCAAGCAAGCTTGCAAAGGAAATCTGCACTACAATGAAGTCTCACTTTCCCCCGGTCAAAAGGGCCATCTGAAAAAAGTGTAAAATCCAGAAAGGCAGGACAGGCCATGGAGAACTGGGAGCCTTGTTATGCTGATGGGCGGGATGTAAATTGCCAACAGCCACTTTGGAGAAGTGTATGGTGTTTCCTGAAACATCTAAAAAACAAAACAACAGAGCCTAGGGCACTTCCGCTTATGGTCCTATAGCTTAAGGAAATTAAAATCAAAAAGACACAGCCACCCCAAAGTTTGGGATGGCTCTTTTTACAAGAACCTCATTTACGGTACAAGTTCAATATCACAGAAAGCGAAAATGGATAAAGAAGTTGTGGTACTTAAGTATAATGCAATATTACTCAGCAATGAAATCTATGTCATCAGGCCCGTAGCAGCATAATGAGTGGATTCAGGTACGATGATTCTAAGTGAAATAAGTCACACAGAAAAGAAACTTCATAAGATATCACTACTACACGGAATGTAAACTTGGCTACACAGAAACTGAATTACAAAACAGAACAGGGTCTCAAATGTAGAAAACCAACTTATGCTTGCTTAAGGGGAAAGGTGAGTTGGCGTGCTGCATAAAACCAGATATTGAAATTAGCACAGATACCGTTCCATAAGCCAAATATGTAATAGACAAGACCTACTCATTGCTCAACGAAGTGGACTCAACACACCATATTAAACGCCTAAGAATATACCTGACTAGTAAGAATCTTAAAACCTATGGATTTATATGTCTCCAAAAGAGAATCAAGCATGTGTACAGCGGCATAAATGCAGCAGTGATAGGATTGGTGAGGATTGGTGAGCAAATGCAGACCCTTTGAAGTCATATTGCATGGTACACATTTTATGGGTCTCAATTCTCCAGGTTTAAGGGATTCTTCCTTCAGCTAAAACATGCATGTGGAACCCAGATTATGATCCACCGTGTGATCGGAAAACGTGTTCAAATGTGTCTCAGTTTTCGTCCCCCGGTACTCGGGTGCAACATTCCAGAGGCTTTACTAACACTCTCCCCACATAGAGAGTCAGTGCCTTTAACCTCCTGTTTGGCCCAGTTTGCAATTTCTGCAAAAAATGAACAGGAATAGGGAGAACCAATGAGAGACTAGCTGGAGGTGTCTGGACGGGCAAATTTAACTCTCATTTCCCACCAGGAATAGGAATTAACCAAAGGCTCAGCGTGCCGTGCCAGAACCACACTAGGGCCTGAAGCAATCCTGCGGTGTTGCGGCCAGCTCACAAGAAAGCGAGTTGAAAAAAGGAGCTCAGGGGCACTGTCATTCACAGACCTGCAGAGTTATAAATGACAGCTATCGTCCGGAAATCTATTGGAGTAAGGCTGCCAAGAGGACTTGAAAGCGGGGCAGAATTGCAGGAAAGCGATTTCAGGAGGTAGACTGGAATTGCATGTAAAGCATAGGAAAAGAGGCAGAACGTCCACAATGATGCACTTGGCCAAAAAGGGCGTATGCGTTTTTTCCTGAATATATTCAGGAAAAAACGCATACGTCCTTTTTGGCCAACCAAGCAAGCTTGCAAAGGAAATCTGCACTACAATGAAGTCTCACTGCCCCCCGGTCAAAAGGGCCATCTGAAAAAAGTGTAAAATCCAGAAAGGCAGGACAGGCCATGGAGAACTGGGAGCCTTGTTATGCTGATGGGCGGGATGTAAATTGCCAACAGCCACTCTGGAGAAGTGTATGGTGTTTCCTGAAACATCTACAAAACAAAGCAACAGAGCCTAGGGCACTTCCACTTATGGTCCTATAGCTTAGGGAAATTAAAATCAAAAAGACACAGCCACCCCAAAGTTTGGGACGGCTCTGTTTACAAGAACCTCGTTTACGGTACAAGTTCAATATTGCAGAAAGCGAAAAATGGATAAAGAAGTTGTAGTACTTACATACAATGCAATATCACTCAGCAATGAAATCTACGTCATCAGGCCCGTAGCAGCATAATGAGTGGATTCAGGTACGATGATTCTAAGTGAAACAAGTCACACAGAAAAAGAAACATCATAAGATATCACTACTACACGGAATGTAAACTTGGCTACACAGGAACTGAATTACAAAACAGAACAGGGTCTCAAATGTAGAAAACCAACTTATGCTTGCTTAAGGGGAAAGGTGAGTTGGGGTGCTGCATAAAACCAGAGATTGAAATTAGCACAGATACCGTTCCATAAGCCAAATATGTAATAGACAAGAGCTACTCCTTGCTCAACGAAGTGGACTCAACACCCCATATTAAACGCCTAAGAATATACCTGACTAGTAAGAATCTTAAAACCTATGGATTTATATGTCTCCAAAAGAGAATCAAGCATGTGTACAGCGGCATAAATGCAGCAGTGATAGGATTGGTGAGGATCGGTGAGCAAATGCAGACCCTTTGAAGTCATATTGCATGGTACCCATTCCATGGGTCTCAACTCTCCAGGTTTAAGGGATTCTTCCTTCAGCTAAAACATGCATGTGGAACCCAGTGTATGATCCACCGTGTGATCGGGAAACGTGTTCAAATGTGTCAGTTTTCGTCCCCTGGTACTCGGGTGCAACATTCCAGACGCTTTACTAACACTCTCCCCACTTGGAGAGTCAGTGACTTTAACCTCCTGTTTGGCCCAGTTTGCAATTTCTGCGGAAAATGTACAGGAATAGGGAGAACCAATGAGAGACTAGCTGGAGGTGTCTGGACGGGCAAATTTAACTCTCATTTCCCACCAGGAAGAGGAATTAACCAAAGGCTCAGCGTGCCATGCCGGAACCACACTAGGGCCTGAAGCAATGCTGCGGTGTTGCGGCCAGCTCACAAGAAAGCGAGTTGAAGAAAGGAGCTCAGGGTCACTGTCATTCACATACTTGCAGAGTTAAAAATGACAGCTATCGTCCAAAAATATATTGAAGTAAGGCTGCCAAGAGGACTTGAAAGCGGGGCAGAATTGCAGGAAAGCGATTTCAGGAGGTAGACTGGAATTGCATGTAAAGCATAGGAAAAGAGGCAGAACGTCCACAATGATGCCCTTGGCCAAAAAGGGCGTATGCGTTTCTTCCTGAATATATTCAGGAAAAAACGCATACGCCCTTTTTGGCCAACCAAGCAAGCTTACAAAGGAAATCTGCCCTACAATGAAGTCTCACTGCCCCCGGTCAAAAGGGCCATCTGAAAAAAGTGTAAAATCCAGAAAGGCAGGACAGGCCATGGAGAACTGGGAGCCTTGTTATGCTGATGGGCGGGATGTAAATTGCCAACAGCCACTCTGGAGAAGTGTATGGTGTTTCCTGAAACATCTAAAAAACAAAGCAACAGAGCCTAGGTCACTTCCACTTATGGTCCTATAGCTTAGGGAAATTAAAATCAAAAAGACACAGCCACCCCAAAGTTTGGGACGGCTCTGTTTACAAGAACCTCTTTTACGGTACAAGTTCAATATTGCAGAAAGCGAAAAATGGATAAAGAAGTTGTGGTACGTACGTACAATGCAATATCACTCAGCAATGAAATCTATGTCATCAGGCCCGTAGGAGCATAATGAGTGGATTCAGGTACGATGATTCTAAGTGAAATAAGTCACACAGAAAAGAAACATCATAAGATATCACTACTACATGGAATGTAAACTTGGCTACACAGGAACTGAATTACAAAACAGAACAGGGTCTCAAATGTAGAAAACCAACTTATGCTTGCTTAAGGGGAAAGGTGAGTTGAGGTGCTGCATAAAACCAGCGATTGAAATTAGCACAGATACTGTTCCATAAGCCAAATATGTAATAGACAAGAGCTACTCCTTGCTCAATGAAGTGGACTCAACACCCCATATTAAACGCCTAAGAATATACCTGACTAGTAAAAATCTTAAAACCTATGGATTTATATGTCTCCGAAAGAGAATCAAGCGTGTGTACAGCGGCATAAACGCAGCAGTGATAGGATTGGTGAGGTTCGGTGAGCAAATGCAGACCCTTTGAAGTCATATTGCATGGTACACATTTTATGGGTCTCAATTCTCCAGGTTTAAGGGATTCTTCCTTCAGCTAAAACATGCATGTGGAACCCAGATTATGATCCAGCGTGTGATCGGAAAACGTGTTCAAATGTGTCTCAGTTTTCGTCTCCCGGTACTCGGGTGCAACATTCCAGATGCTTTACTAACACTCTCCCCACTTGTAGAGTCAGTGCCTTTAACCTCCTGTTTGGCCCAGTTTGCAATTTCTGCAAAAAATGAACAGGAATAGGGAGAACCAATGAGAGACTAGCTCGAGGTGTCTGGACGGGCAAATTTAACTCTCATTTCCCACCAGGAAGAGGAATTAACCAAAGGCTCAGCGTGCCGTGCCGGAACCACACTAGGGCCTGAAGCAATCCTGCGGTGTTGCGACCAGCTCACAAGAAAGCGAGTTGAAGAAAGGAGCTCAGGGGCACTGTCATTCACAGACCTACAGAGTTATAAATGACAGCTATCGTCCAAAAATATATTGGAGTAAGGCTGCCAAGAGGACTTGAAAGCGGGGCAGAATTGCAGGAAACCGATTTCAGGAGGTAGACTGGAATTGCATGTAAAGCATAGGAAAAGAGGCAGAACGTCCACAATGATGCCCTTGGCCAAAAAGGGCGTATGCGTTTTTTCCTGAATATATTCAGGAAAAAACGCATACGCCCTTTTTGGCCAACCAAGCAAGCTTACAAAGGAAATCTGCCCTACAATGAAGTCTCACTGCCCCCGGTCAAAAGGGCCATCTGAAAAAAGTGTAAAATCCAGAAAGGCAGGACAGGCCATGGAGAACTGGGAGCCTTGTTATGCTGATGGGCGGGATGTAAATTGCCAACAGCCACTCTGGAGAAGTGTATGGTGTTTCCTGAAACATCTACAAAACAAAGCAACAGAGCCTAGGGCACTTCCACTTATGGTCCTATAGCTTAGGGAAATTAAAATCAAAAAGACACAGCCACCCCAAAGTTTAGGATGGTTCTGTTTACAAGAACCTCGTTTACGGTACAAGTTCAATATCACAGAAAGCGAAAAATGGATAAAGAAGTTGTGGTACTTACGTACAATGCAATATCACTCAGCAATGAAATCTATGTCATCAGGCCCGTAGTAGCATAACGAGTGGATTCAGGTACGATGATTCTAAGTGAAATAAGTCACACAGAAAAAGAAAGATCATAAGATATCACTACTACACGGAATGTAAACTTGGCTACACAGGAACTGAATTACAAAACAGAACAGGGTCTCAAATGTAGAAAACCAACTTATGCTTGCTTAAGGGGAAAGGTGAGTTGGGGTGCTGCATAAAACCAGAGATTGAAATTAGCACAGATACCGTTCCATAAGCCAAATATGTAATAGACAAGAGCTACTCCTTGCTCAACGAAGTGGACTCAACACCCCATATTAAACGCCTAAGAATATACCTGACTAGTAAGAATCTTAAAACCTATGGATTTATATGTCTCCGAAAGAGAATCAAGCATGTGTACAGCGGCATAAACGCAGCAGTGATAGGATTGGTGAGGATCGGTGAGCAAATGCAGACCCTTTGAAGTCATATTGCATGGTACCCATTCCATGGGTCTCAACTCTCCAGGTTTAAGGGATTCTTCCTTCAGCTAAAACATGCATGTGGAACCCAGAGTATGATCCACCGTGTGATTAGGAAACGTGTTCAAAGGTGTCTCAGTTTTCGTCCCCTGGTACTCGGGTGCAACATTCCAGACGCTTTACTAACACTCTCCCCACTTGGAGAGTCAGTGCCTTTAACCTCCTTTTTGGCCCAGTTTGCAATTTCTGTGGAAAATGAACAGGAATAGGGAGAACCAATGAGAGACTAGCTGGAGGTGTCTGGACGGGCAAATTTAACTCTCATTTCCCACCAGGAAGAGGAATTAACCAAAGGCTCAGAGTGCAGTGCCGGAACCACACTAGCGCCTGAAGCAATCCTGCGGTGTTGCGGCCAGCTCACAAGAAAGCGAGTTGAAGAAAGGAGCTCAGGGGCACTGTCATTCACAAACCTGCAGAGTTATAAATGACAGCTATCGTCCAAAAATATATTGAAGTAAGGCCGCCAAGAGGACTCGAAAGCAGTGCAGAATTGCAGGAAACCGATTTCAGGAGGTAGATAGGAATTGCATTTAAAGCATAGGAAAAGAGACAGAACTTGGAAAATAATGCACTTGGCAAAAAAGGACATATGTGTTTTATCCAGAGCTCTCATAACCGAGGGGAGGAGATTCCCAGCAGGCTCCAACTGCCACCTGAGGGCTCATGTTGTCAAGGCAACGTGAGCAAGCCAGGCAGGAGTTACCTCACAGCAGAGATCCCACCTCACAGAAGGGTGAGAAACCCAGCCAACATCAGACTCTCACCAGAGGGCCCACATCACCAAGGGGATGGGAACCAGGCAGGAGTGTCTTCACACCAGTGGGGCCACATCATCGAAAGGTGAGGTACTCAGCACATGTGTCCTCAAACCAGAGGACCCACATCACTAAGGGCCTCGGAGTGAGGCAGGCAGGAGTAGCCTCACAACACTGGGCCCATAGAATAAAAAAGTGAGGAATCCAGCAGTTGGAACCTCCCAGCAGGGGGCCCAGAGCACCGAGGCTATGGGATCCAGGCCACAGTGAACTCACAGAAGAGGGCCCATGTCATGAAACTGAGCAACCCAGCCATTGGGACCTCAGAGCAGGAGGCCCACATCCCCATGGGGATATAAATCTGGTAGGAGTGTCCTCGCACCACTGAAAACGTATCAGAAAATTTTGGGAGACCAGCAGTTAGAGCCTGACGCCAGAGGACCCTCATCACCAAGGGAAGGAGGCTCCCAGCAGGCTCCAACGGCCACCAGAGGGCTGACGTCGCCAATGTGATGTGTGCCAACCAGGCACGAATGACCTCACAGCAGAGGGCCCACCTCAGAGAAGTGTGACGAACCCAGTCAGGATCAGACTCGCACCAGAGGGCCCACATCACCAAATGGATTGGAACCAGGCAGGAGTGTCCTCACATGAGTAGGGCCACATCATCTAAAGGTGAGGAACCCAGAACACGTGGCTTCAAACCATAGGACACGCATCACCAAGGGGCTGGGGGTGAGGCAGGCAGGAGGAGCCTCACAACAGAGGGCCCAAAAATAAGGAAGGTGAGGAATCCAGCAGTTGCAACCTCCCAGCAGGCGGCCCAGAGCACAGAGGCTAGGGGATCCAAGCCAGAGTGAACTAACACCAGACAGCCCACATCATGAAACTGTGAACAACCCAGACATTGGGACCTCAGAGCAGAAGGCCCACATCCCCATGGTGATGGGAACATGACAGGAGTGTCCTGGCATCACTGGGCTCACATCAGAAAACGTGGGGTGCTCAGAAGTTAGGGCCTGATGCTAGAGGGCACTCATCACCGAGGGGAGGAGGTTCCCAGCAGGCTCCAGCTGCCACCAGAGGGCCAACGTCACCAAGGCAATGTGTGCCAGCCCGGCAGGAGTGACCTCACAGCAGAGGCCCCACCTCACAGAAGGGTGAGGAACACAGCCAGGATCAGACTCTCACCAGAGGGCCCACATCACCAAGGAGAAGGGAACCAGGAAGGAGTGTCCCCACATCAGTGGGACAACATCATTGAAAGGTGAGGATCCCAGCACATGTAGCCTCAAACCAGAGGAACCACATCACCAAGGGGTTCGGAATGAGGCTGGCAGGACTGGCCTCACATCACAGGGTCCATAGAATATAAAAGTTGAGGAATCCAGCAGTTGGAACCTCCCAGCAAGTGGCCCAGAGCACCGAGGCTATGGGATCCAGGCCGCAGTGAACTCACAGCAGAGGGCCCACATCATGAACCTGTGAGCAGCCCAGCCGTTGGGACCTCAGAACAGAAGGCCCACATCCCCATTGGGACGGGAACCTGGCAGGAGTGGCTTCGCACCACTTAGCACATATCAGAAAATGTTAGGAGCCCAGCAGTTAGGGCCTGACGCCAGGGGGCCCTCATAACTGAGGGGAGGAGACTCCCAGCAGGTTCCAACTGCCAACAGAGGGCCCACGTCTACAAGGTGGCATGCGCCAGCCAGGCAGTAGTGACCTCACAACAGAGGGCCTATCTCACAGAAGGGTGAGGAACCGAGGTAGGATGAGACTCTTGCCAGAGGGCCCACAACACCAAGGGGATGGGAACCAGTCAGGACTGTCCTCTCACCAGTGGGGCCACATCATCGAAAGGTGAGGAACCCAGCACATGCGGCCTCATATCAGAGGACATACATCACAAAGGGGATGGGAGTGAGGCAGGTAGGAGTAGCCTAAAAACAGAGGGCCCAAAGAATAAAAAAGGTGAGGAATCCAGCATTTGGAACCTCCCAGCAGGCGGCCGAGAGCACAGAAGCTATGGGATGCAGGCAGGAGTGAACTAACAGCAGAGAGCCCACATCATGAAACTGTGAGCAACCCAGGCGTTGGGACCTCAGAGCAGAAAGCCCACATCCCCATGGGGATGGGAACCTGACAGGAGTGTCCTGGCATCACTGGGCTCACATCAGAAAATGTGGGGAGCCCAGCAGTTAGGGCCTGATGCGAGAGAGCTGTCATCACCAAGGGCAGGAGGCTCCCAGCAGGTTCCATGTGCCAACAGAGGGCCCACGTCGCCAAGGTGATGTGTGCAAGTCAGGTAGGATTGACCTCACAGCAGAGGGCCTACCTCACAGAAGAGTGAGGAACCCAGCCAGGATAAGACTGTCACCAGAAGGCCCACATCACCAAGGGGATGGGAACCAGGCAGGAGTGTCCTCACACCAGTGGGGCCACATCATTGAAAGTTGCGGAACCCAGCATATGTGGCCTCAAACCAGAGGACCCACATCACAAAGGGGATGCGAGTGAGGCAGGCAGGAGGAGCATCACAACACAGGCCCCATAGAATACAAAAGTTGAAGAATCGAGCAGTTGGAACCTTCCATCAGGCGGCCCAGAGCACAGAGGCTATGGCATCCAGGCCAGAGTGAACTAACAGCAGAGAGCCCACATCATGAAACTGTGAACAACCCAGCCGTTGGGACCTCAGAACAGAAGGCCCACATCCCAATGGGTATGTGAACCTGGATGGAGTGTCTTCGAACCACTGGGCGCACATCACAAAATGTGGGGAGCCCAGCCGTTAGGGCCTGACGCCAGAGGGCCCTCATCACCGAGGGGAGGAGGCTCCCAGCAGGCTCCAAGTGCCACCAGAGGGCTCATGTCCACAAGGCGAGGTGAGCAAGCCAGGCAGGAGTGACCTCACAGCAGACGGCCCACCTCACAGATGGGTGAGGAACCCAGCCAGGATGAGACTCTCAACAGAGAGCCCACATCACCAAGGGGATGTGAACCAGGCAGGAGTCTCCTAAGACCATTGGTCCCACATCATCGAAAGGTGAGGAACCCAGCACATGTGGCCTCAAACCAGAGGACACACATCACGAAGGGACTGGGAGTGAGGCAGGCAGGAGGATCCTCACAACAGAGGGCCTAAAAAATTAAAAAAGTGAGGAATCCAGCAGTTGGAACCTTCCAGCAGGCGGCCAAGAACACAGAGGCTATGGGATCCAGGCCACAGTGAACTAACACCAGAGAGCCCACATCATGAAACTGTGATCAAACCAGCCGTTGGAACGTCAGAGCAGAAGGCCCACATCCCCATGGAGATGGGAACCTAAGAGGAGTGCCCGAGCATCACTGGGCTCACTAAGAAAAGTTGGGGAGCCCAGCAGTTAGGGCTTGACGTCAGAGGGCCCTCATCACAGAGGTGAGGAGGCTCCCAGCAGGGTCCAAGTGCCACCAGAGGGCTCATGTCAACAAGGCGATGTGAGCAAGCCAGGCAAGAGTTACCTGATAGTAGAGGGCCCACCTCACAGATGGTTGAGGAACCCAGCCAGGATCAGACTCTCACCAGAGGGCCCACATCACAAAGGGGATGGGAACCAGTCAGGATTATCCTCACACCAGTGGGGCCTCATCATCTTAACGTGAGGAACCCAGCACATGTGTCCTCAAACCAGAGGACCCACATCACAAAGGGCCTTGGAGTGAGGCAGGCAGGAGTAGCCTCACAACACAGGGCACATAATATAAAATACGTGAGGATTCCAGCATTTAGACCTTCCAGCAGGCAGCTCAGAACACCGAGGCTATGGGATCCAGGCCACAGTGAACTCACAGCAGAGGGCCAACATCATAAAACTGTGAGCAACCCAGGCATTGGGACCACAGAGCAGAAGGCCCACATCCCCATGGGAATGGGAACCTGGCTGGAGTGTCCTCGCACCACTGGGCACACATCAGAAAATGTGGGGAGCCCACCATTTAGGGCCTGACGCCAGAGAGCCGTCATCACCGAGAGGAGGAGGCACCCTGCACGCTCCAACTGCCACCAGAGGGCTCACGTCTCCAAGGTGACGTGTGCCAGCCAGTCAGGAGTGACCTCACAGCAGAGGGCCTACCTCACAGAACGTTGAGGAACCCAGCCAGGATTAGACTCTCGCCAGAGGGCCCACCTCACCAAGCGGATGGTAACCAGGCAGGAGTGTCCTCACACGAGTGGGGCCACATCATCGAAAGGTGAGGAACGCAGCACATGTGGCCTCAAGCTATAGGACAGTCATCACCAAGGGGCTGGCAGCGAGGCAGGCAGGAGGAGCCTCACAACAGAGGGCACATAGAATAAAAAAGTTGAGGAATCCAGCAGTTGGAACCTCCCAGCAGGCGGCTCAGAGCACCGATGATAAGGGATCCTTGCCGGAGTGAACTCACAGCAGAGGGCCCACATCATGGTACTGTGAGCAAGCCAGCCGTTTTGACCTCAGAGCAGAAGACCCATATCCCCATGGGGATGCGAACCTGGCAAGAGTGTCCTCACTCACTTGGCGCACATCAGAAAATGTGGGGAGCCCAGCAGTTATGGCCTAAGGCAAGAGGGCCCTCATCACCGAGGGGAGGAGGATCCCAGCACACTCCAACTGCCACCAGAGGGCCCACGTCGCCAAGGTGACTTGTGCCAGACAGGCATGATTGACCTCACAGCAGAGGGCCCACCTCACAGAAGGGTGAGGAACCCAGCCAGGATCAGACTCTCACCTGAGGGTCCATATCAGCAAGAGGATGGGAACCAGTCAGGACTGTCTTCCCTCCAGTGGGGCCACATCATTGAAAGGTGCGGAACCCAGCACATGTGGCCTCAAATCAGAGGACACATATCACAAAGGGAATGGGAGTGAGGCAGGCAGGAGTAGCTTAAAAACAGAGGGCCCAAAGAATAAGAAAGGTGAGGAATCCAGCAGTTGGAACCTCCCAGCAGGCAGCCGAGAGCACAGAAGCTATGGGATGCAGGCAGGAGTGAACTAACAGCAGAGAGCCCACATCATGAAACTGTGAGCAACCCAGGCGTTGGGACCTCAGAGCAGAAGGCCCACATCCCAATGGGGATGTGAACCTGGATGGAGTGTCCTCGCACCACTGGGCGCACATCACGAAATGTGGGGAGCCCAGCTCTTAGGGCCTGAAGCCAGAGGGCCCTCATCACCGAGGGGAGGAGGCTCCCAGCAGGCTCCAAGTGCCACCAGAGGGCTCATGTCCACAAGGCGAGGTGAGCAAGCCAGGGAGGAGTGACCTCACAGCAGACGGCCCACCTCACAGATGGGTGAAGAACCCAGCCAGGATCAAACTCTCAACAGAGGGCCCACATCACCAAGGGGATGTGAACCAGGCAGGAGTCTCCTAAGACCATTGGTCCCACATCATTGAAAGGTGAGGAACCCAGCACATGTGGCCTCAAACCAGAGGACACACATCACGAAGGGGCTGGGAGTGAGGCAGGCAGGAGGATCATCACAACAGAGGGCCCAAAAAATTAAAAAAGTGAGGAATCCAGCAGTTGGAACCTCCCAGCAGGCGGCCAAGAACACAGAGGCTATGGGATCCAGGCCACAGTGAACTAACACCAGAGAGCCCACATCATGAAACTGTAATCAACCCAGCCATTGGAACGTCAGAGCAGAAGGCCCACACCCCCATGGAGATGGGAACCTAAGAGGAGTGCCCGAGCATCACTGGGCTCACTAAGAAAAGTTGGGGAGCCCAGCAGTTAGGGCCTGACGTCAGAGGGCCCTCATCACCGGGGGGCGGAGATTCCCAGCACGCTCCAACTGCCACCACACAGCTGACTTCACCAAGGCATTGTGTGCCAGCCATGCAGGAGTGACCTATCAGCAGAGGGTCTCCCTCACAGAAGGGTGAGGAACACAGCCAGGAACAGACTCTCACCAGGGGGCCCGCATAACCACGTGGATGAGAACCAGGCAGGAGTGTCCTCACACTAGTGGGGCCACATCATCGAAAGGTGAGGAACCCAGCAAAGGTGGCCACAAACCAGAGGACCCACATCACCAGGGGGTTGAGAGTGAGGTAGGTGTCTGGACAGGCATATTTAACACTCATTTCCCACCAGGAAGAGGAATTAACCAAAGGCTCAGCGTGCCATGCCGGAACCACACTAGGGCCTGAAGCAATCCTGCTGTGTTGCGGCCAGCTCACAAGAAAGCGAGTTGAAGAAAGGAGCTCAGGGGCACTGTCATTCACAAACCTGCAGAGTTATAAATGACAGCTATCGTCCAAAAATATATTGAAGTAAGGCTGCCAAGAGGACTTGAAAGCGGGGCAGAATTGCAGGAAACCGATTTCAGGAGGTAGACTGGAATTGCATGTAAAGCATAGGAAAAGAGGCAGAACGTCCACAATGATGCACTTGGCCAAAAAGGGCGTATGCGTTTTTTCCTGAATATATTCAAGAAAAAACGCATACGCCCTTTTTGGCCAACCAAGCAAGCTGGCAAAGGAAATCTGCACTACAATGAAGTCTCACTGCCCCCCAGTCAAAAGGGCCATCTGAAAAAAGTGTAAAATCCAGAAAGGCAGGACAGGCCATGGAGAACTGGGAGCCTTGTTATGCTGATGGGCAGGATGTAAATTGCCAACAGCCACTCTGGAGAAGTGTATGGTCTTTCCTGAAACATCTAAAAAACAAAGCAACAGAGCCTAGGGCACTTCCACTTATGGTCCTATAGCTTAGGGAAATTAAAATCAAAAAGACACAGCCACCCCAAAGTTTGGGATGGCTCTGTTTACAAGAACCTCGTTTACGGTACAAGTTCAATATCGCAGAAAGCGAAAAATGGATAAAGAATTTGTGGTACATACATACAATGCAATATCACTCAGCAAAGAAATCTATGTTATCAGGGCCGTAGCAGCATAATGAGTGGATTCAGGTACGATGATTCTAAGTGAAATAAGTCACCCAGAAAAAGAAACATCATAAGATATCACTACTACACGGAATGTAAACTTGGCTACACAGGAACTGAATTACAAAACAGAACAGGGTCTCAAATGTAGAAAACCAACTTATGCTTGCTTAAGGGGAAAGGTGAGTTGGGGTGCTGCATAAAACCAGAGATTGAAATTAGCACAGATACCGTTCCATAAGCCAAATATATAATAGACAAGAGCTATTCCTTGCTCAACGAAGTGGACACAACAACCCATATTAAACGCCTAAGAATATACCTGACTAGTAAGAATCCTAAAACCTATGGATTTATATGTCTCCGAAAGAGAATCAAGCTTGTGTACAGCGGCATAAACGCAGCAGTGATAGGATTGGTGAGGATCGGTGAGCAAATGCAGACCCTTTGAAGTCATATTGCATGGTACCCTTACCATGGGTCTCAACTCTCCAGGTTTAAGGGATTCTTCCTTCAGCTAAAACATGCATGTGGAACCCAGACTATGATCCACCGTGTGATTGGGAAACGTGTTCCAAGGTGTCTCAGTTTTCGTCCCCCGGTACTCGGGTGCAACATTCCAGACGCTTTACTAACACTCTCCCCACTTGGAGAGTCAGTGCCTTTAACCTCCTGTTTGGCCCAGTTTGCAATTTCTGCGGAAAATGAACAGGAATAGGGAGAACCAATGAGAGACTAGCTGGAGGTGTCTGGACGGGCAAATTTAACTCTCATTTCCCACCAGGAAGAGGAATTAACCAAAGGCTCAGCGTGCCATGCCGGAACGACACTAGGGCCTGAAGCAATCCTGCGGTGTTGCGGCCAGCTCACAAGAAAGCGAGTTGAAGAAAGGAGTTCAGGGGCACTGTCATTCACAAACCTGCAGAGTTATAAATGACAGCTATCGTCCAAAAATATATTGAAGTAAGGCTGCCAAGAGGACTTGAAAGCGGGGCAGAATTGCAGGAAACCGATTTCAGGAGGTAGACTGGAATTGCATGTAAAGCATAGGAAAAGAGGCAGAACGTCCACAATGATGCACTTGGCCAAAAAGGGCGTATGCGTTTTTTCCTGAATATATTCAGGAAAAAACGCATACGCCCCTTTTGGCGAACCAAGCAAGCTTGCAAAGGAAATCTGCACTACAATGAAGTCTCACTGCCCCCCGGTCACAAGGGCCATCTGAAAAAAGTGTAAAATCCAGAAAGGCAGGACAGGCCATGGAGAACTGGGAGCCTTGTTATGATGATGGGCAGGATGTAAATTACCAACAGCCACTCTGGAGAAGTGTATGGTGTTTCCTGAAACATCTAAAAAAAAAAGCAACAGAGCCTAGGGCACTTCCGCTTATGGTTCTATAGCTTAGGGAAATTAAAATCAAAAAGACACAGCCACCCCAAAGTTTGGGACGCCTTTGTTTACAAGAACTTCGTTTACGGTACAAGTTCAATATCGCAGAAAGCGAAAAATGGATAAAGAAGTTGTGGTACTTACGTACAATGCAATATCACTCAGAAATGAAATCTATGTCATCAGGCCCGTAGCAGCATAATGAGTGGATTCAGGTACGATGATTCTAAGTGAAATAAGACACACAGAAAAAGGAACATCATAAGATATCACTACTACACGGAATGTAAACTTGGCTACACAGGAACTGAATTACAAAACAGAACAGGGTCTCAAATGTAGAAAACCAACTTATGCTTCTTTAAGGGGAAAGGTGAGTTGGGTGGCTGCATAAAACCAGAGATTGAAATTAGCACAGATACCGTTCCATAAGCCAAATATGTAACAGAAAAGAGCTACTCCTTGCTCAACGAAGTGGACTCAACACCCCATATTAAACGCCTAAGAATATACCTGACTAGTAAGAATCTTAAAACCTATGGATTTATATGTCTCCGAAAGAGAATCAAGCGTGTGTACAGCGGCATAAACGCAGCAGTGATAGGATTGGTGAGGATTGGTGAGCAAATGCAGACCCTTTGAAGTCACATTGCAAGGTACCCATTCCATGGGTCTCAACTCTCCAGGTTTAAGGGATTCTTCCTTCAGCTAAAACATGTATGTGGAACCCAGAGTATGATCCACCGTGTGATCCGGAAATGTGTTCAAAGGTGTCTCAGTTTTCGTCCCCTGGTACTCGGGTGCAACATTCCAGACGCTTTACTAACACTCTCCCCACTTGGAGAGTCAGTTCCTTTAACCTCCTGTTTGTCCCAGTTTGCAATTTCTGCGGAAAATGAACAGGAATAGGGAGAACCAATGAGAGACTAGCTGGAGGTGTCTGGACGGCAAATTTAACTCTCATTTCTCACCAGGAAGAGGAATTAACCAAAGGCTCAGCGTGCCATGCCAGAACCACACTAGGGCCTGAAGCAATCCTGCGGTGTTGCGGCCAGCTCAAAAGAAAGCGAGTTGAAGAAAGGAGCTCAGGGGCACTGTCATTCACAAACCTGCAGAGTTATAAATGACAGCTATCGTCCAAAAATATATTGAAGTAAGGCTGCCAAGAGGACTTGAAAGCGGGGCAGAATTGCAGGAAACCGATTTCAGGAGGTAGACTGGAATTGCATGTAAAGCATAGGAAAAGAGGCAGAACGTCCACAATGATGCACTTGGCCAAAAAGGGCGTATGCGTTTTTTCCTGAATATATTCAGGAAAAAACGCATACGCCCTTTTTGGCCAACCAAGCAAGCTTGCAAAGGAAATCTGCACTACAATGAAGTCTCACTGCCCCCCGGTCAAAAGGGCCATCTGAAAAATGTGTAAAATCCAGAAAGGCAGGACAGGAGACCATGGAGAACTGGGAGCCTTGTTATGCTGATGGGCGGGATGTAAATTGCCAACAGCCACTCTGGAGAAGTGTATGGTGTTTCCTGAAACATCTACAAAACCAAGCAACAGAGCCTAGGGCACTTCCACTTATGGTCCTATAGCTTAGGGAAATTAAAATCAAAAACACACAGCCACCCCAATGTTTGGGACGGTTCTGTTTACAAGAACCTCGTTTACGGTACAAGTTCAATATCACAGAAAGTGAAAAATGGATAAAGAAGTTGTGGTACTTACGTACAATGCAATATCACTCAGCAATGAAATCTATGTCATCAGGCCCGTAGCAGCATGACAAGTGGATTCAGGTACGATGATTCTAAGTGAAATAAGTCACAGAGAAAAAGAAACATCATAAGATATCACTACTACATGGAATGTAAACTTGGCTACATAGGAACTGAATTACAAAACAGAACAGGGTCTCAAATGTAGAAAACCAACTTATGCTTCCTTAAGGGGAAAGGTGAGTTGGGGTGCTGCATAAAACCAGAGATTGAAATTAGCACAGATACCGTTCCATAAGCCAAATATGTAATAGACAATAGCTACTCCTTGCTCAACGAAGTGGACTAAACACCACATATTAAACGCCTAAGAATATACCTGACTAGTAAGAATCTTAAAACCTATGGATTTATATGTCTCCGAAGGAGAATCAAGCGTGTGTACAGCGGCATAAACGCAGCAATGATAGGATTGGTGAGGATCGCTGAGCAAATGCAGACCCTTTGAAGTCATATTGCATGGTACCCATTCCATGGGTCTCAACTCTCCAGGTTTAAGGGATTCTTCCTTCAGCTAAAACATGCATGTGGAACCCAGAGTATGATCCACCGTGTGATCGGGAAACCTGTTCAAAGGTGTCTCAGTTTTCGTCCCCTGGTACTCGGGTGCAACATTCCAGACGCTTTACTAACACTCTCCCCACATGGAGAGTCAGTGCCTTTAACCTCCTGTTTGTCCCAGTTTGCAATTTCTGCGGAAAATGAACAGGAATAGGGA